>NC_135884.1:60865644-61233144 GCF_964194155.1 Cetorhinus maximus
ATGTGTTGTTAATGACAGTTATTGTTCAATCATTAAAGCCTCTTGACCTCTTCGTGAGACAACATACAACCATACAACATAGTGGCAGCAGGTGAAGGACCCCAAAATCCCTATGAATGGAGAAATAAAGAAACTACAACCTGACCTGAGAGAAGTGAGTCTAACTTGAGGACCTCACCTAAGAAGCTCCATTATAGGTGTGGAGGCTCAAGGTGAGAGGAAAGATCCACTGTGCACCTGAGCCTGGGGAGGGCCGTTGTGAGACCTGATCAAAAGCAGAGTCAAAGACCTACCCAGATCGAAAACAGATGAGCAAATTCCAAAACAAAAAGGCTGAAATAAACATTTAAATTTGTTGCGATTGTCAGGCAGCACTAGCAGACTGATTGTTTCAACAAACATAGCTTGAAGAACACTGTAGCCAAAATCCAGAGTCAGCACCATAACACATGGGGACTGTGCACGAATGAAAAAATAACTTAAATAGAAGTCAAATTGACTTCAATTCGGTTCTGCAAGCTAGGAAAGCAAAAACGATCCATTTAAAAGATTTTCTGCAAAATCGCTGAAGTTTAAAACAGCTCCATAACCGTGACAGGAGCCCACCAAATCCCAACAAGTGTGGGAAAAGAAAACAAAAATGATTACTGCAGTGGTTTGCAAAAAAAAAAATTGCATTCCCCTGTGCTGGAAACAGCCATGGATGATAAATCAGCACTGCCAGATCGGTTAAGGCAGATTAAAGGGCTAGACCAAGCACAAAGTTGGGCGTTATGGAGAAGATTTTTAAGATATATGATAGCATCAGGCTTGAATAAGAAAACAGAGATTGAACAAGTGAATACACGATTATATTCAATAGGTCCAATAGCAGATGGCATAATTTTCAGACAAGGAATAAATGAATCTTGCGATAACTTTGAAGAGATTGTGAATTCCTTTGGCACCTACCTTATCCCAAGAAGCAATAAAAATTGGAGTGTGGAAAACTTAACAAGAGAACCCTGGGGAGCCCATTGATTCTTTGCTAAAGGAGTTATACAGATTGGCTGAAGGCTGTTACTATAGTGACTTTAAGCCAGAGCTCATAAGAGATCGAATAGTAATAAAAGTGGTCGATGATACTCTTTTGCTTGTACTCCAACCTGAAGAGAGCTGACTTTGGGAAAATCCCCAAATTATCAGACAATCAGAAATCCACCAGCAAAACCAATCTATTTTGTGTGGCAAAGTTAAACCATGGTACAAAGCAACCCCAACAGTCCAGTTCATAAAGCAACAAAATGGCAAGGAGGCTCCAGGGCAATGAAAGAAATACCCAGACAAAGCACAGGATGGTGGCAGACCATGTCAATGGTGCAGTGTCCAGAAATCAATGTGCAGTGCTTTCACACTTTGGAAAGATGTGTAAGTCCAAAACCTCAAGATGTGCAGAGGATCCCAAACAAGTGCAAGAGATAGATGAGCCACACCAAGAAGTCCAACAATGCTTCTTCGGAGAAGTTAAGGACCCCAGATTCACATTTTGGAATGCCGACATATCTGTAAATGGTCACCTCATGAATTTTAAGTTAGACACAGGAGCCAGTGTGATGGTCCTACCGGAACAGAAACCATGGCTAAATGAGCTCTGGCTACTGACAACAGACTCACCACTGTATGGTCCCAGAGGAACCCAACTCCAGTTCATAAGCATGATTCAAGAGCCAGTCCGGTATGGCAACAAGCAAATAATCCGAATTCTGTATGTCATCCGCAATCAGCCCTTTTCTCTCCTAAGCAGAGATGCCTGTGTTGCCCTCAACCTCCTCAAAACAGCAGAAAATGTCAAAACAACAGCTGCAGTCAGCTGCACTGCATTGGAGCCTCCCGAGTGGTCCACCAGTGTTGATGATCTTGACTGGGACTGCAGTTTGGAATTGTCCTCACTCTTTGCAGAGGCAGTTGTTGCAGCTTCTTTGCAGATGGCAGAAAATACTCGTCTTCAGTCAGACCAGCCAAACCTCCAGAAGAGCGTGAACACGCTTAAACTAGAAGATACAGAGGAGAAGGAGTGGCAGCCCAAGTTGAGCCCAAACTTCAGAGTCAAACAGTTGCCATCACAGAACCAGGAAAATTACAGCAGCACAGCTGGAGCTTCAAACTCACATGCACAACATGAAGTCAATCCTGAAGCAGGGGAGAAGCAACCACTAGCTCACCAAGACAGGACTCAGGGAAGCACAAGTGCACATGAAGAAACAAAGCGCAGCATTAGAAGGCAAACTGCTGGTTGAGCTCAGGGTTGAGGAACATACAAGCATAAGGGATGTAAACCTTCAACTTACAGGAAGAAGGTGGTGGGCCCCACTGACAAATAAAGCCCGAGCCCACTCTATGAATGAACAGAGTGAACCTTCCCTCCAGAAGGAGAGGGATAAGCCCATGATATCCGACCCAATGAAGATAGGCTGTTGACAAAGAAAAATACAACACTATGGAGTGTGAGAAGTGAGGCAGATGTTGACACATGAGTATTTGAAACACCAAATGCTACAACTTCAACTCCAGAAAGAAAGTCAGCCCAAAGCAGTTGAGACTACCACTCCTCCAAACTTGAAAAGATTGCAATCTGGAAGATTTCACCTCAGATCTGTAAAGTCAGAGACTTAGGGGGAGAAGGGGTAGCGTGTAGATATTATTATAAATACATTTGGGCAAAGGCTTGAGGGGAGCTGTAGTATTTGGGTGTTTGTGATTGTAAGGGTTAATGTGGGACAGGGGAAATAGTGCTGCCCATTTTATGGCGTAGAGCACACTTGTCCAACCTTTTCATGTGGTGGGAGGGGGCACATTTCAATTTTTTTCTCACTTAAGGGGCCAATGAGCAAATTTTGGAAAGATAAATTTTGGCACAATTTTAAGCATTAATTTCAATAAAATGCCGATGTATAAGAAGAAACAACTTGCTGAGAAAAAAAATGTCAAAGCAATAAATTGATTATTTATTACTCAGTATTTTCAAAATAAAAATGACTGTTAGAGTGTAAGAGAGTGAGTGTTTGTGTGTCCGGCTCACTCCCAGTCTTAGGGTGCTCACTCACTCAGCCTCACCCACTCTGACACCTGGACCACCCTGGCACTACAGTATGCACCTCAGGGGATGTCATGGATCATCGTGGTATGCTGCACCCTACACAACCTTGAAGAGCAGAAGTATGTGGACTTGCCAGCCACTAGGATGGAGGATCCACAATGCCCATCAGACAAGGATGATGGGGAGTACACAGATAAGCAGGAAGACATGCGCATTGGGGTTTCAGCCTCTGATGCCAGAGCCCTGGAGAGATACACAAGGGAGTCCCGTGAATCCCTCATTCTGAATAGATTCCAGCAAGAATAATGTTCCTGAAAGCCATGACATTCTAGACATAATACGCAACTGAGCTCTACGTCTCCACCCAACTCATCAAGCCTCCTTCAAGAACGTCCTCCAGTCCCATGGCCTCTACCATCTAGAAGAGCAAGGGCTGCAGGGGTCTGGGAACCCCACCACCATTTACAAGGGCCACTTCAAGCCGCACACCATCCTGACTTAGAACTACATCACTGATGCTTCACTGTCACAGGGTCAAGGTCATGGGAGCCCCTTCCTAGCAGCTTTATGGATGCATTCACACCAGATGGAATGCAATGGTTCAAGAAGGCAGCGCTACATCAGCTTCTCAGGGAATATCAGGGATGGGCACCAGCCTTGCCAGCAAGGCCACATCTCATGAAAGAATAAAGCACAGACAAAATAAGAACATCCAATCAACAATGAATGGAGTCACACCACTACATCCTTGACACCAGATTAAATAAAATGTCACTAACTCCCCTTCATCCATAGATAATTTACACTTAGTGTCATCACCCAGTTATCCAAGTGCCAACAATACAACCATTCAGAAAAATGAATAAAATGAACAAGAGTATTTAATGACAACACAATCGAAGGGTTGACCACCTGTGTCACCTTTGTACCATCACAAAATCTTATATTTACTCTTACAGTTATGACGTAGTGCAACCCTGAAATCTGCAGCAGAGGCAGAGGCCGGCTGCTGAGTCCCTGTTGCCTGAGATGACCTTGGTAGCCGAACGCTGGTTACCGTGGTCTGGAGGGCCTCAGCCTGCTTTAGCGCCCCTGCATGGGTGCAGGTGCACTCTCTTCAGCCTTGTCTACTGGTATCACCCTGCAGAGGGGATGAGGAGCGGCAGTTCACCCTTGAAGCACAGTGTAATGATGCCCCCGAGTTGCTTGGCTGGCACTCCTCCACTCTCTCAGTGCGCGATGACACCTCTCTGACCATTGGAGGAGAAGAGGCATCTAGAAAGAGGTCCAAGCACCTTGTTCCCCCTTTTGCCTAGCCACCACTGCATAGAGCCCATGGCCTTAGTGACAGTACGCAGGTCCGAGCCACATCCGGCAGCTAATAAGTGGATTGCTGAACCTGTTTTTGGTGGCGGTTGTCAATCTCTCTATGGAAGAAGCTATGCACTCACACTCCTGATGTGTGGCAGAACTCTTGGTCTAGATGGACTCCATTGTCCGTGCATGGCTGCACATAGCCCCTGGCAGCTCTGCCAGATTTTCCCCTGCTTGTCTCTGCATCTCCAGAAGGTTCCTGGGGCCATGACCAGAGCTCTGTCATCCGCTTGGGGGTCAACGTGTGTCTGGATTCCAACAGTCCTCCAACTGTCAGGGCCCTTAGCTGTCACAGCCTCCATCACCAGAATGTGAAACTGCTTCGAACCTCAAACACATACCCGAGGTGACTGTATCTTGCTGACGGGAGTTACAGAGGAACAATGTGATGGTCCTCATCTTCAGAGGTGGACTGCAAGGCGGATGATGGAGCTGGCCTTCCCTCTGGAATGCAAGGTCCTGCATTGGAGAACATAAAGAATTAAGTTCACTTTATTCACAATCCTTCTCTGACATGTGTCCCCTTTATGCCCATTGGTCACCACCAAGCTCCAATCCCCTTCACTCTTTTCTCTTTGCGTTCCTACTGCCCTGCCCTCCAGCCAGTTCCACCACCTCCTCCTCTGCAGGTGTGAGAATCCTTATGTAGGGCACTCCTCCACTGTCTTTCCTGTTCCCTGGCATTATGTGCCATTTTTTTCCTCCAGACAAAAGGGAGATTCGGTCTCAGGTCAATGGGCATCAAGCCCCCTTATCAGCATGCATCCTGCTGACAGACGTGGGTGCCTCCTTGGTTACCCATCAACACTCCCACTCTCATTCACTTGCAGTAGGATGGTCCTTTTCCTACACTGCACCCAGGTGTGCTTGTGAACCCCATGGCTGCTAACCTTCACTGCAATCTCTGTCCAGGTTTCCTTGGTCGGTGGGGGGGAGGGTTGCCTGATGCTGTCAGTGGAGAACAGCATCCTCCGCTGTTCCTGGACAGCGCGGAGGAGAACCTGCAGGGAGATCTCACTGAATCGTGGGGCCATGCATTGTCCGCGCTGTGACACTTGTCCACAGGGGAAAGATATGGTTAAGGCGATGCTGCTGTTGTCTCTTTCAGCCGCTACCAGGCCAATGCTGCTGTAGGCACTGAGTGATTGCCTGGCCACCATTAAAAATGGCGTCGGATCTCCGACCCATCAGCGGACCGCCGACTTCATGCCCGTCCCCGCTGTGTAATTGGCTGGGCCCTGCAACTCAGCATATTTTATTGGCTGGCCACCGCTAAATTATGGTCAACCAGCCGTTTTCTCCACAAGCGAAAGCACCGCGCACTTTCGGATCTGCCATCGGGACCTGTGTCATTATAATTAAATTCCGTTCTGCCTTTCAGGTCGATGACCCTTTATCAGAGTCCTGAAGAAGGGTCATTGACCTGAAACATTAACTGTTTCTTTCCACTAAGCTGCCAGACCTGCTGAGAACTTCCAGCATTTCATTTTTTTAAAATTTAAGATTTACAGCGTCTGCCGTATTTTGTTTCTGTGTTACTTCAGTTTTGCAAAAGCTTTCTCAAACATGGCTGCTCCACTGTTCCAACAGCCCCTCTGACTTTCTTTTATTATTTCTAAGCTACTGATGATTTGGAAGAACATATGTTATGTCTGAGAATATGATTGCAGTTAGCAGGGATGAATTCTAACTCACCCCTGATAACACTCTTTCGTAGCTAATGAGCCAGATAATGAGTGATGGATATAAAAGTCAAAGTTCATAAATCCAACTCTGCTATGAGGCAAATATGTGTAGGATGAAACAAAATTGAAATAAATTAGCACGGTTTCCATGGGAATGGGGGTGGTGGTAAGGGTAGAATGACTCCCTAGATGTCTAAAAGGTTATTGCTTTCTTGCGTATGAACTGAATTGGAGTCAACGTTTCAGGCCATGTTGAAGATTTTACTCACAAAATAAAACTTATTTTGCTGTAAGACAGAGTAGTTCCAGAAACCTGGATGTGTTATGATACTAATAGTACAGCAGTTTGTTATAAACAGCTAACATGCTGTACACAAATGAAGTGGTGGGAGGTCAGGGTGGAAGTTGAAGGAAGAAAATCCAAAGTAAATGATGAACATTACATAGAATTACAAGAACTGTACAGCACAGAAACAGGCTTTTTGGACCATCTTGTCTGTGTTAGGTTTTATGCTCCACACAAGCTTCCTCCTACCCCTCTTCATCTCACCTGATCAACATATCCTTCTTTTCCTTATCTCCCTCATGTCCTTAACTAGCTTTCCCTTAAATACATGTACGCTCTTCATCTCAACTACTCATGTTGTAGCAAGTTCTACATTCTAACCACCCTCTAAAGTTTCTCCTAAGTCCTTACTGGGTTTATTGGTAATTGTATTGTGTTAATGGCCCCTTGTTTTCAACTGCCCAATGAGTGATAACATCTTTTGTACATCTGCCACAACATAACTTTAAAGAATTGGATCACCCCTTAGCCTTCCTTTTTCAGAACAGTACGTGCGCAAACATGAAGAAAAGCACCAGCATTTAAAGGCATAGGCCAAGAAATCTATGATTTGCAAACTATGTCATAAACATGTCCATACATACAGCACAAGCTTATAACAGTGCATATAATGGATCAGTGTTCTCCATTTAAACCTAATTAATCATCCACTCCCTTTGTGAAGCAAAAAAAATCAATCTCTCTCCTCCCACTAAACCTAAAAAGCATCACCCACCAATAGTCACCATACAACTTGAATTGACCACCAGCACAGATACACATGGCAAGGGCAGTAAAGAGTGGTTTTCTAGGGAAGTCAGCTAGGTGATTGAAGGATTGAGAAGGTAGTTGTTAATGAGGAACAAGCTAGTATAGGGTGAATGCCCTGGTAAGAGATGTCGAGCAAAGTGGGATTGGGCTACGCCAATAGGTTTTGACAAACTTAATCCACAAGCATCACGTACTGCAGACTACCCGGTGCCTCCCCCACTGCATATAAAATTGTGGCAGGGGCAAGGGTGGGCAGATAGGAGTCTGGAATGGTGTGCATGATATACATCCTGTCATATGCACTCCTGCCAACCCAACACCGGGGGAGTGTAAAATTCAGCCCAATGCCTCTTCTATTTCTCTTTTCTCTATTTGTTATGTACATTTTTTTTCTACCTTAGTTGCTTTTTGTTGGAACAACAGATTTGGTGAGATAGATGGGGGAGGATGATTTAACTTCCCTCTTGCCCCATTTTTTAGCATGATGGTTATAATTGTATGACTAAATTCCAGACCGTCAACTCAGCAGTGATGGGGGGGTGAATTAATTCACTCCATTGTAATCAGTTCTGTACTAGTCAGCCATTTCAGTAATCTCTATCCCTTTCTAAGATGACACTCTTCACATTATCTATCTAGTGTTTCCTTCTTCTTCAGTTCCATGTGCCCCTTGTTTGTAGGGACATGAAATGTATCCCAGCTGCTTCCATTCTTGAAACATGCCCAAACCATCATATTCATCTTCCTTGGATCTTTTGTATAAGAATTATTACTGGTCTAAACCATGTTCGTATTATATCATTCCTGATTCATTGCATTGTAGACATTCTCAATATTCCTCTCAACCAACTCATCCTGGCTATTAGTATCTTTTGCTCACCAAATCTTTCCCTGTTCCAACAAAGATTTTAGGCACTAAAGAGCCTATGAGGTGGCTATTATGGGGTCTTAGGAGGAAATGTTGGTTTACCCTGGTTGAGTGAGAGATGCCGCCTGGGTAAAGCAGTTGAAGATTGCATTAGGAACAGTGCCAGCAGAATCATTAGGAGCTGCTTGCCATTGAAATTGCCTGTTTGCATGCATTAAGGAGGCTGCATTGCATTTTGGAAGATAGCACTTATCCTCTCCTATCAGTAACCAAACAAATAGGAGTAAACAGGTGGTTGCTGAGGTTGAGAACTACTTACAAGAATAATCCCCTTTTACTGTTCACTTGTGCTGGAGGTTTGAAGAGGACTTTTGAAACACATCAGGAGACTATTTGGAACACTTACTGAAAACTTCACTAACAATTTATCAATACTTATTCCTGAAATTCTCTGAATACATCACCTAAAAAGAATATTTGCTATGCTACTCTACTTTATTGGACACCTTATTGGTTAGCCAGGAGAAAGGGAATGCTTCATTACCTGCATCTCACTAAGGCTCCTTCTTGGTCTGCAAGAGGCATGGGAAGAGGACATAAGGCCAGACGAAGCAGCACCAGCTGCTACAGGAGAAAGGGACAGGTGGGTAAGGTGGGCTTGTTCCCTCCTGTGGGTACAGGACATCCCTCCTCCTCAGCTACTCCTCCACCAGAACTTCCAGGGTCATGTCTAAGAACCTGTGCGCTCTCTCACTCAGTCTCTGAGTCATCCTGAAAACTACTGCTTTCTGTCTAGTGCACACAACACCACTGGTTACGTAGAGCCCACATAGACTGTTGTATGAAAATTGCATCTAATCTTTGGTTGAGTGCTAAACCTGCAGGTGTCTGGTTTACCATCTCCAGGCAAGTTCAAATTATCAGTTATTAGGACCAAAATTGTATGCTAAACTGACACTTTCAAATGAGCATATCTTATCAGCACAGCACTGATTTATAGCCTAAGATAAAAGCAAAACACTGCGGATGCTGGAAATCCAAAACAAAAATAAAAATACCTGGAAAAACTCAGCAGGTCTGGCAGCATCTGCGGAGAGGAACACAGTTAACGTTTCAAGTCCATATGACTCTTCAACAGAACTAAGGAAAAATAGAAAAGAGGTGAAATATAAGCTGGTTTCAGGGGCGGGGGGGATAGAGCTGGATAGAGGGCCAGTGATAGGTGGAGATAGCCAAAAGATGTCATAGACAAAATGACAAAGAGGTGTTGAAGGTGGTGATATTATCTAAGGAATGTGCTAATTAAGGGTAGAAAGCAGGACAAGCAAGGTACAGATAGCCCTAGTGGGGGTGGGGTGGGGTGAAGGGAAGGGATCGAAATAGGCTAAAAGGTAGAGATAAAACAATGGATGGAAATACATTTAAAAATAATGGAAATAGGTGGGAAAAGAAAAATCTATATAAATTATTGGAGAAAAAAAGGGGGGGGATCGGAAAGGGACAGCGCCTCATCTTCCGACTAGGCACTTTACAGCCTTCTGGACTGAATATTGAGTTCAACAATTTTAGATCATGAAGTCTCTCTTCCATCCCCACTCCCTTTCCGATCCCCCCCCTTTTTTTTGCCAATAATTTATATAGATTTTTCTTTTCCCACCTATTTCCATTATTTTTAAATGTATTTCCATCCATTGTTTTATCTCTACCTTTTAGCCTATTTCGATCCCTTTCCTTCACCCTACCCCACCCCCACTAGGACTACCTGTCCTGCTTTGTACCCTTAATTAGCACATTCCTTAGATAATATCACCACCTTCAACACCTCTTTGTCCTTTTGTCTATGACATATTTTGGCTATCTCCACCTATCACTGGCCCTCTATCCAGTTCTACCTCCCCACCCCCCCCTCCCCTCCCCCACCCCCCAAACCAGCTTATATTTCACCTCTTTTCTATTTTTACTCAGTTTTATTCAAGAGCCATATGGACTCAAAACATTAACTGTGTTCCTCTCCGCAGATGTTGCCAGACCTGCTCAGTTTTTCCAGGTATTTTTATTTTTGTTTTACTGATTTATAGCCTATTTACACACATTCATCAAACTAATGACATCAGATCTCTATAAGAATAAGGAGATAGCCATCACTTGCTAAATGCTTACCTTTGCTTTCTGCCAAAGTATTCTTTAGCCTTCTATATTTGCCTTAATCTTACAAAAACAGCAGCGACAAGTCCAATCCTCCATTTGCTGTCTTCCTCTGAACTCAAAAGTAGTAATCGGAAAAGTATAAGCTTTTGTACAATTAATCGAATTACAAGGGATGCGATTTTCAACAAAGTTTTCAGAAACAGTTGGGACCCAAATGAAAATATTTATATCGGGGTCTTTTGGCATAATTCGGACCCTGATGTTGCTCTAGTGTAAGTCAGCACTGCTATTTCTGCTTAAACGTAACAACTATTCATGGACACTACAGGGTGGTGCTACAAACAGGACATTGATTGTTTGGTTTATAGGTGTCTTTCAGTGGACATCTTAATGTGTTTTTCTTTTGCCATTTTAAGGACTTATTCAATATATCTTGACATGTTTATATATTAATCCAAAAATGACTTCAAAATAAAATTGATTATTTTTATCAATACCCTGTAATTTTGTGTCCCTTTTCACAGACCTGGTTTGGAATCACCATTGATAACCATTTGAGAACAATGAACTCATCATGAGGATAGCTCTTGGCAGTTTGAGATGCAATTAACTGCAACTTAACTTTATAATCATGCTCGATCCTCTTTGTATATAATTGATCAATTACAAAAATAAATTGTTGTCGACATTTAGCGATCGGGTTACAGATATAAAATTGCTGAAGTTTCTTTTGGTAAGAATATCAGAGTCCAGATGATGAATGAGCTTGTTATTGATGGGGATCATCCCTTTGTATCTTTGGAAATATATTGCACTTGCTATACTTAGAGTTTGCACAACAACTACAGTTTTCCAAATAAAAGTAATGCATTTTTAGTGTGTGGTCGACAGGAGTATTGATCTTGTGCAGCTACTTTGCGAACATCTCATGTCCTAGAAGATTTGAAGCTTCCCTTGTGGTAGCTGTGACCCTGGCTAATTGCGCTAAACTCTGGTTAAATGCTGCCTACTGTTATGGCCTTGTTTAAATTACTCTCATCATTTTCTCTTAATCTCTCCTCACTCAGTCCCAGAAGTATGGAAAGCCATGCTCCTGTAAATAGCTTCTCTCGTTAAATACAACAAAACCACCTTAAAGCCAATTCATTCTGTGCTCAGGCTCCCACTGCACTATGGCCAATTACAAAAGTCATCACTCGTTATGGAAAACAAAATCAGGTTATTGTGGATGGATCCATTATAAGTGACATGTACTGTATCAGGAAATCCTCATGGATCACAAGAGAAACTATGATAAGGATTATTGAATCTAACCTAAGGACAATACCTTAAAGGCCCATCTTTTGCAGAATAAAACTACTTCAGAAGGAACTATAATAGAAGGACTCACAGTGTGTTACAAAGTGAAGCCATATAGAAGGAAGGGTATTTGATAAGCAGCCACTTATTTTTTCTACATTCTATTGTGTCCCCATTTCTTCCTGATAATGTGATTCTGATAGTGTGATTAATCACAGTATTTAGCATATTTCTTTTTTAATGGGAAACAAACATCAGGGGTTGCGATGTTTAATCACTAACTCAGCACAAACAACTTAAGTGGGCTATTTGGAGGGAGGAAAATTGTTGACATCCGTTATTACCCAGCAGCTTTCCACAATCGTACATTCTCTCAAACAGAAGAACATTGAGTGATACTTTTAATCTAAACCGCTCGATGGGATACTTATGGGATCAGATCAGCACCTGTTTTACAATTTGCCTAATTTTACTTCTCATTGATTTTGATGAAAAAAAAAATGAAATGGGATGTAAAATCTGATTCCATCAGTTTATCAGCAGGCAGGATTGGTTAAAATTGCCCCTTTAGGTTCTGTATCACTTTCTCATGCTTCATCAACTTTAGAGTTAGTTGGAAATCACTGCCCGGGGCCATTCGGTTTCCCTCTTAACACATGCCTATCGTGGTACTCGACATATCAAGAAACATATTTTAAAATGATGGTGAGGTTTTCGTTTCCTGAATAATAATCTCGTCTGTTGTATGCTTCCAGCATTATTTCAGCACCCACTTAGGCACTCGTGCTTTCACTTACCTTTGCCTGCCTGGTGAGATCATTAAAATGTTTACACCATTGAATAGATGCTTGTGGGTGGATAAATCTCATTTTTCTGGGGTCTCTTTCACTTAGCACCAAACAGTCTTTCTCTCTCTTGCTCTTTTTCTTTGTGTTCTCCTTTTCCTTTCTCTTTCTCCCATGTTTAACTCTATACTGTGCTGCTGGGTAAATAAGCAACGACAATCATTTAAATGTGGCAACTTTTAGTGGTTTTCAGCTCTCCCAGGAGAGGGATTCCTGCTCTAAACCCACCATAAAATTAGCCTGTCCAACAAGGGAAGTGCAGTCAGGTGTCACCAAGATTAGATGTGTATGTGAGAGTCCTGCCCTGCTATCTTATCTGGGCCATAAAAATCCAGTGTAACTGTTAAACCTTTTGCGCTGCTTTTGTGTTATAGCATATGAGGGGAGTTGCAAAGCTAGGTTTTGAATGGGAAAAGCATACGCTTGAAGTATGGCTCAACTTTATTGGAACATTGTCAGACCCTTGCTGAGGATATCAAATGGACTGTTTCCATTAAAAGTGCCGGGTCCAGACACATCCGGCACAGACACGATAGGACAAATGGCCTCTTCTGTGCTGTAACAATACTGTGATTCTGTCCATCAGCCATGCTTGCTGAAGAGATCTGGCAGATATTTTTCGCTTTAACCTCCATGAGAAGGTGTACTTCATGATAGGACTGTTCAGGGATTTTGAATGTGCAAATTGGATGATTTGAAAGAACTCAGGCTGTGTCATCCAAGCTTAACAGCTTATGCCATTGTAGACCATAATAAGCTAGTTCACTTTAACCTGCTGGCAAGAATTGTCTAATATGTAATATTGCATTCCAAGTGTTTTTCTGATCGTATAGCACATCATTGGTAAATACTGTGGGAGCTATTTTGGCTGGATACTTTGGCACTAAAGTACTAAAGAGATGGCCTAATGTGGTCTTAAGCTGACATGCTAGTTTAGCTCTTAGAAGAGGCCAGCTTTGTAAAGGTGCTGAAGCCAGTACTTGAAACAGCTGAAGGGATAGATTGACAATTAAATTGCCTGTTAGTGTTTTATAAAATTTTATTCTTGAAATTCTCTGAGGGCTTAATCTAAAAAGAGTGAGTGCTTGCTATTCCAGCTTATTGGACACTTTAAAGGAGTTGCCAAGAGAAAGGTAGTGCTTGGTCACTGGCACCTTGTTCAGGGTCCCCCTTGGTCAGCAGATAGAATGGGAGGAGGTGTGAGCCCAGGAGCAGTACTGGATGCTACAGGAGAGAGGGGCAGGAAGGTGGGATGGACTGGTTCCTTGCTACTGATATAGGACACCTCTTTTCCTCTGGAACTACTCCATCGGGATCTCTAGTGTCTTGTCTAAGAACATGGACTCCCTTTCACTCAGTCCCTGAGCCATCCTGAAATCTGTCGCTGTTTGCCAGCCAGCACGCTCCACACCTTCAGTGGAGGCGGGTGTGCGGGTCCCACAAATACTGCTGCATGGAAGTTGCATCTAATCAAGGGTTGAGTGCTAAACCTGCAGGTGTCTGCTTTAGTGCTTCAAAGCAAGTTCAAATTAAGGTAATCAGCAATTACAGCCAATTTTGAGTGCTGAAACCAGATTTTCAAACGTTTCTTATTATTTAGCACCTGTTTTCACCCTTTCACCAAAATACTACTCTCATGGAAATAAACAGAAGATGGGCTACTGGTTACTAGCTGGTAATGAAGAGCTGCAGGAGGACATGCCAGGAGCAGCACCAGGCATACCTAAAAATGAAGTGTCAACCTGGTGAAGCTACAACACAGGACTACTTGTGTGCCAAACAGCAGAAGCAGCAGATTATATACAGAGCTAAATGATTCCACAGCCGAAGGATCAGAACTAAGCTCTGCAATCCTGCCACATCCATCATGAACGGTGGTGGGCAATTAAACAACTCACTGGAGGAGGAGGCTCCACAAATATTCCCATTCTCAATGATGGGGGAGCCCAGCACAACAGTGCAAAAGATAAGGCTGAAGCATTTGCAACAATCTTCAGCCAGAAGTGCCTGGAGGATGATCCATCCTGGTCTCCTCTGGAGGACCCCAGCATCACAGATGCCAGTCTTCAGCCAATTTGATAGATTCAAAGTCACAGCAAGAAATGGCTGAAGGCACTGGATACTGCAAAGGCAATAGGCCCTGACAATATTCTGGCAAAAGTACTGAATACTTGTCGTGCCCCTAGTCAAGCTGTTCCAGTACAGCCACAACACTGGCATCTACCCAGCAATGTGGAGAATTGCCCAGGTATGTCCTGTACACAAACAGCAGGATAAGTCAAACACAGCCAATTACTTCCCCATCAGTCTACTCTCGATCATCAGTAAAGAGATGGAAGAGGTCATCAACAGTTCCATCAAACGGCATTTGCTTTGCAATAATCTGCTTGCTGATGCTCAGTTTGGGTTCTGCCAGGACCACTCATCTCCTGACCTCATTACAGCCTTGGTTCAAACATGGGAAAAAAGATCTGAACTCCAGAGTGAGGTGAGAGTGACTACTCTTGACATCAAGGCAGCATTTGACCGAGTGTGGCATCATGGAGCCCTAGCAAAACTGGAGTCAATCGGAATCAGGGGGAAAACTCTCCGCTGGTTGGAGTCATACCTAGCACAAAGGAAGATGGCTCTGGTTCTTGGAGGTCAGTCATCTCACCTTCAGGACATCACTGCAGGAGTTCCTCAGGGTAGTGTCCTAGGCTCAACCAACTTCAGTTGCTTCATCAATGACCTTCCTTCCACCATAGGATCAGAAGTGGGGTTGGTCACTGATGATTGCACAATGTTCACCAATGGCGACTCCTCAGATACTGAAGCAGTCCATGTGCAAATGCAGCAAGACTTGGACAATATCCAGCCTTGGGCTGACATGTAGTAAGTAACTTTGATGACACACAAGTGCCAGGCAATGCATATCTCCAATAAGAGAGAATCTAACCATTGCCCCTCGACATTCAATGGCATTACCATCACTGAATCCCCCACTATCAACATACTGGGGGTTACCATTGACTAGGAACTGAACTGGGCTAGTCATATAAACACTGTGGCTACAAGAGTAGGTCAGAGGCTAGGGATCCTGCGACGAGTAACCCACCTCCTGACTCCCCAAAGTCTGTCCACCATCTACAAGGCACAGGTCAGGAGCATGATGGAATTCTCTCCACTTGCCTGGGTGAGTGCAGCTGCAACAACACTTATGAAGCTTGACACCATCCAAGTCAAAGCAGCTCGCTTCATTGGCACCCCATCCACAAACACTCATTCCCTCCGCCACTGATACACAGTAGCAGCAGTGTGTACCATCTACAAGAGGCACTGCAGGAATTCATCAAGGCTCCTTAGACAGCACCTTCCAAACTATGACCACCACCATCTAGAAATACAAGGGCAGCAGATGCATGGGAACACTGCCAGCTGGAAGTTCCCCATGAATCCACTCACCCTCTTGACTTGGAAATATTTCACCATTCCTTCACTGTTGCTGGGTCAAAATCCTGGAACTCCCTCTTTAACAGAACCGTGGATGTACATACACCACATGGACTGCAGCGGCTCAAGAAGGCGGCTAACGACCACCTTCTCAAGGGCAATTAGGGATGGGCAATAAATGCTGGCCTAACCAGCAACACTGACATCCCATGAATGAATAAAAAAAATTATCTTCTGTAAGTTTCCAGTTTCAAGTTCCTACTCTGGAGCTCTTCCTCTTTCAATCTTTTCTTCAGTTCTCTTTCCTGGTCTCTCACCATGGTTATCTCCTCATCCTTACACCGATCTCCAGTACCTGCTTTCACAGGTTTTCCACCTCAGCCCTGAGGCTGGAATTGCTACTCTCCCCGTGGCTAACTTTAACCCGCCGTTCCTGAAATTCCTCCTTGGCTTTCTGTAGACTTTTGTTGGCTTCCTCCAGCTCTTCAAGTCGGCGGTTCTGATCAGACAGCTTTTGCCGTAACTGGCGGTTCTGAGATTCTTGGGTGGCGAGTTTGGACGTTATCTCGTCATGCTATAGCAAAGGCTTGGCAGGCTCGTGCCTGAGTTCTGCCTCAACTCCCCCTAATGGTTTGTTTTGGTGTTTGGAGAGGGGGGGCGACTGCCAGGAAATTTTCTGTACACAGCCGAGCAGACAGTTTAATGCCTCAGCTGAAAGACGACACTTCCTACAGTTCAGCACTCACTCATCATTTTGGGGTCTCCCTTATCATTTGGGGGCCTGGTGTGCTTCATTGGAAAGCTGCCCTTGGCCAATGGCATGGAGGGATTTGAAAACAAAGAAGAGAATTTTAAAATTGAGACATTGCCAGTGCAGCAACAAGAATGAAGATGTGATAATTGGAGTGAGGGGAAGTTGGGAAAGGTGTCAGAATTACAGTAGGCCCAGGCCTGTTTCAAGCAGCTTTTGTCAAAATACAAATACAAAATGCATTTTCAGCAGAGACTCCAATCATATATTGCATAAGCCATAATACCTTTGGAAAACTAACGTTACATATTTGCTTTAGCTTCATTATTTAAGTGGAAAGAAAATTTATTTCAGGAGTCCTAAAAATCCCTAGTGATTTCCACAGCATATTTTCTTTCCATTCACTGACAACAAAATTCTTCAAAAAAGAACTTTCAGAGAAGTTTTGGCAAATTGACCTATGTGGAAAAAAATGAGACAAATCATAAGCTCTTTTCATTTAGTACAAAGTTTCCTGATCTACATAGGGTAAACTCCACTGTATCTTCACTTCCGAACAGCTGGATAAAGACCAGGAGCAGCACTGGTTCTGGAGTAGCACAACTGTCTGACACAGGCTGTGCAAAGAACACAGTGCAACTTTAGGCTCACAAAATAAATTTCTTCTGAATTTCTGAAGTCTACGCATTATTGATTGGGTTCCCCATTCTCAGTCACTCTAAGGAAGAACTAAAATTCGTACTGCTCTGAAGGAGGGTCATACGGACTCGAAACGTTAACTCTATTTCTCTCTCCACAGATGCTGCCAGACCTGCTGAGCTTTTCCAGCATTTTCTGTTTTTGTTTCAGATTTCCAGCATCTGCAGTAGTTTGCTTTTATAAAGTTCGTACTGCATGGTCTGGTGCTGTAATTAGAATAACCGTTGGTTATAAAAAAGGAAGGCTTCATTTCCTTTTAATGATCAGAACTTAATCGGTCTGAGACAATTAAACAAGCTCTTCTAATCTGCACCCTCTCTTCTGCACTCTTTGCACAAGCTTTTCATAACTCTTTGTTTGCAGCCTCTCTCGATATGCCCCCAATCTCCCATTGCCTCTCTCCCTACTTTCAATCTGGACTTCTCTTCCCCATTCCTAATCTAGGATTCACCCCCATCCTCATGGACCATCCTCAGGGAACAATCTCTAGCATGGCTTATATTAACGATAAAGCAGCCCCACACCTTTCCTTAGAATCAGATGCAAAGTCATCTTCGCCTGATTGGCATAAGTTTGAGGGTAATGCTTAACAATGTATTTTCCTTCTCTACATAAACAGTGGTGCAACACGCCAATTGTAAAAATAGCACCTTGTTAAACAACTGAGTAATTGTTGAAATATGCCACGGGGTCCTATCATCGTTTTGTAACTGTTTAAGATAAAGAAAAATGCCTCAAAAACTTTTAATATGGATTTTGTTCAGAATATGTAGCCTGCTCCATTCGAAAGTGTACCTGAAAATTCCTTCATTCCTGTTCCAACACTATTTGTATCCTTAGCATCAAAGGCAAAAAATGGAGTCCAGAGGGCTTTGTTCAAACCTTAACTTGAGAGAGCTGAAAATAGAAATAAAGGAGAATAAGATGAATATTACATTTCAAATACAAATTCATACATCAAAAAAGAATAAAACTAATACAGATCTCACCTTATAGGATCTCTTCAACTTGGTTTTGGGAAAATTATCAAAGAAAAATGTCCTTCAAACCAATTGATTTCTAAATCTCATTTGCGTTTCACTTACTAGGCCACTTAAAAGAAAATGTCCACAGTTGGCTCTAGTGAGTTTAACCATGGCTATATATTCAATGTCATATTATTGTACACTAGCAAATTTCTAGCTGTCCACAACGTATCTTTTCTACAGTTCATGTTTGAGGTGAGAGTGACTGCTCTTGACATCAAGGCCGCATTTGATTGAGTGAGGCATCAAGGAGCCCTAGCAAAACTGGAGTCATTGGGAATTGGGGGAAAACTCTCTGCTGGTTGGAGTCATACCTAGCACAAAAGAAGATGGTTGTGGTTGTTGAAGGTCAGTCATCTAAGCTTCAGGACATCACTGCAGGAGTTCCCCAGAGTAGTGTCATCGGCCCAACCATCTTCAGCTGCTTCGTCAATGACCTTCCTTACATCATAAGGTCAGGAGTGGGGATGTTCGCTGATGATTGCACAATGTTCAGCACCATTTGTGACCCCTCAGATACTAAAGCAGTCCATGTCCAAATGCAACAAGACCTGGACAATATCCAGGCTGGGGCTGACAAGCAACAAGCACAATTTGCGCCATACAAGTGCCGGACAATGACCATCCCCAACAAGAGAGAATCTAACCATCACCCCTTGACATTTAATGGCACTACCATCACTGAATCCCCCACTATCAACATCTTGGGGGTTACCATTTACCAGAAACTGAACTGGACTAGCCATATAAATACTGTGGCTACAAGTGTAAGTCAGAGGCTAGGAATCCTGTGGAGAGTAACTCACACCCTGATTCCCCAAAGCCTGTCCAGAATCTACAAGGCACAGGTCAGGAGTGTGATGGAATACTCCCCACTTCCCTGGATGAGTGCAGCTCCCACATCACTCAAGAAGCTTGACGCTATCCAGGGCAAAGCAACCTGCTTGATTGGCACCATATCCACAACACCACCACCTGCAATTCCTTCCAAGCCACTCACCATTCTGACTTGGAAATATATCACAGCTCCTTCACTCCTTCACTGTCACTGGGTCAAAATCCTGGAACTCCCTCCCTAACAGCACTGTGGGTGTACCTACACCACATGGACTGCAGCGCTTCAAGAAGGCAGCTCACCACCACCTTCTCAAAGGCAACTAGTGATGGGCAATAAATGCTGGCCTAGCCAGCAAAGCCCACATACAGTAAATGAATAAAATAAAGAAAACAATCAAATAGCTCGCAAAATAGCAACCCGAAGAAACCATGGGGGAAGTTTTTCCAGGGCAGTGGAAGCAGGTTTGGAGATGGAGGATCCAGGAAAATTGCCAGTAAAAATAGAAAATGCCGGAAATCTCAGCGGGTCTGGCAGCACCTGTGGAGAGAGAAGCAGAGTTAAAGTTTCAAGTCGGTATGGCTCCGCTTCAGAGGAAAATTGCCGTTGTGCTCCCATTTCTTTCTGTCTTTTCCAAGGGGGGATAAGGGGAGTGATGTTGTGAATTTCCACAGCTGAGGTGGGAAGGGAAATAAAGTTGTCAAGGAGCCAGTTAAGAGGGATTTTACACATAGGTTCCCTCTTGTCCAACAGTCTCACTCTGTGTCTCCAACCCGGCAGGTTGGATAAGCGGTAAGGATAGCGGGGGTGACTTCCTCAGTAAAACTGACAAGCTGTCAATGCCTTGACCAGACACAGTCATGGCAGAAAAGCATTCCTTCCATCAGAGACTGCTATCATTGCGTGACAGGTGACTGCCAGCTTCTTGAAAGGCATTTCACCTGTCCAGCACCTCACCCACCTTCAGCTGCCCTTCCCGGCTGCCAGCCTTCAGAATGGCACAGGAGCAACTCCTGCAGATCCAATGTCCACCTCTGCTGAGGGTCTAAGGCAGGGAATTGCCTGTGAAACTTGCTGCAGCAGCAGCTGGAGCAACACCAACTGCAGTACCAGCTGCCTTCTCTGCATCTACATGGCTCTCCACGGGGCAGAAGGGATGGCCAATGGGATCCAGTTTCAAAAAGATGAGACCCCCAACACGGGCCAGAATTTTTGCACAGGTGAGAGGATCTCCATCTTAAAATGGCAAAAATGGAGGGAGAGGCACAAATCTAGGAGTCCCGCCCCTGAACCTTGCCCTGCCATTTTCACGGGGAGGGGGGTGGGGGGGGTGCGGGTGGCAGGGGGGTGGGGACGGTTTCTAAATTGTAAATCCATGGCTCATGGAGATAACTGCACATGTTAAAGTGCTGCTGCCTCAGTTAGATCTGATTTTGGCTAGTGGAATGTGAAAAACATGTCTTGTATATTTTAGACATGGTAGGAGAAGGCCTAAGGCTGCCAGTGTTCTTTTGAGAGGTAGGGTATCCTTTTGGATATGGTGCTGGGACACTTTAGGGAACATAAGGCACCTTTGGGATTGTTAAACATAGACATGGACATGTGTAAAAACTGCATAAACTCATTGGAACTGTCAAGAGAACTGTCAGGCTATCAAGGAATTTAAATCTCCTGCACTTTAAATATTTGGAAAAACACTGTCTGCAGTGTTAAAAAAATGAGCACTTGCTATTTCACCCTGTCTGTTGACATAAGCCTCTGGGCTACCATTATAGGGTTAATGCTGCATTGCTGATTTCACAACCCATCATTATCACAGTGGGATGCCTATCAGTTCATAGTTTGATTGATAGATCCAAGTAGTTATAAACGCTTTGAAGTGGGACTATGAATACAAATGCTTGTTTTTTTTACAAGGGATTAAATGAAGTTAAATGTAATTAATATATTTTTAATCAGTGAATGTTTTTTGATTTGTAATAGTGGATTCATCAATAGACACTTAAGAAATGTATTTATTCTCAGCATGGGTCCTCAGGTCTGCCCATGGTTGTTACTGGGTGAGCTGGCATGGTAGGTGCAAGGGCAATGGGGGGGTTGGTTGGGGACATTGGTTGGCATGAGTTGGCACTAAGTTTGCATTGGGGAATTAAAGGGCAATGGAGGTGGGTAGAGAGGCATAAGTTATCATAGGGGCTATAAAGGGCCATGGAGCGGGTAGAGGAATGAAAGTTGAGTTAGGGGCTATAAAGGGCTGGGGTGGTGGGTACAGGGCAGAGGTTGGCATGGAGGTATGAGGGGCTATGGGGGGATGAGTGGGTGCATTAGGTGGCATGGGTTGGCATAGATAGGGCACGGGGAGTGTGTGGAGGGAGTGGGGTGAAGGCTGGAGTGCTGTTTTTTATTTTATTCAGTTTCTCGTATCTTTGACAACATGCTGGAGCACCGAGGCTGGCCTTTTGTCCAGCCCGCCTCTGCACCCAGTCTCCGAAAGCTTTCCATAGTTACCTGCCATGACTCCCATTTTAACCTGGCCACCGCCCCACCACTGCCCCCAGACTTAAACTCCATACTTCCGTGACACTTTTTTCCCGGTCTGGTTTGAGGAACCGGGAATTGTCCCAGCTCAGCGCTCCTGACCCGGTAGCGAAAATTCAGACCAGGCTCTACAGGCAGAGGACCCAGTACCCTGACATGCGCAAGCACCAGGCCTTCAGGAGGCCTAGGCTCTTGCAGCAGTTTGCAGCTGACACCTGTAGCCTCCTGGTATTAGAACACCTTCCAAATGAGCCAGGCAGGCACACATTGCCAGTAACCGACAAGGTACCTTTCACTGGGAGCCCATCCCCATCTCTCCCAACCATGTGCCTCTGTCTCTTGCCACATTGTGTGCTCTCTTCTCCTACAAGGAGAAAGAGCAGGGAAATGTGAATGTTCATAATGGCTTATGAGTTAACTCCTCAGGTCAATGGCCTTTAGCAGAACTGACAGATTAGCTGCAAGTTTCATCAGCCCATTGATCACATGACACCAGAGCTGTGAAGGTCTGCAAAAGGCTCACTGGGCTCTTTACTCTTTTATAAAAACAAAAAACTACTGCGGATGCTGGAAATCCAAAACAAAAACAGAATTAACTGGAAAAACTCAGCAGGTCTGGCAGCATCGGCGGAGAAGAAAATAGTTGACGTTTCGAGTCCTCATGACCCTTCAACAGAACAGTTCTGTTGAAGGGTCATGAGGACTCAAAACGTCAACTCTTTACTCTTTTGCTCAGCCAGCCCTCCCAGATTATCATGAACATAATGACTGCTGATCATTCATGTTGTTTTTTCCCAACTCACAGATTTGAGCCACCTAATCAAGTCACTGCAGGAAGGTTCTGAGGTACATTACATTTAAGATGATTAAAAGATCAAACCTCTTTAAAATGTGAGGGCCTATTCCATAAAATGAGTCGGCTACACGCCCGCCGAACTGTCAAAAGCCTATTAAAGCCATTTAAATAGTTATTAACTCAATTAAATGAGCTGCCCGCCCAACCGTAAGGTTGGTGAGCAGGCAAAGAGCCCAGGCGGCCGTCACATTTTTCATGAAACCTCAATAGTGTTTTATGAAGTGTTTTAAAATATAATAAAAAATTTTACATTAAATCTTTGACATGTCCCAGCTCATGTGACAGTGTCACATGAGGGGACATGTTTCAAAAGTTTTTCCTTCCTTTATTTAAATTTAAACATGTCAAATGGATCTCCCTGAGATCTCTGCGCCCCTTTGTGCGCATGCACAAAACCACTCAGAGAACCATCCAGGGAATCCCCCCGCTGCCCGTAAAGGGAGTGCACAGCGCTTCCAGGCGCGCGTCACGATGGGCGGACCTTAATTGGCCCGCCCACGTAAAATGGCGGCGTGTCCCCAATCGGGGGCACCGATCGGGTTCATGCCTGCCCCCACCCGCCCCCCAACACACCCCCGCTGGGGAGAAAATTTTTCCTCATATGTTGTAACATGCAGGGATATGAGGGAAAGACTAGAGGGTGCGTCAATATTATTTTCTTTAGAAACACGGTAAATTAGTATTAGATTATCATTACTTGACATAAGTATAGAACAACGGCTAACACTATCAGCGGGTGTATTCTGGGTAGACTGAAGTTAGCATGAGGACATATGTACCAGAAAATGGACAGACTTTCACAATGCAACACAAGAACAAAATACTGAGGCTGCTGGAAATCTGAAATAAAAACAAAAAATGCTGGAAATACTCAGCTGGCCAGGCAGCATCTGTGGAGGAAGACAGGCCTCCCACAGATATTGCCAGATGAGCTGAGACTTGCGGCATTTTCTGTTTTTAATTCAGACATTACAGTCAGTGGCTGAAGTCCAAAGGTTTCCAACCTGGTTACTGGGGGAAAATAATTGGACAAAAAGTTTCTCCATCTGGATTACTGCATCCATTCTTCAAGAGGTCCAGAATTTGGTATGCAGTGACTGAAGGGTTCACATCTGGAATATTATCTGCTCTGTTCTCTCATTATCATCTGATGGACCTGCCAATTGTTTCCAGCATTTTCTTTCTTTGTTTAATTTTTGTTTCAGATTTGCGGCATCTACATGTTTTACTTTCCGTTAAAAGAAAAGGCAGAATTTTGCCAACTTAGCTTTTGGAGGAGCGTCGGGACCATTTTAAAGTCAGGAACACAAGCATAAGAATAGCGGGCCTTCTGGTTACTCTTTCCGGAAGGCGATCAAGTGAGAATCCACTTTCAGGCTCCCTGGCCACATAGGGGTAGCAGAGAAGCTCATCAGCAGTTGTCTTTTTTTTCAGGCTGCAGCAGCCTAAGGGGACCTTGTATGAAAGGCTGTTCCCTGGTCTCTCATCCTTACCTTGAGGTCCTGTTGTGGAAGCTGAGGAGCTGCTGTGAGGTGACATACCCCAAGGGGGAAGAGGACAACCGCTCCAACTAAGCAGTCATGGTGGAAGTGACCAAGGAAGCGAGAAGCAGCAATGTACCCCCTCCAACCTGGAGACAGGACATGAGTTAACTCTCTTTATCTCTCCATAGATGCTGCCTGACCTGCTGAGTGCTTTCCAGGATTGAGTTTTTGTCGCACTAACCAAGAACAATTTGCATTTATATAGCATATTTAATTAACCAGAATGTCCCTAGGTGCTTCACAGGAACATTATCAAATGTAATTTGACACCTAGACACATAAAGAGAAATTGGAGAGATGGCCTAAAGCTTGATCTAAGAGATAGGATTTAAGGAGCGTCTTAAAGGTAGAGAGGCAGAGAGATTTAGGGAGGGAATTTGAGAACTAAGGGGCCTTGGCAGCTGAAGGCTTGACCCCAATGATAGACCAATGAAAATCACACATTGATAACAGGGCAGAATTTGAGGATCGCAGGAATTTCAAAATGTTGTAAGGTTGGAGCAGATTATATTGGTAGGAAGGAGCATGGTCATGGAGGGATTTGGAAAGGAGAATGGAAGTCTTTAAATCAAAGCATTGCTGGAGCAGGAGCCAATGTAGATCAACAGGAATAATGTATGAGTTCAAAAGATATTTGAAGTCTAGAGCCAGAAAGTCTGTGATTATTTGCTTGACTCCTCCCTCACACACACTCTTCAACAAGATGACAGACCTACAAATTAAATGAAAAAAAAAATGTTGAATTTCTTATAAGTTTGAGGAGGAAAACCAGATTCATCAATTTAACTGATTAATTTGTGCTTAAGAAAAAAACAATGCCAAGGCAGGGATCAGGAAGAGTGACAAATAGGAAGTGGTTAAAAAGATCCATCAAAAAAATCTTTTTATTTGGTTAAATACCAACTTTCAACTTGCCTTTTAAAAGAGAGAAAATAGTATGAGACATTGTTCTAATTTTGCAAACAGAATTGTTTATCAATTTGTATATCCTATTTGTTAAACATCCTGTGTCCTGCATCATACGAACAAAGAGCAGGAGGAGGCCATTTAGCCCCTAGAGCCAGCTCTGCCATTTAATAAGATCATGGCTAATCTGATAATAACCTCAAATCTGCATCCCACTTACCTCCAATAACCTATTACCCCCTTGCTTACCAAGGCTCTATCACCTCTGCCTTAAAAATATTCAAAGACTCTGCTTCCACTGCCTTTTCAGGAAGAGAGTTCCAAAGACTCATGACCCTCTGAGAAAAATAATTTTGCCTTGTTTCCATTTTAAATGGGTAACCCCTTATTTTTAAACAGTGACCCCTAGTTCTAGATTCTCCCACAAGAGAAAACATCATCTCCACATCCACCCTGTCAAGGTCTTTCAGGATCTTATATGTTTCAATCAAGTCACCTCTTAATCTTCTAAACTCCAGTGGATACAAGCCTAGCCTGTCCAACCTTTCCTGATAAGACAACCCGGCCAATCCGGGTATTTGTCTGGTAAACCTGCTCTGAACTGCTTCCAACGTATTTATATCCTTCCTTAAATTAAGGTGACCAATACTATACATAGTTCTCCAGATGTGCTCTCACTAGTGGACTGTATAACTGAAGCATAACCTCCCTACTTTTGTATTCAATTCCCCTCACAATAAATGATAACATTCTATTAGCTTTCCTAATTACTTGCTGTGCCTGCATACTAGCCTTTTGCAATTCGTGCACTAAGACACCCAGATCCCTCTGCATTTCAGAGCTCTGCAATCTCTCACCATTTAGATAATATGCTTTTACTTTTTTCTTCCTGCCAAAATGGACAATTTCACATTTCCCCACATTATACTGTATTTGCCAGATCTTTGCCCACTCACTTAATCTATCTATATCTTTTTGTAGCCTCCTTTAGTCCTCTTCACAACTTACTTTCCTACCTATCTTTGTGTCATCAACAAATTTGGCATCCATCACATCCATCTCTTCATCCAAGTCATTTATATAAATTGTAAACAGCTGAGGCCCCAGCACTGATCCCTGTGGCACATCACTCGTTACACCTTACCAACCTTTATGCCTACTCTCTGCTTCCTGTTAGCCAGCCAATCTTCTATCAATAGATTATTTGAACTTATGAATTCATACATTCATATTGATTAGTTGCATTTTTTAAACAGTGACAAATCAAAACCAAGATCGAAAAACTGCCAATTTAGAACCAAACTAGTGAAATGGCGAATTCTCAATTCTTTTAGCTGCAACAAATCAGAACTCAGGAAAAATTTACAAACTTTTGCTAATTGTGTATGAAAGCTTTCTTTGGTTCCAATTTTCAAAACATGCAACATCCTCTTAACTTTTTAGGTGTGTCATTATCCTCATTAATTTTACTTTGAGATTTCAGCTTCTCCCAAAAGGCTAGTTTTGGAGTTGCTATGCCCAGAATGCTCACTTCTCAGCTGAGGGAGTTCACAATTCAGTTTGTGCCTGAAGTCAGTCTTGATTTTTGTTTTCCCCAGCTAAAAATATATAGCTAAAGGTAACATTTCTAAGTCCAAAAATCCAATGAATAATTCTGAATAATATATTACTTTTATTCAGAGAATTGTCCATATGCTCTTACCTGGAAAATGTTTTGTCTCAGGCATATGGCACTGAATTGCCACTAATTACCTGCAGCCTGTGTACAGTTAGGCTCCCTGCCTGTTTCTTTTGCTAAAAAAGCTCTTTCTGAGAATGCATTTTTCTATTATTCTGATTAGAGTCTTGCCCCTTGGTCCGCGCCACCCGCACTAAGCTCCTCACGAATTGGCTCCAGAATATGGACAGAATCGTCCCAGATCGGCACAAAGAGCGGTAGCGGGCAGGGATCAAATCGTTTTACCCACTGGCCATAATGGCGGATTTTCGCACCATATTGCCTCATTCCTGCCTCATTAATTATGTAGCCACAGGAAACCCGTCACATCGCTGGTAAGTGGCCTCCGATTTGCCTGCCACACCGTTACCTCACCACTTTCTCACGCAGGGCGCCATATTTAAACTGCAGCTGCACGCACACTTCTCAATGCCTGCAGCCCAGGTCTGCTCCGGTCAAGACATGGCCCCAAAAGCCAAGAAGAGTGCAGCTCCCTGATTCAGTGATGCATTCCTGGGATGCCTTCTGTATGGTGTCGAGGCCCACCACGATGTCCTCTGCCCCACTCTGGCTGCAGGAGACCCATCAGTCTCACCACTCCATTTTAGGCAGAGGTGGTCAGTGCCAATGCTGCACACAAAAGGTTGGCTATCCAGTACAGAAAACAGATGAATGATCTCATTCATGCCACCAGGGTAAGGCAAACATTTCATCACTCTAAACTTACACACCCACAAGGCCATCACACATTCTCTGGCATTTCACTCACTGTCAGCTCAAGGGACATCACCACTCACTCTCTCACACACACCCTCACATCTCCATCTGGCCTTATCTCCTCTGCCTCCTCAGCCCTCAACATCTTGAGGCCACTTGCACAGATCAGCCTGCGCCCCCAAATACATCCTGGGATACCCCCCTTACCCAGTACAGCCCTCACCCTGCAGCCCCTTCCCCTGTCCGAGGCCGCTTCTCCCTTTTCACCAAACAAGCCCTAGCCCTGCAGCCAGTGAAAAGCCACCCTCACCTTACGGCTGGCCTGATAGGTAGAGACCTGCCCGTGAGACCCCAAAAGTGACGTGGTGTTGCTTGTGAAGCCTGGCGCTGATAACTGCGAGTGCTGCCCGAAGCAAGGTAGGCAAACAAACCTCAAGGTCCCGAGCGAAGTGCAGCCTGCCAGGTGCAAGCCCCTTATGTGCAGCTGTGAAACAGTGCCTGGATGATCCAGCATGGGGGATGATTCTGGCGAGCAGGGCTTATAATGAGATGCTAAAGCATTGAAATTAGGTTCCTGACATGCAGTGGTGGGAGATGCGGCCCGCCACTAATGCGTGGAGAGGACGATCACAAGTTGGTTTTACGATGACGTGAAACTGATTTTTGGCCACCTCACCATATTGTTCCCCACCACCACACCCACCCGCTCCCCGCAGTCTGCCATGACACCAATGCCAACAGGGCTGAAAACCTTCAGCTTATTTGTTTTCACCGCTTGTTCTTGGCTGGAAGTCAATAATTTGATCTGTGATTCTCTTTTCTGGGAAATGGTCACTGTGTCACTAATTCAACTGGTTACCACCTGCCTGGCGGAGGCTTCCCTTAAGAAAAATAATGTTCCTGTTTTTGACCAAAAGCAGCCAGATAAAATACCCCACTCCCCTTTTCCCAGTGAGGATGGTACATTGGTGGGGGTTAAAATTAGGTTGAAAAGACTTAGCAGCCTGACATCACATTATTTCCACTCGACGCCATCTTTGCCAACTATCAGTTCAGCTGGGGTTCCTGCTACAGCCAATTGGGAGCTGACCTTACCTTGAAATGTTATGGCATGATTGTATCATTGCCACCATAATGTAATCTAAACTTGAAGTTGAGGAGTTCTGCAATGACTGGAGACTCACAGCAGAACCACGGACAATATGCTGGTCAATAAACACATTTCAGAAATTTCTCCCCCTCTTTACCCATCACTCTAACATTATCCCAATTGGTATTTGAGTAATTAGAGTAACTCACTGGGTGGAAATTTCTGAGCCCACTGGTGGAGGGCGTGATAGGTGGCGTACGAGGAAAATATGGCGGGACCCACCTCATGACGGCATTAAGGCAGGTCGTGACCTTCCGTGTTTACCGCCATTGGTCGGCGGGAGCTAATTGTAATACATTAGCATATAATTAAAAGGCCATCCCACCAGACTCTTGGAACCCTGCTGTATTGTCCGTTCACGTCAGTATGCTTTCCTGCTGACATGTGTCACAACAGCACGCAGGCGAGGTGCACTTGGCGACCTTCACTTTGGGGGAACTGAGGTGAGTGAGCAGCAACGTTCTCCACAGCTCACCCGCTGTTTACAGGCCTCAGGGGCACCGGGGGTGGGGGACACAGGGGAAACTGAAGCCTGGCTCTGGAGGCAACTGCTGAGGGGCGGGGGTGTCAAGTCCTGCCCTGGCACTGCATTCCGTGCACAGGCAATCAAGGTGGGGGCAGGGTAAGCGAAGGAAGTGGCCACGCATTAGGGACACCTATATAAAGTGACCATGCCTCAGCAACTAAGACAGATCAGGTGCAGCCACAGTGATATGATTGGGGTCGGGCTCTTAGCCTGCCTGCCCATGCAAACAATGCGGAGGCACCAAAGGGCCATCAATGCCTTCCCCCGCTACACCTCACCCACCAACACCCTGGGCAAGACTTTGAGTCCGCCACCACTTTATTGGATCGCGGAGCAGTTGGACTGCACACGTTGTACAATCTCCTCACCAACGCTGGCCATGGAGCAGTCACTGCTGGAGGTGCTCACAGCCCCTTGCAATCTCAGCATCCTGGTTTGGACCAGTGTCCCCCATGTCGCAGGTTGACAGGGCAGCCATGCAGCCCACTCATCTCTGGCCATCCGAGGGGTGACCTGCACTCTCCGGGAAGCATTAAGAGGCGGTCACACAGGGCCAGGAAAGGTGCTAAGTGCAGCCATGATAACCACGTCTCTCTCTCTCTCTTTCATGCTGCAAGAGGACCATGCCAGGATCATGGATCCTGGTGACCTAGCTGTAGGCCTGATGGCCTACAGAGACCGTAGAAGACGGAGGAAAGAGCGACCGAGGCACTTGGATGCACAATGTCAAGAGCAGCAACCTCATGAAGAAGGGGCAGCAGGGGCTCCCGCACACACTGCCCAGGAGCGACAGCGAGCCGTGGCTGGTCGACACCTAGCGACACCCAGGGTCAATAGGCACTGCCTGCCATTCCTGCAGATGCTTGAGAACCAGTGTCGCCGAAGACTGTGCATGTCTAGGGACCTGGTGGCTCACATCTACCACTTACTGCAGGACTTGGCGCCAAGGGGACATGGAGGGCATCCACTGCCAGTGGCTGTGAAAGTGACCGCGGTGCTTAATTTCTTTGCCAGTGGCTCCTTTCAGGGCTCCACAAGTGACCTCTGTGGGATTTCACAATCCGCCACCCACAAATGCATCCATAAGGTCACAGATGCCATCTTCTCCATGGCACACAACTTTGTGCATTTCGCCTGGGACCGGGACAGCCAGGATGCAAGGGCCATTGGATCCGCCCTGATCTCGGGATTCCCACAGGTACAGGGTACGATTGACTGCACTCATGTGGTGCTCAGGTCTCCATCACTACGCTCAGTGGACTTCATCAACTGCAAGGGCTTCCACTCACTGAACGTACAGCTGGTGTGCGACCACCAGAAACGCATCCTGCAGGTGTGTGCATGGTTTCCAGGGAGTGTGCACGACGCCTACATCCTGAGTCACTCACAGATCCCTGCAGTCTTGCAGGGTCCACAGAGGGTGCAGGGTTGGCTCCTTGGGGACAAAGGCTACCCGCAGAGGCCGTGGCTGATGATACCTGTGCGGTGGCCTCAGACTGCAGCAAAGCGACGCTATAATGAGGCTCATGCAGCGGCTCACAACTTGGTGGAGCAGACCATCGGGATGCTGAAGGTGCGGTTCCGGTGCCTAGACCGGTCTGGTAGAGCCCTGCCATACAGCCCACAGAGTATATCATGCATCGTTGTCGCCTGCTGTGCCCTTTACAACCTGGCGCTGCAACAGGGAGAGGAGCTGGGTGAGGAGGAGATGGAGGAGCTGCACATCTCCTCCAATGAGGCGGACACCAATGGGCGTGAGGGGGTCCTCAGTGGTGATGATGTTGGGGATGAGGGTCTCGCACTGGCTAGACGAGGCAGCTGCACTCGGGAGGCCCTCATAGCAGCCAGGTTTGTGGAGGGTGAGGCCGACATGGAGTGAGGTGTCCTCATGGATCCTCACATCACAGTTGCGCCCGTGCGATGTCCTGAACATTGCACAGGTTGCGAAAAATCAAGATCAATTGCTGCTTCAAGGGCCTTAACTGGCCCATTAATTAATGGCGGGCGCGCATCCTTCCTAAATATCGTGATGGCGCACGGTGACATCAGGGCATTCGCCTGACGTCAACGCTTGTAATTTTACACTTGGTCATGCGGGGCCTGCCCCTACACGCTAATGTCTGCTCATGGCTACCTCTGCCAATTTGATTTTCCCAATCTACATGAAGATTGAAGTCACCCATGATTAATAAACTGGCTTTTTTACGTGCCCTCATTATCTCCTGATTTATTCTCTGTCCTACAGCATAGCTCGTGTTAGGGGGCCTATAGACTACTCCCACCAGTGCCTTCTTTCCCTTTCTATTTCTTATCTCCACCCATATGGATTCTACATCTTCCAATCCAAGATCATTTCTTGCTATCGTACTTATTCCATCTTGTGCTAACAAGGCTACCCCACCACCCTTTCCTTTCTGCCTGTCCTTTTAAAAAGTCACATACCCCTGAATATTTAGTTCCCAGCTTTGATCTCCTTGTAACCATCTCTCCGTAATGGCTACAAGGTCATACCTGTTAATACTTGGAGGAGAACAGAAATCTCAGTGGGCTCCAGGACAGGAGGGACAGATAGGGATGAGAGAGGCAAGCATGAGAGCTTTAAAATCAAGGTTTTGTTTAAACAATAGCCAATGTAGGGCCCCAAGCTCAGGGTTAATGGGTGAATGGGACTTTGTGCAAGTTAGGGCGCAGGTAGTAGAGTTTGGATGACCTCAAATTTATGGAGGGTAGCGAGTGGTAAGTCTGTCATGAGTGCATGGATGATGGCTCCAGCAGCAGATAAGCTGTGGCAGGACAAAATCAGGCAACTTTACAGAGTTGAAAATAGGCAGTCATTGTGATGGAACGGATATGTGGTCAGAATATTATCTCGGGCCTAAAGATTCCATCAATGTTGTGAAGAGACTGGTTTAGCTTCAGACAGTTGCTAGTGAGAAGAATGGAGTCAGTGTCAGGGGAATGGAGTTTTTGCCAGCGACCAAAGATAACAGCTTCCGACTTCCCAATATTTAGTTGGAGAAAATATCTGCTCATCCAGTGCTGGATGTCAAATAAACAGCGTGACAACTTAGAGGTGGTGGAGGAGTCAAGAGAGGTGGTGGTGAGGTAGAACTGGTTATCATCAATGTTCGTGCTGTGGCAGAGGGGAAAACATTGTAAATGAGAATAAATCGGGGTCAAGAACAGATTCCTGAGGGACAGCAGAGAAAATGGTATGGGAGTAGAAAGAGAAGTAGGTGGTTCTCTGGCTATGACTGGATAGATAAGAATGAAACCTGCCAAGTACAGTCCCGCCCAGCTGAATGAGGGTGCAGAGGTGTATGTGAGGAGTGAGGAGGGATGGTTTGCAATGGTCACAGTCATGTAGGATGCCATTTATGACAAGGATTTACATTGATGTTTGCCAATTACCCACCCATTTGTCGCAGACCTCCTCTGCATTAACCACAATGCCCCTCCGCCAATTTGGTGTCAGTCACTCTTGTTCATATGCAAACCCCTCCACTTTGTTCATTTTCTCAGTGAATTTAAAATCCTCTTCACTCACCTCTCTTAACTATTGCTCACTCTTGCCATGAAAAGCCAATTACCACCACAGATTACATGTGGGCATATAGAACATTTTAAAGAAGACGTGTGTTTTTTTTAAAGAACTACAAGCAAGGATAGTGAGCAAAAGATGGCTGATAAGGTTCAGCGACCACTTTCTGGAAAATTCCTATGTGGATTATACTGACAAACTTGTTGTGAGAGAACATGGAATGTCGCATCTGAAAAAATGTCATGGCCTTCTTCAAGCAGGGACAGTTGAAATTGAAATAAGAAAGATGCAAAAGACTGAACTTTAGTTTCCTGTGTTTGTGGAGACAAAAGACTGATTTGCAAGTCTCAGCAGACACCCAAAAATCTACCTCCTGTTGATTTATATCTCATATTGTGTAAATAGTTCTGATATGAATGTAAGATGACTATTTCCCCTCCTGGAATATACAGGAAAAAATGGGTTTAGAAGCTAGCTGCAGAGCTGTGCAGTGTGTGCTGGTGTGATGTGAGATAGACAACATAAGAAGGCCAACTAGCCCTACTGCAGTTGCAGGCAAGTCTCTCTCTCTTTCTCTGTTGCTGGAGGCAAGGCTCAGTAGAAACCACAATCAAAAAGGAAATAGAGCAGCCTCTTCAGCTACCCTGCAGAACCAAATATCCCCAAACCAACTGCGAAACTGCCAAAGTCAGCTCTACTAAATCACGCAACTTAATGGCTGCAATGTACTGCCATGTACGCCTCGCAGACAAGCCAGAGACTGATCTGTATATATTTTTTGAAACTTATACTTGGACTCTTAACTTCTCATTTCTAATCTGTGTGTATGTGTGTTGCGTTTTTATTATTTTTCCTCGGGTTTTAGTAACTAATAAATTTACTCTTTCTCTGACTCAAGAAAGCCTAGTTAAATTGGCTCCTTCTTAAAGTAAATGTATTTGGACTAGGAAAAGGTATCCACAGGGGGAAGGGATCCCTTTTAAATTAACCTTGTTGCGACCAATCGAGGGGTTTGAATAAAGAAGGGGAGCCAGCTCATTCCTCCTCACCCCGGAGCATAACAAAATTGGGGTCCCATTCGGGAAGCTAACAAATTGGGGCCCTCGACCAGGGACCAAGTGTAACACTTTCCATTCACTTTTATTATTCATAAGCCCACTCAGTGTTTGTTGGTGTATTGTTTTAACTAAATACTTTCAGAAATCCCCGGAAATGAACAAGAAAATGAAGAATAAGCAAAGTATTCTTAAATAGTTTTTCAAAGGTTGCGCACCATTTTCTATGCTGATTATTAAACCCTCCTTCTTTATGTAACTTGACAGCCAACACCCTTTGAAATAAGAGAAATTCTTAAAATCCTGGAAGTAAAAGTTGTAAATAATTTCAAATTTCAGTACATGCATCTGACAACTGTCATCTTTATTTATTAAACAGAATATTTAAAGAGGTGCCACTGAAGTTTTTCTGCACGTGTGTAGTCATTTCTTCTTAGACCAATTTCAAAGAGAACCATCATTTTCTCTTCATTTCCATCTTTCTACCCTCAGGCCTCTGGGAGCTGTCTCTGTTCATATCATTATTTCCAAAGCTGGATATCCAGAACTAGTTATCTTTCCTGAAGTTCTGACAAACTAAATTGATGGAAATGCTTTATTTGTTGATAAAGTCGTTGAGGCAAAAAGAACAAGCTTTAGTGCAATTTTTCTGACGCTCTGCATTTCCTATAGGAGGAAGCCTTAAGAAAGAAAGAAGAAAATGCATTTCTATAGCACCGACTATGATGTCAGGACATCCTCAAATGCATTATAATCAATGAGCCAAAAAACTCAGTCAACGGTGGCTGACAAAGGAAGTTAAGGATTGTATAAGATTAAAAGAAAAGGCTTATAAAGTTGCCAGAAGTGGTATGTAAATCTGAGCATTGGGAGGTTTTTAGAACACAGCAAAGGGAGACCAAGAAACTAGTAAAGAAAGGGAGAATAAAATATAAATGCAATCTAGCAAGAAACATAAAAACAGACTGTAAAAACTTCTATAGGTATGTAAAAAGGAAGCATTTGGCTAAGGCAAATGTGGGTCCATTACAGACAGAGTCAGGAGAATTCATAATAGGGAACAGAGAAATGGCAGAGGAGCTAAATGATTGTGTCTGTTTTTACTGAGGAAGATACAGTAAATCTCCCAAATTTGGAGATCCAAGGGCCTAGAGAGAATGAGGAGTTGAAGGAAGTTAGTATAAGTAAGAAGGTTATATTGAAGAAATTAATGGTGCTGAAAGTTGTTAAGTCTCTGGGACCTGACATTTTGCATCACAGATTGTTGAAAGAGGTTGCTCTAGAGATAGTGGATGCATTGGTGATCATTTTCCAAAACTCTATAGATTCTGGAATGGTTCCTGAAGATTCGAAGATAGCAAATGTCACCCCACTATTTAAGAAGCAAGGGAGAGAGAAAACAGGGAACTACATACCTGTTAGCCTTACATCAGCTGTAGGGAAAATGTTAGAATCTACTATAAAGGATGTGATAAATAGATACTTAGATAATCATGATCTGATTGGGCATAGTCAGCATGGATTTGAGAATGGGAAATCATGTTTGACGAACTTGGTGTTTTTTGAGGATGTTACTAACAAAATTGATAAAGGAGAGTCGATGGATGTAGTATACTTGGATTTTCAGAAGACTTTTGATAAAGTCCCCCACAGGAGCTTGATTAATAAAGTAAAAGCACATGGGATAGGAGGCAATATACAGGCATGGATTAAGGATTGGCTAACAAGCAGAAAACTGAGTAGGGATAAACAGGTCATTCTTACGTTGGCAGGCTGTGACTAGTGGTGTACCACAAGGATCAGTACTTGGGGCCCAGCTGTTCACTATATATGTCAATGATTTGGATGTGGGGACCAAATATAATATTTCCAAGCTCGCAGATGATACAAAGCTAGGCAGGAATATGTGTTGTGAGGAAGATGTAAAGCGGCTACAGGAGGATTTGGACAGACTTATGAGTGGGCAAGAACATGGCAGATGGAATATAATGTGTAAAAATGTGAAGTTATCCATTTTGGTAGAAGGAACTGATGTGCAGATTATTTCCTAAATGGTAAGCGATCAAAAAGTGTAGATGTACAAAGGGACCTGGGTACCCTTGTCCATAAGCCACTGAAAGCTAACATGAAGGTGCAACAGGCAATTAGGAAGGCTAATGGAATGTTAGCCTTTATCACAAGAGGATTTGAGTACAGTAGTGAAGTCTTGCTTCAATTATAAAGAAGCTTGGTTAGAACGCACCTGGAGTACTGTGTGCAGTTTTGGTCCCCTTATCCCTGAAAGGATATTATTACCAGAGAGGGAGTGCAACAAAGGTTCACCAGACTTGTTCTGGGGATGGCGGGACTGTTTTATGAAGAGATATTGGGGAAACTGGGCCTGTATTCTGTAGAGTTTCGAAGAATGAGAGGTGATCTCACTGAAACCTACAAAACACTTAAAGGAATAGACAGGGGTAGATGCAGGTAAGATGTTTCACCTGGCTGGGGAGTTTAGAACCAGGGGGCACAATTTCAAAATAAGGGGGAAGACACTTAGGAGCGAGATGAGAAGAAATTTCTTTACTTAGAGGGTTGTGAATCTTTGAAATTCTCTACTTTAGAGGGATATGGAAGCTCAGTCATTGAGTATGTTTAAGGTAGAGATTGATAGGTTTCTGATTAACAATAACGTAAAGGGTTATGGGGATAGTGTGGGTAAAAGGCATTGAAATGTTCGATCAGCCATGATCGTATTGGGTGGTGGAGCAGGTTCGGTGGGCTGAATGGTCTTCTATTCCTATGTTCCTATGTACCTCAATATTTTCCTGCAAATATAGATCTGCACCAGTCTTCACGATACTTCATTTTGGAGCATTTCAAAGTGTGATTATAATATGACAAGGTTCTTTTTTAAATTTCTTATTTGTTTTCTTCTTTTTTCTTATTTGTTGCCCATCCTTAACTACCCCTTAAACTGAATGGCTTGTTAGGCCATTTCAGATGCCAGTTAAGAGTTAACCACATTGCTGTGGGTCTGGAGTCATATGTAGGCCAGACCATGAGGGCGACAGATTTCCTTCCCTAAAGGACATTAGTGTGAAAGATGAGATCACTCAAGTCAGTGAGTTTCTAGTAAGCAAAGATTTTGTTCAAGCATATGTTGGGAGGAGACAACCTAGTTCTACAGTGTGTCTCCCTGATACAAAGGCTGAGTAGCATATTTATATATTTTAGTTATCACATTTCACTATACTGCCTAGTACAACCTTCCAGTTACATACCTAAGAGCAGAATTATTCAGGCTGCAGATCTCTGTTACCTAACTGGGAGGCTGGGAAATGCCTCGGTTCTAACGCCACCAAGTCTGTGCTCTTATCACCCTAACATTTGTTTACCCAGCCTGTGAAAGTCATTAAATTTTATGACTTGTGATTGTTATTTAGGTTCCTACTGTACCATGCCCATTATGCCTATGTGTTGGCTATATTTCCCATCATGCTTAGAAAGAGCTCTCACAACTACACTTAAAGCTATTAATGCTCATGGCTACATTTGACAACTTTTAAAGCTGTTAATGCACATCTTAATATCAGTTTTAATGTCGAATTATTCCAACTATCCCACTCCAAGTGAACCAGGTGGGTTTTTATGACAATCGATGATAGCTTTATGGTCACCAGTACAGAGACCAGCTTCAATTCCAGATTTATTAATTCAATTTAAATCCCACCAGCCGCTGTGGTGGGATTTGAACCCATGTTCCCAGAGCATTAGCCTAGGCTTCTGGATTATTAGCCCAGTGACATTATCATCACACTGCTGCCTCCCTTAAATGAAAATATATGAAAACAATCTCTGAGCAGGATCCTTTCGAAGTGACATTGGCCATGAAATTGGGTTCCACTGGCGCCAGTGCTATGGAAGCCCCAAAAGAAGAAAAGGGAGTGCACTGTAATGCCTCCATTTCCAGCGCCCGCCCCATGGCACCCCATGCTGGGGAGGGCGTTAGCGTGAGCATGCTGTGTGCATGCGGGAAGAGTTAGGAGCGATCTGACAGTAGCCATTCTAGCTGATTTGATGCAAATTTTTGTAACTTCAATGTTGCAGATCCAGTGCACACAAGTTCAATCACTAACTGAAAGAGGGAGCTCCCACAAGCACTACTTGAAGGAACAGTCATTCACCTTGCAGGTGAACTGCTTTTGACTTACATCTGCTGTAGCTAAGTTTGTGGAAGGATTTTGGCTTATTTTTGAAGGTCTGTTGTTTAGCTGGTGCATCCATTCATGGTGGGCAGGGCATTTGGTTACCTGTCCATACAAAGGCTGCAAAGAGGTATGACAGCCACAGTTTCTGGGCCTGTGAGTCTGTGACACAACAGGGAAATGGACCATAGGCTGCAGCAGAGAGGGAGGAAGAGGAGGCCTAGTATTGCACACAGGAGTAATGCCTGAGGTGACTCAGATTCAATAATGAACTGTGCTTCCTCTTACAAGAAGACCTGAGGCCTCTCACCAGGATGACGATGGCACTGCCAGTGACTGTCAAGGTCAGAATCACATTCAACTTCAGTGTGACCAGGTCATCCCAGGTGGGAACGGGTGACATAGTGAGCATTTCTCAGATTGTCATCCACCACTGAATCTGGGAGATGATGGAGGCCCTATATAAAAAGAGAGGAGATTACATAATTTTTTCGATAAGCAGGGAGGGGCAGGATGCAAGGGCACTTGGATTTCCTAGGATGGTGGAATTCCAATGGCGCAGATAGGCATCAACTGCATACACATGGATCTGCAGGACCCCCATGTCAATGAGGAGGGGTACAGGAATTGCAAGGGCTGCTGTTCCATTAATATGCCGTTGCTGTGTGACCATGCATAGACCTTCATGTCAGTGAATGCCCACTATTCTGGCAGCAGCTACAATGCCTACATCCTGAGGCTGCCTGCTGCTGTCACCGTTGTTGGGCCTCCAAGGTGAAAAAGAGGCTAGCCGTCTGGAAGCAAGGGAGGGATACCCTTGATATGATCCCTAGAGCGATATTCCCTCTATTTACAGCTGATGACTCCCCTCTGCCATCTGACCACACCAGGACAATGGATATACAATGACAGCCACGCTGCCACCAGAAACATTATGGGGAAGACTATTGGCATTCTAAAATAACAGTTCCACTGCTGGGATGGAGTCCGACAATACATGCTGGGGCTTGTCTCCAAACTCGTGGTGATCTGCTGTGTCCTCTACAATATCTCCATCATGAGGGAACAGCCTTTCCACCAGGAATCTAGAGACCACCTGAGGAGGAGGTGGAGGATGAGGGGAAGGCAGGGAGGATGCAGCTGGGACTCTTCTCTCTGGACAGGCTGTTTGAGAATGCTTGCTCAGACTTGGCTTCCCTTAGGGAACATCCCTCTAGAGCCACAGCTCCACCATTCCCCATTGGATCATCCAAGTGGGATGCCCCATACTGCTCGGCCAAGCTTCATCAATAATAATCACCACCAACAACCTTTCCATAACTTCTTTATCCAAAAACACATCATTATATAAATAAAAATGATCTATTCATCATTGTGCATTCCCTTAGCATCTGTCTTGCAGGTGCTTTTGTCTGTCCTCATGCTCCTGCACAGTGCTACCCCAGTGGTCGCAGCATAGCTGGTGAAAAGGTACAATCTCAATACAATGTGCTGTACTGCAGCTTGCTCCGTGAGATGGAGAATCATGTGCTGTGTAGGGCTCAGTGAATGCCAGCATGCCTGTGCTCTGTCGTTTCTGCTCTGGTTCCCACTAGTTCATGCTACGTTGTCTTGCAAGAGAGCGGGAAAAATGTCAATAATTGTGTTGAATTATATTTGTGTGATGTGTCTGCTGTGGATGAGTGCTTGGATGTTTTAGAGGGCTGCGAGAGGTGGGTGTGAGATTGGCAGTATTGGTGGGTGTGTGAGGGTGAAGTGGAGCATCTAAATGCAAAGCCTAAGTCCTTCCTGCCTCAACAGGACTGGGCACGGGGAGGTTATGAATTGCGAACTCCCACCTGCAAATGGGTGAGACCAATTTTTAGCCCATTGTCTTCACAAGGAACTGTTTGACTTTCTTTTCATCTGAAAACTCAATGTGAAAACAAATGATTATGTGGGTATCGTCAGTTTTATGAGAACAATGCTGGAAAAGGGCTGCATAGCTCTCATAAGAACATAAGCTCATAAGAAATAGGAGCAGGAGTAGACCATTTGGCCCCTCGAGCCTGCTCCGCCATTCAATAAGATCATGGCTGATCTTCTTGTGTTTCGATTTCCACATTCCCATCTAATGCTGATAATCTTTGATTCCCTTGCCTACCAAGAATCTATCTACCTCTGCCTTAAAAATACCCCGCCTCCACCACCTTCTGAGGCAGAGTTGAATTGAACCTGTGCTGTGTTCATCCCATTTCCCACACATCTGCCCTTATCTTTTCCCACCCCTCCTTGCTTCCCTTGGACTTACCTTCCATCCCACCAGCCTCCACATTCAGTGAACAGCTCATCCTCCAACATTTCTGCCACACTCAGTGCCACCAGCAAACACATCTTCCCCTTAATTTTGCTTTTAGCATTCCGGAGGGACTGCCCTCACTGCGACACTCTTTAATTCACCCAGACAACGCCTAGCCTTCCCACAGCACCTTCCCATGCATGCACAGGAGTTGCAACATCTGCCTTTCCACCTTCTCCATTTGCATCATCCAGAGCGCAAACTTTCCTTCCAGGTGAAAGAGCAATTTACTTGTATTCCTTCCAATGTAGTATACTATGGAGAGAATTTTCTCCCCGTCGGGGGGGCGTTGGATGGGAGCGGGCGGGCGCATAGCCGATTGCCGCCCGAGATCAGCTGTGTGCCGCCACTTTACGTGGGCGCGCCAATTAAGGCCCGCCCAGTGCAACGCGCACTCGGAAGCACTGAGTGCTTCCTGTGTGGGCGGGGGGAGTAGGCTGAGTTGGGGCCTGCACTCTTTCGCGTGTGCACATAAGCACAGGGCTGCCTCAGGGGGATTAGTTTGATATTTGAAAATTTTAATAAAGAAAAAAAAAAATAAGACATGTCCCCTCATGTGACAGTGTCAATGAGCTGGGGCATGGCAATTAATTTTATTAAAATTTTTTATTAAACTTTAAAAACCTTCATGAAACCTCATCCCACCCATGGTTGAGGTTTCATGATAAATGCATAGGTGGCTTGGGCTCTTCACCTGCCGCCAAACTTAAGGATGGGCAGCTCAGTTAATTAGCTTAATTGGTGTTTAAATGACCTTAAGAGACCTTAGACAGCCAACTCCGGTGCGCGCCCACTGAACTCAAGATCTGAATGACACATGCTTGACATCACCACGCATCATTTTATGTGTCAGCGAGCAGGCCCCACCCTCGCTCGCCGACCCGAAAATTCTGGCCTATGTTTTCTGCTCATGGTGCAGTTTCCTCTCCCATTGGGAGACCAAGTGCAGATTGGGCAATCACTTTGCTGGATACCTCTGCGCATTCACAAATGTGACCTTGAGTTGCTGTTTACTTGCCATTTTAATCCTTCATCTCTTACACCAACCTCTCTGTTACTGGTCTCCTACACTTTTCCAATGATGTTCAAGGGACAGCACTTCATCTTTCAAGAAGAGGCACTTTACAACCATCTGGACTCAATATTGAGTTTAACAACTTCAGATCATAATCACTGCTCTGATTTTTTGGACAGCAGGGTATGTTAATGGCTGTGCTGTTGCAATTTACACCTCCTCTGGCTGTCTTGCATCATTATCCCTTTTGTCATTTTCTCCCTCCTGCCTTCCACCCTATCATAAACGTTCCCTTTGTTCTATCCTCCCCTCCCCCTTTTCCCTGATTTTACACTTGCTTAAAACCCGTTACATCTGTAATTGTTTCCAGCTCATCGATCTGGAACATTAACTGTTTATCTTTCCACAGATGCTGCTAGGCGTGCTGAGTGGTTCTGGCATTTTCCCTTTTCAGTTCAGATTTCCAGCACCTGCAGTATTTTACTTCTGACTTTTAGGAACATATCACTACTTTACAAAAACACCAGTTGTCTGTCTGGATGGTTCATCTCATGTACAATGAGTATCTGAGTCACGTAAAACGAGCAGGCCAACACTTGATCCAGGGATAAAAGCAAAAAACTGTGGATGCTGGAAATCCAAAACAAAAATAAAAATACCTGGAAAAACTCAGCAGGTCTGACAGCATCTGCGGAGAGGAACACAGTTAACGTTTCGAGTCCGTATGACTATTCAACAGAACTACGGAAAAATATAAAAGAGGTGAAATATAAGCTGGTTTAAGGGGGTGTGGGACATGTAGAGCTGGATAGAGGGCCAGTGATAGGTGGAGATAGCGTATTCTCTCTAGAAGGGTATTCCCCCCATCCCACCCCCACTAGGGCTATCTGTCCCTTGCTCGTCCTGCTTTCTACCCTTAATGTCACCTATTAGCACATTCCTTAGATAATATCACCACCTTCAACATCTCTTTGTCCTTTTGTCCATGACATCTTTTGGCTAGCTCCACCTATCACTGGCCCTCTATCCAGCTCTACTTGTCCCACCCCCCCTTAAACCAGCTTATATTTCACCTCTTTTCTATTTTTCCTTAGTTCTGTTGAAGAGTCATACAGACTCGAAACATTAACTGTATTCCTCTCCGCAGATGCTGTCAGACCTGCTGAGTTTTTCCAGGTATTTTTATTTTTGATTTGATCCAGGGACTTTGTCCAGCCAAGGTGGGGCGATAATCCAGGGTGGGGGCTGGGTGGCAGTGGGGAGAGGTGTGGGTGAAGGTACTTAGGTTGTGGGCAGGGAGAATACAACAACAATAATTGGCCTTATTGCTGCCTCACCTTCATTCAGTTGAGAGGGATTCTATAGTTCATTAAGGTTTAATCTCTGGGAGGTGTTAATGATACCATTAGAATGCCAAAGACAGGCGTGCACAACAATAGGGTAAATTTCACCTTTGTTGTTTGGGCTTTTAATTGGTCAGGGAAAGTTTAAAAAAATATCTTGCAAGATGATTTATCACAATCAGCCTAGACTAGTCAGGAACAAAATCAGGGAGCATTCTTCAGACAAAGAAGGAGCTCTCGTACCCTCCTGAAAGGCTGTCAATGCTGCATTAATTGGAGTTTTAAAGGCTAAGGCCGGGATTTTCTGGTCCCGCTGGTGGCAGGCATCAGCGCAGGCATGGCAGGAAAATTTGGAGAGCGGCCAAAATTCAATTGACTTTTGGCTGCTCTCTAAATGTTTGCATCCCACCCACGATGATGCTGGTGAGATTGGAAAATCCCATCCAAGATTGATACATTTTTGTTAGGTACGGATACCAAGGAATATGGAGAAAAGGCAGATAAATGGACTTGACATACATGTCAGTCTTGATCTAATTGAATGGAGAAACAGGCTCCACCAGGCAGTGAATGGCCTGCTCCTGTTGCTATGGTATTCAAGGCCATCTCTCCCAGCCATCAGCTACTGTGGGTTGTGTGCATCATTCCAATGTACAGTTGTCTGTTCCTTCATTGTTAATGTGTAGTGTTGTTTTCAGTGTGACTGCCTGTCAGCATGTTTGAGTAATGTTAGACGCTATCACATATGACGTGCAACAATGACTTCTGTTGGACACCTGAAGAGATGGCGATTGTGTTCGCTGTACTGTCACTCTGAGTTCAATTCAAAACACCACATACCAAGTGGGCCTTGACAACAAATGCAAATGAAGAACAGAGAGAGCGTATAAAATAATTTAACAGTTTTGATGCCCACAGTGACATATGACCTGTATTCAACTGCACTCAAGAAATGACAATAACCATTCCCTGCATCTGATTATCAACTATGAAGTTGATCACCTCTTCATCAACTTTCTATGAAATGGAATGTAGGGTGAGCCATTTAAAGTTTGTAAGAAGCAGGTGACTTTTTAAAAGTCTATTTTTAAGTCAAGAAAATGCTGAGTTAGTTTATACGTACATACGAACATATGTGCGTACAAACAAGGAGCAGGAGTAGGCCATTCAGCCCCTTGAGCCAGCTTTACCATTTAATAAGATCATGGCTGATCCGAGATTAACCTGAAATCTGCATCCCACCTACCCCTGATAACCTATCATTCCTTTGCTTTGCAAGAATTTATCCACCTCTGCCTTAAAAATATTCAAAGGCTCTGCTTCCACCACCTTTTCAGGAAGAGAGCTCCAAAGGCTCACGACCCTTTGAGTGAAAAAAATTTTCTCCTCATCTCTGTCTTAAATGAGCGACCCCTTATTTTTAAAGTGACCCCTACTTCTAGATTCTCCCACAAGAGGAAACATCCCCTCCACATCCACCCCTCAAGACCACAAGACCCCTCAGGGGGTTACTATCAAGTCACCTCTTACTCTTCTAAACTCCAGTGGATACAAGCCTAACCTGTCCAACCTCTCCTCATAAGATAACCCTCCCATTCCTGGTATTAATCTGGTAAACTTTCTCTGAACTGCTTCCAGCACATTTACATCCTTTCTTAAATAAGGTAATAAGGTAACCAATACTGTACACAGTGCTCCAAATGTAGTCTCACTAGTGCCCTATACAACTGAAGCATAACTTCCCTACTTTTGTAAAAGCAAAGAACTGCGGATGCTGGAAATCCAAAACAAAAACAAAAACAAAAATACCTGGAAAAACTCAGCAGATCTGGCAGCATCGGTGGAGAAGAGCAGAGCTGACGTTTCGAGTCCTCATGACCCTTCAACAGAACTAAGTAAAAATAGAAAAGGGGTGAAATATAAGCTGATTTAAGGGGGGGGGGGGGGGGGGGGGCTGTGGTGTGGTTGGGACGAGATGAGCTAGTTATTACCTAGCTCTTCTTGTCCCAACCACCCCCCCCACCCCCCTTAAACCAGCTTATATTTCACCCCTTTCCTATTTTTACTTAGTTCTGTTGAAGGGTCATGAGGACTCGAAACGTCAACTGTGCTCTTCTCCACTGATGCTGCCAGACCTGCTGAGTTTTTCCAGGTATTTTTGTTTTTGTTTTTGTTTCCCTACTTTTGTATTCAATTCCCCTCGCAATAAATGATAACATTCTATTACCCTTCCTAATTACTTTCTGTACCTGCATACTGTACCTTTGTGATTCATGCACTAGGACACCCAGATCCCTCTGCACCTCAGAGCTCTGCAATCTCTTACCATTTAGGTAATATGCTTCTCCTTTATTCTTCCTGCCAAAATGGACAATTTCACATTTTCCCACATTATACTCCATCTGTCAGATTTTTGCTCACTCACTTAACCTATCTATATCTGTTTGTAGCCCCCTTATTTCCTCTTCACAACTTAATTTCCCACCTATCTTTGTGTCATCAGCAAATTTGACAACCCTTCAATCCCTTCATCCAAGTAATTTATATAAATTTTAAACAGTTGAGGTCCCAGCATTGATCCCTGTGGCACACCACTTGTTACATCTTGCCAGCCTGAAAAAGACCCATTTATGCCTACTCTCTTCTTCCTGTTAGCCAGCCAATCTTCTATCCATGCCAATGTGTTACCCCCTATACCATGAATTTTTATTTTCTGCAATAACCTTTTATGTGGCACTTTGTCAAATGCCTTCTGAAAATCTAAGTATAATACATTCACTGGCTCCCCTTTATCCACAGCACATGTTACTTCTTGAAAGAACTCCAATAAGTTGATTAAACATGATTTCCCTTTCACAAAACCATGTTGACTCTGCCTGATGACCTTGAGCTTATCCAAGTGCCCTGCTATAATTTCTTTAATAATAGCTTCTAACATTTTCCCTAGATAGGTGTTAAGCTAACTGGCCTGTAGTTTCCCACATTCTTGTCCGCCCACAGCTTCAACAATTTGCTCAGTACCACTTCTCTGGTGATTATAATTTTCCTGACTTCCTTCCCCACTTCCATTTCCTGGTTTCTAGCTGCTTCTGGGATGTTACTTGTATCCTCTGATATGAAAACTGATGCAAAATACATGTTCAATTCATCTGCCATCTCCTTGTTTTCCATTATCGATTCTCCAGACTCACTTTCTATAGGACCAATGCTCACTGGCCCCCTATTGAGCTCTATCTGTCCCACCCACCCCCCTCTACCAGCTTATATTTCATCTCATTTCTATATGTCTTATTTCTGATGAAAGGTCATACGGACTCGAAACGTCAACTGTATCCCTCTCCGCAGATGCTGTCAGACCTGCTGAGTTTTTCCAGGTATTTTTGTTTTTGTTCTAGATTTCCAGCATCTGCAGTATTTTGCTTTTATCTCACTGCGTTAACCCTTCTCTTCTTTAAATATTTACTACCTGTTTTTATATTTATGGCTAACTTTCTCTCATACTCCAATTATTCCCTCCTTATTAGTCTTTTAGTCATTCTTTGCTGTTCCTTACATCCTGTCCAATCTTCTGGCCTTCCACCTATCTTTGCACAATTAAATGCTTTTACTTTAGTTTGATGCTATCATCAATCTCTCTAGTTAACCATGGATGCTGTGTCCGTCCATTGGACATTTTCTTACTTGTTGGAATGTATCTATTCTGTGCATTCTGAAATATCCCCTTAAATACTAGCCACTGCATCTCTATTGACCTATCCCTTAACTTAATTTGCCAATTCACTTTAGCCAGCTCAGCTTTCATGCCCTCATAATTGCCCTTATTTAAGTTTAAACTTAGTCTCAGACCCATTCCTCTCTCCTTCAAGTCAAATGTAAAATTCAATCATGTTATGGTTGCTGCTACCTAGTGGGGGGGAGGGGCTTCACTATGAGATCTTTGGCCAGAATTTTACAGTCGGCATGTCAGGGTGGTAAAATGACGCGCAATGATGTCAGGCATGCGTCCTGACGTCATTGGACTGTCTCATGATGTTTTGTTGGACAGGCATGCGCTGGAGTGGGCTGCGCGCCTGCTGATAATTAGAAGGCCTATTAAGGCCATTAAGGAACTAATTAATTTCAAATTTATGCTGCCCATCCAATGGTTGGTGGGCAGGTGAAAAGGCCAAGCGGCCTTTATGTTTTTTAGGAAACCTCATCCATGAGCAGGATGGGGTTCCCTAAAGCTTTTACAAATAGAATAAAAACTTTTTTTGAAAAATAAAAACATGTCCCATCTCATGTGATACAGCCATTCTGTCTGCCTTTCTGAAATATTGTGTACCCTGGAATATTTATTTCCCAACTGATTGCCTTGTAACCATGTCAAACACGTCTGCAGGAAGTGTAAGCAGCTTGAGGAATTCTGGATCAGGATTATTGATCTGGAAGCCAAAATGCTGCGCAACATAAGGGAGGGATAGAAATACCTGGATACTTTGTTCCAGAAGACAGTCACACTTCTTAGAGGGTCTTCTGTTTTGGTCCCACAGTCACATGAGGGGACATGTTTCATTAAATTTTTATTGCATTTATTTATTTATTTCCAGAAGTGCTTCATTCTCCCTGAGGCAGCTCCGTGCCTCAGAGAGATTGAAACACTCTTTCGCCTTAATTGGCCCGCCCACATAAAATGGCAGTGTGGAGCCGATCACGGGTGGTGGCGGCTCCACAACTGCCCCTGCCTGCTCCCGCCGAGCCCACCTGATGCGGGAACAATTCAGGCCATTAATTAATCCGATCTCATTACGCAATACCAAGTGTAGTATAGCCTGCTCTCTGATTGGCTCCAGAACATGCTGAAAACATTCAATGTACTCCTCATCTAGGCTATCTTTACCCATCTGACTTTTCCAGTCTATGCATAAATTAAAATCTCCCATGATTATCGCCGTGCCTTTCTGACAAGCAATATTTGGCAATATTTGCTCATGGCCATGAAGCACAATGGTTCCGTGAAATAAAAAGATTATTCCCAAGTTTCTTCCAGCTGCACAAGTGAGATTGAAAAGTGCAACACTTGTCTTTTTTTTCTGTTCACACAGTGCATTTTTTGAAATTTTTTATTTCAATTTCTTTCCCCCATTAAAAGAGACAAAATTCAAAAGAAAGAAAACAAAAGCAATCAGCTGCAGTGTCCAGGTAGAATACATTTCATACACAATGCACCTCACACTGAAGTGGGTCACTGAATATTTTGTGCACAATGTTGTGATTAAATAATCATGGCTGTTTTCCCCCAAAGAATGTTGTCATAGAACTAGTGAAAAAAAAGACTTGCATTTATGCAGTGCTTCTCATGACTTCAGGGCATCCCACGATATTTTACAGTGAATGAAGCACTTTTTGAAGTGTCCTATTTCAATGTAGGGCAACACAGCAGCCAACATATACACAACAATGCACCACAAATAGCACTGTGATAAATGACTAGGTAATATGTTTTAATGATGTTGGTTCAGGGACAAATATCCCAGAATATTGTGGAAAACCCCCCTGTGCCGGGTGATTTTTTTTAATGTCCACTTAAGAGGTAAAATGGGGCCTAGCTTAACACCTCATCCAAGATATAACATTCCTGACAGTGAGGCACTCCTTCAATACTGCACTGGACATTCAGTCTATTTGTGCGCTCAAATTTATTCAGTAGAACTTGAACCCACTACCATCAGACTCAGAGGTGACAGTGATGTAATGGCTGGTACCTTTTGAGAAAAGTAGTGCACGTTTAAATCAGATTTACTTGGTCCAAATGAGTTTATTCTGTGTGTGCATGTGTGTGTGTTTGGGGGAAGAGTCTGCTTCTCTTATTAAAAAGTGTTTAATAATCGACAATTAAATTTGGCCTTTATTTAAACTTCAAAATGTGTTGATTTTAGACTTTTTGAAAATTTTTATTTCAATTTCTTTCCCCAGTTAAATGAGACAAAGCTCAAAAGAAAGAAAACAAAAGCAGGATGGAAAGTACCACAGTGCCCAGTACAGTACATTTCAAACTAAAGGATTCTGTATACAAGAGGTGCATTCAGACTTTAAATGCTGGCATTTTGGCATGTAAGCCACACCTTCCAGTCAGGTTGGCTGTCTGTCAGCACTCCCAATGCCAGGGTGACTTGCCAATGACATGCAAGTAAGGCCAGGACATTCAGATTACCCTCTGAACACATGAACCATCTAATACTACCTCATTATGCAGTGCCCCTCTCAGCATAGCTGTAGAGGGAAAGCTTCCCCATAATGTCTTAATTTTCTCAGAGAAGTGCTGCATAGTCGTAATTTTATTGCTGAAAACAGTCCAGCAGAAGGGTAAACTTTGATGAATTGATTAGTTTGTAAATTAACCAAAATATACTGACAAGAAGCTGATTTGGAGTTTGTTCAGTAGTTGATTCCATATTAATGGCACAACTGTCTGTCATTTTACGTAGCCCATCCAACCTTATGGTCGGCAGACGGGCAAATTGGCCAGGCAGCCTTTATATTTTTCATCCAACCTCACCCAAGGGCAGGATGAGGTTTCTGTTATTAAATAAATAAAAATAGAAACCTGTGGCCAGCATTTTTATAATCTATAGATTATAAAATAGATTTTTCTTTTCCCACCTATTTCCATTATTTTTAAATGTATTTCCATCCATTGTTTTATCTTTGCCTTTTAGCCTATTTCGATCCCTTCCCCCCACCCCACCCCCACTAGGGGTATTTGTACCTTTATTATCACATTCCTTAGATAATATCACCAGCTTCAACGCCTCTTTGTCCTTTTACCTATGACATCTTTTGGTTATCTCCACCTATCACTGGCCCACTATCCAGCTCTACCTGTCCCACCCCGCCTTAAACCAGCTTATATTTCACCTCTTTTCTATTTTTACTTAGTTCTGTTGAAGAGTCACGGACTCGAAACGTTAACTGTGTTCCTCTCCGCAGATGCTGTCAGACCTGCTGAGTTTTTCCAGGTATTTTTGTTTTTGTTTTGGATTTCCAGCATCCGCAGTTTTTTGCTTTGATTTTTATAATCTATATGTTCAGGTGCCTGATTGCAAGGCTGGGATTTTTTTCCCCCCTGATTTTAAGAACTTTATTTCCTGGGTTTTGGATCTTCAGCTCCCTGAAGCAGCTCTCTGCCTTCAGGGAGCTTTCTGTCAGCGCTCGCCCCCATCCGTGTTGATGTCATTGCCCACCCTCCTTCCGCCCCCACCCCAGCAGTGCAGAGCTTTTTAGTGCACACTTCACGCTGACTGGCCGTGAATTGGCCAGTCAGCGTGAAATCGCGGATCGGGGGCTGATCACAGTTGATTGCGATTGGCGGTCCGTTTCCCGACCGCTCCCGGGCCAACCAGTTGTGCCCGCCCACCAAGCTGAGAATTCAGGCCATTATGGCACTACAATGACATAAAGACCAAGATCCAAAACTATATTTGTCCTTTTGATGAAAGTGAATTGGATATATTGATTTCATTTCTTTGAGAACAAACATTCTCCAGTACTTGCACTAGAGTTCATATATATCTATCCAATTATCAATTTAGTAATCAGTCTTTTGTTACCCTATTCAATGGTTTTAAATACAAACATTGTGCTGTACTATGTCAGCTCTCCAACGTACTGTGCAATCCTTAAAAATGTGTGATATACATGTTACATTTAATTTTAAACATTTCCATAAATGCGGCTGAAATGGAAGTCCCCTAAGGCACAAACACACTGAACACAATATCAACAACATCAGTCCAGAGCTCTATAAGCAACAAAAGCAAAATACAAAGTTTTAGTGCTGGCTTTTGTAAGACCCTTTGTGCCTCTACAATGGCTATTTTATTAGTCTTGACAAGATTCCACCAGTCCAAACATTCAAGGAACAGCGTTGTATTTTCAGGGTTTCTCCCTGGTGGAGTCTCAGTACACATTACCCAGGTGATGTTTGCACACGTCCAATATCTGGATAATTTGTCGTGAGCCCAGTGATTGAAGAGAAAACATTCAATAGTGTAGCTCAATAGTCATGTAATGTGCCTCAACATATATGTCTATTGCCTTCAGAAGACAGCAGAGTAAACATTTCATTAGCCATGACTCAGCCAACATATTGCCAAAAAAGTTTTGTTAATCAGTAAATAGATAGGTGAACAGAAGCAATGCTGCATCGGGGATAGTTAAGGTTTAACTATTCCTCCTGGGAGGATGAAAAAACAAGTCCCGCTTCTTGCACTAAGCTGTGATATAAACTGACCTGAACACGGGAAGCCCCTGAATGTTAAACTTTATGCAATTGTTTCTCTCTTTCTCTGCTCTGTTGTCTCTCTTCAGTGGCTTTAGGAAAAAATGCCAGTTTGAAAAAGAAAGTCTTATTGTGAAATAGAATATTTAAATATGTGCCTTAAGCTCAAAAAGGAACTTTTAATCTGTTATATATAAATAAGAAATCACAAGATGCTTGTGGTTAAATTGAATGCCTTGGTCTTTCTCTTGGGTATCTGGGACATACATAACATCCATTCTGGAGACTTGTGGGCCCTTTTCCTTGTGACTGGTTTTTAAAATCCACATATACTGTGACAGGAAGAAATAAACCAGTTAGATTTACAGTGCAGCAAAGGGAAAAATGCTGTTTTATTTCACTTGGCTACTGTATTAAAAGTTTTCTCTTTTCCTTTACTTCTTTGGGTTTTCAGAATTGGCTTTCTTATTTTCCCATGCGACGCATTCCGCCCCCCCCCACCCCGCCTGCTTATTATTTGACAAACTAAATAAGTGCCTTAGTCATTCCAAGGTTTTGTGGGTGGGAACAATAAAGAAGCGTCTACCATGAGATGGTCAAATTCTCACACGGAAGCGATTTACTGATATTGATTATTCAAACTTCTCCTCAGGCTAATTAGTCATTAATTTTGACAATTAATAGTACATCGGTTTCAACATGCAACTGCCAGTTGAATCATCCCTCACTGTTCGCATGAAAAGTAATTTCTGACATGTAACTCCTGCACTCCATGTATGCAGGAATAATCTTTGATGAATTGTAGTGCTCCCTCTCTCCATAACTCCATGCTAAAATGAGTCTCCATTGTGCTGGAGATTTAGCCTTTCTGTATATACATGTAAATAAGGGGGAGCTGGATAAGTACATGCAGGAGTAAGGAATAGAAGGATATGCTGTCATATTAAAGATCCAACTGGTTCACTAATGTGCTTCAGGGAAGGAAATCTCCTGTCCTCTACTTAGTCTGACCTAAACAAGATTCCAATCCTGCAATATGTGATTGGCCATTAACCCTCACCACCATCGCCATCACCTCAAGGCAACTAGGAATGGGCAAGAAATGAATCTTTGCCAGTTTCACAACAAAATTCTTTTAAAAAGTGTAAGAAATGCCTAATGAAGTCAAAATTTGGTCGTTCAGCAATTGACTTGAGCTGTCTCATGCTGGCCACTTTTTAAGGCTATGGGTCCTGACAATATTCCGGCAATAATACTGAAGACTTGTGCTCCAGAATTGCATGCCCCTAGCCAAGCTGTTCCAACACAGCTACAACACTGGCATCTACCCGGCCATGTGGAAAATTGCCCAGGTATGTTCTGTACACAAAAAAAGGACAAATCCAACCTGGACAATTACCACCCCATCAGTCTACTCTTGATCATCAGGAAAGTAATAGAAGAGGTCATCAACAGTGCTATCAAGCGGCACTTGCTTAGCAATAACCTGCTCACTGATACCCAGTTTGAGTTTCGCTAGGGCCATGCAGTTCCTGACCTCATTACAGCCTAGGTTCAAACATGGACAAAAGAGCTGAACTCCCGAGGTGAGGTGAGAGTGACTGCCCTTGACATCAAGGCAGCAGTTGACCGAGTGTGGCAGCAAGGAACCCTAGCAAAACTGGAATCAATGGGAATCGGGGGAAAACTCTCCGCTGGTTGGAGTCATACCTAGCACAAAGGAAGATGGTTGTGGTTGTTGGAGGTTAGTCATCTCAGCTCCAGGGCATCACTGCAGGAGTTCCTCAGGGTAGTGTCCTCGGACTAACCAACTTCATTTGCTTCATCAATAACCTTCCTTCCATCATAAGGTCAGAAGTGGGTATGTTCGCTGATGATTGCACAATGTTCAGCACCATTGACGACTCCTCAGATACTGAAGTAGTCTATGTCCAAATGCAGCATGACCTGGGCAATATCCAGGCTTGGGCTGACAAATGGCAAGTAACGTTCAGACTATGTAAGTGTCAGGCAATGACTATCTCTAACAAGACAGAATCCAACCATTGTCCCTTGATGTTCAATGGCATTACCATCACTGAATCCCCCACTGTCAACATCCTGGGGGTTACTATTGACCAGAAACTGAACTGGACCAACCATATAAATACTGTGGCTACAAAAGCAGGTCAGAGGCTAGGAATCGTGGGACGAGTAACCCACCTCCTGACTCCCCAAAGCCTGTTCACCATCTACAAGGCACAAGTCAGGAGTGTGATGAAATACTCCCCACTTGCCTGGATGAACGCAGCTCCCACAAAACTCAAGAAGCTTGACATTGTCCAGGACAAAGCAGCCCACTTGATTAACATCACATCCACAAACATTCACTCCCTACACCAGTAGCAGCGGAGTGTGCCATCTACAAGATGCACTGCAGGAATTCACCAAGGCTCCTTCGACAGTACCTTCCAAACCCACAACCACTACCATCTAGAATGACAAGGGCAGCAGATAGATGGGAACACCACCACCTGGAAGTCCCCCTCCAAGTCACTCACCATCCTGGCTTGGAAATATATCACCGTTCCTTCACTGTCACTGGGTCAAAATCCTGGAACTCACTTCCTAACAGCACTGTGGGTGTACCTACACCACATGGACTGCAGCAGTTCAAGAAGGAAGCTCACCACCACCTTCTCAAGGGCAATTGGGGATGGGCAATAAATGCTGGCCTAGCCAGCAACACACACATCCCAGGAATGAATAAAAAAAAAACCCAAGGGTAATTCTGGAGCAAGGAACATAAGTTACAGCTCTAGCGATGGAAGAGTATTGTGATGAGTTTTTAATGAGAAAATTAGGGGATTGAACAAAAGGTGATTAATGTGTGGCAGGAAATCTGGGTGTGTGCCACAACAAGTGTAATAATTAAAGAATGAAGATTAGGATGAACAGCCCAAGAAACAACAGTGACAGCAGAATGCTTTACAATGGACTAAAGCAACAGTTGTGTTGATGAGAAAGGACATCCGAAGGCAAAGGTTAATTAATTAAGCTATCTCAGGTAGCCCAAAGTGGTGACAGTCTCCTCTGTTCAGCTTATTGTATGTTATGGTTATAATTGTACAATATTCAGCACCATACGTGATCCCTCAGATACTGAAGCAGTCCATGTCCAAACGCATCAAGTCCTGAACAATATCCAGCTTGAGCTGACAAGTGGCAAGTAACATTTGTGCTGCACAAGTGTCAGGCAATGACATCTCTAACAAGAGAGAATCTAACCATCGCTCCTTGATGTTCAATGGCATTACCATCACTGAATCCCCCACTATCAATATCCTGGGGGTTACCATTGACCAGAAACTGAACTAGACTAGCTGTATAAATACTGTGGCTACAAGATCAGGCCAGAGGCTAGGAATACAGCAGCAAGTAACTCACCGCCTGACTCCCGAAGACCTGTCCACCATCTGCAAGGCACAGGTCAGGAATGTGATGGAATACTCTGCACTAGCCTGGATGAGTGCAGCTCCAACAACGCTCAAGAAGCTTGACACCGTCCAGGACAAAGCAACCTGCTTGATTGGTACCCCATCCACAAACACTCACTCTCTCCACCACCGATGCACAATGGCAGCAGTGTGTACTATCTACAAGGTGCACTGCAGGAACTCACCAAGCCTCTTTAGACAGTACCTTCCAAATCCACAACCACTACCATCTAGAAGGGCCAGGGCAGCAGGCACAAGGGAACACCACCACCTGAAAGTTTCCCTCCAAGTCACTCCTGATGTGGAAATATATCACCTTCACTATCCCTGGATCAAAATCCTGGAACTCCCTTCCTAACAGCATTGTGGATGTACCTACAGCACTTGGGCTGCGGCAGTTCAAGAAGGCAGCTCACCACCACCTTCTCAAGGGCAATTAGGGATGGGCAATAAATGCTGGCCTAGCCAGCGAAGCCCACATCCCATGAACAAATAAAAAAAAGAATACATGGAGTATGGATAATGAGCGATATAATTTGGAGATGGACAATTTGATGCTATATACGTATATAGCAGTGAGCATTTGATGAGATGACAGTGTCAAAAGTTGTTTGCGTTTCACCCAGGTTTGTGTGTGCAATTTGTGTTCCACTTAACAATTAAAGGGTGGGACGTCAATCATCCTGCATACAGTGGCTGCCATAGTGGTTAAGCAACTCCTTCGGGGTTCCTGGCATCTGCCTAAAGTGAACTCTGGGCTCATTATAATATTTAAATAGGGTCCAGTACTTGCATCAACAGCCCTTTGGAAAATTGGTCCCTGGAACTATTTGATTTACTTAAGCTGTTCCAGAGAAAGGTGGCAGGCACACTCACAAAGCAGCTAAAGCAGTGATATTTGAAGGAATCCCCCACCTCCTTTAAGGTAAAGCTCTGGAAAGTCATTTCTCACTGCTGTGAATTTTTGGATCCATTTTTTTGCCTCTGTGGGAGAACTGAGTTTTGGCTGCAGCTGAACTTTGTCATTTGGCCGCAGGAGTACTGGGTAAGAAGGGTAATGTTGCAGGAACTGCCTCTGAGGCTGCCACAGCAGGAGTGGGGCAGGGGCAAGGGTAAAGTAGGCATTAGAGCACATGGGTGTTTTGTAACAAGATGTCTTATCAGAACATGATAGAGGAGCAGTGTATAAGGAAGCTGTGCTTCAGCAGATGGGTAGCCATTGACCTGTGTTACCTATTGCACCAGAAATTGGAGTCAAAAAGCAGGGTCACACAGCACTACCTGTGGTTATGGTTGTGGCGGCCCTCAACGCCTTTTCCATAGACTCATTTCAGACTGCAACAGGTGACATCAGCAACATCAGTCAGTTCATGCACCCAATAAGCAAGGATATAGACTCCCGCTTTGCAAGGACATACCAATGAACCACCTTCCCAATGCCTGTGGCTGATCTGGAGGAGACAGCTGTCTGATTTGCCCACATTGCTGGGTTTCTCCAGGTGCAACGCATCACCTAACCATACTTGCTCTGTCCTGCATTGATCCCTCCAAAAGAAGCAACCACCTTTTATAACAGGAAGGGATTGAGCTGCTTAAATCTTCAACTGGGATATGCCTGGTGTCTGGACACCAGCCACTATACCTTCAAACTGTGTCAGTCCTCAATCCAACTCTGCCTTCCACCCAGACAAGCTGGTATCTGGCTGGCCCTTTAGAAACAGGGCACATGCAGGAAATCGGACACAGACACTGAGTGTCAAAGCAATGGGAAGCGCACCAAAACCAAAACTCTGATTGAACAAATCACTGATGACATCAAGCAAAATTTCTAATGCCTGGCTTTATTTGTTGGAGTCCTAAGCAAACCTCCAGATTTGTAGCGGTTGGCTACATTTTCAGAATTACTCCAATCAGAGGAGCCAAGCTTTGCAGCCATCAAAGGAGGGAGAAATTCAGGAGGAAGGTGGTGAAGGGATATGGAAGACCAAGGCTGAGCAGTTCAGTCAGGTGCCTCAGCTAAAAGCCAACAAATTATTGTGGAGAGTTTCTCCAAAACAAACCCTCTTCCCAGCACATCATTGGGCCACAAGCCAGCACCTGACAAGCTAGAGCTAGACGCTCTCTGCCATTTGTGCAGGCTCACTGGCTGGCTTCCCAGTGCACTGCAAAAATTCTGGTGTATAGGAATCAATGTTTTACTGTAGGCGGTGCTATTGTCATGACACAGAACCTGCGTGACAGCATTATAAATCTTTAAAGATATTTTTTAAAGACTGCAATTAAAAATAAATAGAACTGGAACTTAAGATGGCTCCTCAGAGCTGCCTGACAGTTTTGTGGATCAATCCATCTTATCTCTCAAGAGGACAAAGGACAGAAAGAGGATAAAGATACCTTTTCTGATATTAATTCACTGAGGTTTGAGTAAGGAGAAAAACAAAACTCCATCATTCATTGTACAAATGCAAATTTGTGTTGTCACATCTGAAGGCTTTGGTCACTTAAAAAGCACAGGTGGCAGAAGACTTCAGACTATTAATTGAATTACCATAATGCCTTATTTGGGACCATAACTCAACACTGATGTGAGGTCACATGATACAGTGGCCATCTTGGCTCCCTTTGGAAGATATAGCCCTAAACTCAAACTGCTTTTCAGAAGCATCTTCAGAAATGCAGAGAGAATTCCATCAGAGAGAGAGAGAGAGGGAGAGAGGGAGAGGGAGGTGGGGCGGGGGGTGCCGACAGGCAAAGCCATTGACTGCTGTAGCCAGTTCAGCAGCAAAGTAACTACCTACAATAATAACAGAAAATGCTGGAAAAGCTCAGGAGGTCTTACAGCATCTGTGGAGAGAGAAACAGAGTTAATGTTTCGAGTCTGTATGACCCTTCTTCAGAGCTAAATAGAAGTAGAAATGTGATTAAATTTATGCTGTATAAGGGGGGTGGAGCAGGTGAAGCTGGATAGAAGGCCAACGATAGGTGGGGGCTAAGGAGAGATTGACAAAGATGTCATGGACAAAAAGACAAAGGGAATGTTAATGGTTAAGGGCTGAAGAAGGTGCTGATGGTGGCATAAAAGTAAGAAAGCAGAATGTGTTAATAGCAGAACAAGGGTCAGCAATCTGTGAAAGAACAACATGGAACAAGTAACAGATGGCTCTATTGCGAGTGGGGTGGATGGAAATGATGATAGCTGGGGCAAAAAAGGATAGAAAAAAAATGAATAGGGGGATAAAAGGGGGATAAATCAATAAATGAATGAATAAAAATAAAATAAATAAAAGGTGTGGCTATGGGTACCCGCAAGGGCCCCAGTTATGCCTGTCTCTTTATGGGATATGTGCAACATTCCTTGTTCCAGTTCTACCCAGGCCTCCTCCCACAACTCTTTCTTTGGTACATCGATGACTGTTTCAGTGTCACTTCATGCTCTCTTCTGGACTTGGAAAAATTTATCAATTTTGCTTCCAATTTCCACCCCTCTATCACTTTCACATTGTCCATCTCCAACACTTCCCTTCCCTTCCTTGACCTCTCTGTCTCAATTTCTGGTGATAGACTGTCCACCAATATTCATTACAAGCCCACCGACTCCCACAGCTACCTCAACTACAGCTCCTCACACCCTGCCTCCTGTAAGGACTCCATCCCATTCTCTCAGTTCCTGTGCCTCCATCGCATCTGTTCCGATGATGCCACTTTCCAAAACAGTGCTTCTGACATGTCTTCCTTCTCCCTTAACCAGGTTTTCCCCCCACTGTGGTTGACAGGACCCTCAACCATGTCCGACCCATCTCCCATGCCTCTGCCCTCACACTTTCCCCTCCCTCCCAGAACCATGATAGAGCCCCTCTTGTCCTCACCCCACCAGCCTCCAAATTCAAAGGACCATCCTCTGTCATTTCCGCCAACTCCAGCATGATGCCACCGCAAAACGCATCTTCCACTCGCTCCCCTGTCAACATTCTGTAGGGACCATTCCCTCTGGGACACCCTGGTCAACTTCTCCATCAACCCCAACACTTCATCCTCTTCTCATGCAATCGTAGGAGGCGCAACACTTGCCCTGGTATCTCCTCCCTCCTCACCGCCCAAGGGCCCAAACATTCCTTTCAGGTGAAGCAGCGCTTCACTTGCACCTCCTTCAATTTAGTCTACTGCATTCACTGCTCCCAATGCGGTTTCCTCTACACTGGGGAGACCAAACGCAGACTGGGTGACCGCTTTGCGGAACACCTTCAGTCTGTCCACAAGCAAGACCCAGACCTTCCTGTCACTTGCCATTTCAACACACCACCCTGCTCTTATGCCCACATGTCCGTCCTCGGCCTGCTGCAATGTTCCAGTGAAGCCCAATGCAAACTGGAGGAACAGCACCTCATCTTCCGATTAGGCACTTTACAGCCTTCCGGACTTAACATTGAGTTCAACAACTTCAGACCATGAACTCTCCTCTATCAACACCCCTTTTTAAAAAAAAATATTTTTATTTATCTACTTATTTTTATTTTTATTATTTTTATTTGTTTTTATTTGTATTCTTATTCATTTATTCATTGTTTTATCCCCTTTTATCCCCCCTTTTCATCCCTTTTCTACCTTTTTTCCCTAAACACCTCCCCCTCCCCACACCCGACCCCCATTAGAGACATTTGTTACTTATTCCATGTTGTTCTTTCACAGAGTGATGACCCTTGTTCTGCTATTAACACATTCTGCTTTCTTACCTTTATGCCACCATCAGCACCTTCTTTAGCCTTTACCCCATCTGAAGCCCGCATCACATTGTGGAGAGACCGGCTCGCCAGTCTCGAACAACCCCCAGCGATGGAAATTCTACCGGATGAAAGCCTTCCCCCAGGAGCTAATTGCAACTGGGCAACCTGGAAGTGCCTTAACAGACTTAGGACTGGTGTAGGTCGTTCAAATGTGTCACTGAGCAAATGGGGATATAAAACCAGCCTGACAACTTGTGAATGTGGAAATGAGCCACAGACTATGCAACATCTCCTGCAATGTCTATCGCTAGAGGAACCCTGCACTGTTGCAGATCTTGCCGAATTCAACAACAAGGCGCAAAAATGTGTCCAGTTCTGGCTGGGCCATGTATAGACTGTCCGTGGACACGATAAGAAGAAGAAGCCCTTACCACTACCATTAACACTCCCTTTGTCTTTTTGTCCATGCCATCTTTGTCAAGTACCGAAATATAGAGACTGTATTAAATTCCGTTTTTGTAATGACCATTTTAACTTCAACTCTATCTAGTTTTTGTGGCTGTGATAGTATGGGTAGTCATGTGAGTGAGGTATAATGTTCCCATTAAACTCTGGGAAAAATGTATGAGAAATAAACTAACCTTCTTCATTTTTAAAATACAAAAGCTTGCTGCTGGATTATTTAAATTAACTCCATCACTCTGAGGGTAAGAAAATACACACATCCACATAGAAATATATTTGATAATGGTCAATAAAAGGTAACACTTTAAAAGTGCCCATGACACTATCAAGATCCTTTATTGCTGCAAAAAGAGACATGTCAAAGTTTTTAATCTTGCACTCATCAGGACACTTCACAAGAATACGAATATAAGGGGAAAACAACAACTTATACAGAATAAGAAGAGATTGCTGATTGGTTGGCAAGCGACTCTGAGTGGTAGAAGCATTGCCATGAAGAATGCACCAATGATGGTGACTGACAGCTAACTGCCAAGCATTGTTTAAAAATTAAACCAGACAGCTTGATCCTGATTAGTCAAAGCATTGCCTTAAGGAATGAGTCAGCGAATGACTGTCAGTTATTTTGTTTAGCTGAAACAGACACAATGTGTCGACATGTTCTTTCTGTCTGCAAAGAACAGGGACTGGTGTATTAATATATGTAACTTTCAGTACAGGCAAATGCGCCATTTTGTGAGCCCGACTGACCATCTTAAATTGGTTGTCAGCATAATTCTTAGCACACTGAGGATTATTTAGCAAATGTTGTCCAATCACAGAATCACAGCGAATGTTAGGCACCGTGGGCAGGATTTTCCCTATGTCGGGCAGGTGTGATTGGCGGCCCAGGAGCAGACGCAAAATGGACCACCGCCTGCGATCGGGCCCCAACCGCGATTTCATGCTGTCTGGCCAATTAACGGCCAGCCAGTGTGAAAGATGTGCTGAAAGGCTCAGCGCAGCTGGGGTGGGGACAGGAGGAGGGCGAGCGCAGAAGTCTGCCCGTGCACAGAGGAGCTGCCTCAGGGAGCTGAAGATCTGGACAAAGGAAAATAAAGCTTTAATAAATGATATAAACCTGTCCCCACATGTGACTCAGTCACATGAAGAGAGGCATGTGTAAAATGAAGTGGAAATTTTTTTTGTTGAGTTTTTTACTTACTGTTGGAAATCTCATTCCGCCTGTGGATGAGGTTTCGTCAAAAATGCAAAGGCCGCCTGGCCGATTCGCCGCCTGCCAACCGAACGTTTGCGCGGGCAGCGAAAAATACAACTTAATTAACAGTTTAAGGGACTTAATAGGCCTCTTAATTGTCAGCGGGTGTGTTGTCAACTTTCGCGCGCGTCAGCCGACTAAAAGATCATGAGAGTGCGATGATGTCAGGACGCTCGCCTGACATCATCACACGAGATTTTACACTGACTGGGTCGGGCACGCGTCTGCCCGACAGATGTAAAATCCTGCCCTGTGTTTTGAGTTTTGCAAGCATGGATTGGTTGGGCACAGTCTGTCCTTGCCCGTTGAGAACAGTGGCTGGGACATGCTGTTTAATATGATCAGCCAATCTTTAGGAGATACTGCCTACATACCTAGCATCTCACTGGCACTGAAATTCATATACCACATTACTCATTTGTGTGATAAGCAGGACATCTTTTTGGCTTGATAGCAGCATCCTGTTTGTGGCAAATACCACTCATGTTGCTTCTGCATAGTAGCAGTGTGAAACAGCTAGCTTCACCTGTTCATCAGATTTTTGAGATACATTGCTCTTACAAGGTAATCTGAGGTAGACTGGGCACTTTTCAGGGCCGAAAGTGACAGCCTTAGGCCCGTTCATGAGTTTGCATGATATGCAGTGCAAAATGATATGGTCAGGGTAGCCATTATCCTGCAGGATGTCTTTGATGTGCCTTATTTCAGCATCAAGCTTGCATGGTGAACAAGTGGCTCAGGCTCTATTCACAAGGTTGCCGATCAGGCCAGTCTTATAGCTTGTGGAACTGTAAGAATCCCAATGCGCATATTGACCAGTGATGGTAGGCTTGCAGTAGACCTTGGCAGAGAAGCCCCTGGCAGATTTCTCAACTAGTACATCAAGGAAGGGGAGTTCATTTGACTGCTCCATTTCAAAGGTGAATTTGAGTGCTGGATGGAGCCCATTAAGACACGTAAGGAAATTATTACACGCAGCTGCGGATTTAAATATAGCGAATGTATCATCCACATATCGGAAATGTGCAAGGGATAGGAGGTTAGGTGTCATTCCACCGAAGACACATTTCTCATGGAGCCTAACAGAGATATTTGCAAGAGTTGGACCTAGAAGGGATCCCATGGCAATACCATCTATTTGGGGATACATGGTGCCATTAAAGCTGAACTCAACTGTGCAAGCTGCTGAGTTCATAAGTTCAATGCCTATTACACGAATGAGTAATGTGGTAAATGAATTATGTAGGTTATATGTCCCAAAGACTGGCAGATAGAATCAAACAGTGTGCCCTAGTCACTGTTTGCAATGGGCAGGGTACAGACCGTACCAAACCAACCCATGCTTGCAAAACTCAATCATAGTGTCCAACATTAGATGTGCTTTGACATGTCTCTTTTTTCAGCAATACTCAAGTTCTGTGCTACCACATGACTATTTGAGGATATTTTATCTATTGCTATTTCCTCTGCTGCAGAGCTAGGATGTGAGATGTTCCACTGGCAAGCTATTTCTTAATCTATCCCATCGTCCTGTCCATGCTGCTGTGCACTAGTGCACAGTGAGTCTTCCAGTGCAGACCCCTCTAGCCTATCCTGTAATCTACTGCCAGTGTCTGAGCTGGTGCTCAGCAATTTGAGATCAAGTGACAGTGTGTCATCATGAGTCTCTCCCAGCTACTCTGCTTCTGGAAACTCTGCAATTTCTTCACCTGGAAGTGAACAGCATCGTAGCATTCAGTGTCGTGAATAAGCAGGCAGATGAGTGGCTGTTCAATGCAGTGCAATAGTGTGAGGGTGAGACAACAGTCAGGGAGGGCTGATTGTAAGCTATCCGATAAACATTGTTGGAGCCACCTTTCAGCCTCAACACTCACCACAGCTCAAACATGACTCATCCCCATGATCTGCATAATACCATCCTTGAGTGGAGAGGGCTTGACTGACTTTGTCCCTCTGCCTATCTTCACTCACTCCCCATTGTAGTTTGCAATAAAGACGGGAAAATAGTTGCTTGGTAGTACAGAATTTGAGCATTGCTGAAAAAAGTAACGTACTGTCGAAGCTTCTCATCTTGCATTCACCAGGACAGGTTTGCAAGAATACCAAATCTCAAAGGGAACAACAATTTATACTGCATGAGAAGAGGGTGCTGATTGGTTGGTAAGTGGACTATGATTGGTAGAGGCGTTGCCATGGAGAATGCACCAGGGAACAGTTAAATGCCAAGTTTCAGTTCAAATTCAAACCAGGCAAGTTGACTCTGATTGTTCAGGGCATTGATGAGAGAATGTTAGTGGTCACTGGGTGAGGTGGGTGTGCCCATTAAGTTAGAATAATGCCCCTGATGTGTGATGGGTGGCAGAGGTATCAGGAGGTGAAAGCGGTGCTGGTGAGGTGAGTATGTGCTGCAGTGCATGTCACTAGGAGCAGAAGAAAGTGGAGTGAAATGTGTTGCAGTGAATGGGGTCAGTGCTGGTAATGGTGGGGGGAGGAAGGATGTGAGTGAAGGAAACCGACTTCATGCAAGCGAATTCAGCAAATCTTTTTAAGTGCTGCAATACGGTGACGCAAATCACTGCTAATGCAGAATGTCATTGCATCACACGTACACAGCACTAATGTGTCAAAAACATTTTACAGCTGTTTCACTCTTCTTCCTCCCCAGTGGCCGAGATCGTGTTGCCTCAAAACATGCAGCATAATTTATTCTGCGAATGATGAATCTGCACATGTCTGAACTCTCTGAGGACTCCTCTGGCATATCATTGCTAAAATGAACACAAAAAAAAAATCAGATTCTCTATCTTATTGTTGCTGTATTCTAAAAATACTGTGAAATATTCAACCTCCATTTCTTTTGGTAACTTAAAGGATCTTTTCAGGTGTTGCATAACGTACATAAGATTCACAATTTGAGAGCTAAAAATACCAGGCTGCTTTAAGATTTTATCAATCTTGGGAGGTTGAACTCTTTTGGAAATCATCACCTCATTAAAATATGGATGTTTGCTTCTTCTTCACAGAAAATGTAGTAAACTCAGATCAGTTCCTGTCACCACACATTGTTACCATAGAAACTATTCTCCAGTGAAGGCTCATGATTAGCTCAATATTGAAGCATCCTGGGTAATAATAAAGGCACAGTTGCGGTGTACCAGTTTATTGTTCCAGTCTTCACTTGTGGATAGCCCAAAATCTGCTATGCTCCTGCCACAGTTAGTCATTTGAGTATCCTTTTGAATTTAAAGGTTTTCAGGCGTAATTTTTAGTTCTCAAATTGCACATTTAATCTGTGTGCAGGTTATTTTGTTTGCTTCCTTCTATTTAAAAAGTCGCTGTTACTATGTGTTAGGTTCAATGCAATCTGAGGTAATTTCCAAGACACTTTAAGGGAATGTATGTTCAACGAAGATTACAATTTGAAGTGAACAGTTTTGGCTATTAAGGGTAGACCTGACAAGATTTGTTGCATTGGTGAGCCAGATATTTGTTAAAACTATTGACTGACTCTTACATTGTGCTTGGAGTAGCATGATAGTGGACTTGTGATTCCATTTCAATGGAAATGAAGGTCGGGCAGTTGCTATAATGGGTGGCTGCTCTGCAAACCAAGGTTTCCACCAGTAATTCAGCTTGAACATCTACACCAGTGTGTTGCCTATATTTCATGCCAGGACAATTTGAATGAATCTGTGGAATGAGTGGACTCAAGGAGTTCAAAGGCAGTTCCAGAGAAGATGAAAGATAAAGGATTCGTGGGGTTTCACTGAAAAATGCTGCCAAGTTATAATGAGCAGAAGGGTTTCCAATCCTGGACCTGAGGGTGAGGGTGAAAGCATATTGAATTATAGGGCAGAATCTTGCCCTTGTCGGGCGGGCTCGGTGGGGGCGGGCTGCGATGGAGGCCGGAAGGCAACTTCACGCTGGCTGGCTCATTAAGGCCCGCCCAGCGTGAAACACGGGCAGCAACACTCAGCGCTGCCTGTGCGGGCAGTGGGGGAGGGGAGTATGAGTGGGGCGAGCGCAAACTTCACGCATGCGCGCGAGTGCACGCTTGATAATCTCCTTGAGGGACAGAGCTGCCTCAGGGAGATGAAGCATTTTCCAAAAAAAATAAAGAAATGAATAATGTAATAAATCATGTCCCCTCATGTGACTCTGTCACATGAGCAGCGACATGTTATTAATTAAATTTTAAAATTTTCCTTTTATTTTCATCTGCTTTAGGAAACCTCATCCAGCCTGTGGATGAGGTTTCCTAAAAAGTGCAAAGGCCGCTTGGCCTTTTCGCCTGCCTGCCATCTGTGAGGTTGGACGGGCAGCAGAAAATGTCAGTCAATTGATACTTTAATGGCCTTAACAGGCATTTTAATTGTTGGTGGGTGTGCTGCTGATTCCTGTGTGCACTCGCCGACCGAAATATCGCGCAACTGCGCGTTGACGTTGGGACGTTCGCCTGACGTCAACGCGTGTCATTTTACGCTTGAGCGGGTCGGGTGCGCGCCCGCCTGCATTGCTAAAAATTTTGCCCATAGGATCCTAGGACCCTACAGCACAGAAGGAGGCCATTCAGCTCATTGTGCCCATGAAATAGCTATCCATTTAGTTCCACAACCCTGCCCTTTCCCCATAGTCCTGCAGATGTTTTCCTTTTCAAGTAGTATCCAATTCTCTATTAAAAATTATTATTGAACCTGCTTCCACCAGCCTTTCAGGTTGTGATTCTGGGTCATGACAACACACTATGGAAAATATTTTTCTTCCTTTCAGCTTTGGATCTTTCTGTCAATTATCTTAAATCTGTTTCACAGAATCACAGGATTTTAATGGCACAGAAGGAAGCCATTCAGCCTGTCGTGTCTCCACCGGTTCCCCAAATGAGCATTATGACCTAGTGCCATTGCCCTGCCTTTTCCCCGTACCCTTACACATTGTTTCTATTCAAATAATCATCTAATGCCCTCTTGAATACCTCAATTGAACCTGCCTCCACCACACTTCCAGGCAGTGCATTCCAGACCCGAACCACTCGTGTGAAAAAGATCTCTCTCACGCAACATTTACTTCTTTTGCAAATCACTTTAAATCTGTGCCCTTTCATTCTTGATCCTTCTACGAGTGGGAACAGCTTCTCCCTATCTACTCTGCCCAACCCTCTCATGATTTTGAACATCTCTATCAAATCTTCTCTTAGCCTTCTTCTTTCCAAGGAGAACAGTCCCAACCTCTCCAATATATACTCATAGCTGAAGTTTCTCATCCCTGGAACCATTCTTGTAAATCTCTTCTGCACTCTCTCCAATATGTTCACATCCTTCCTATAATGTGGTGCCAAGAACTGTACATAATGCTCCATCTGAAATCTAATGAGTGTCTTATATAAATTCAGCATAATCTCCTTGCTCTTGTACTCTATGCCCATATTAATAAAGCCCAGGATATTATATGCTTTATTAGCTGCTCTCTCCACCTGCCCAGCCACCTTCAATAACTATACACATATACACCTAAGTCTTTCTGCTTCTGCACCCCCTTCAAAATTTCATCCCTTATTTTGTATTGTCTGCCCATGCTCTTCCTACCAAAATGCATCACCTCACACTTCTCCACATTGAACTCCATCTACCACCTAACTGCCCACTCTACCAACTTGTCTATGTCCTCTTAAAGTTGCACACCATCCCCCTCACAGTTCACAACACTCCCAGGCTTCATGTCATCTGCAAACTTTGAAATTGTCTTCTGCACACCAAGATCTAGATCATTAATACATATCAGGAAAAGCGGCCCCTGGGGAACTCCATTACAAACCTTCCTTCAGGCTGGAAAATATCAATTGACAATTACCCTCTGCTTCCTATTTTTCAGCCAATTTTGTATCCATGTTGCTACTGTCCCTTTTATTCCATAAGCAATAGCTTTTCTCACAAGTCTGTTGTGTGGCACTGTATCAAATGCCTTTTGAAAGTCCATGTACACCACATCAACAGCATTACCCTCATTGACCTTTTCTGTTACCTCTTCAAAAAACTCCAGCAAGTTTGTTAAACATGATTTCTCCTTTAGAAATCCATGCTGGCTCTTCCTTAGCAACCCATATTTTTCCCAAATGACTATTAATTCTACTCCGAATAATTGTTTCTAGAATCTTGCCCACTACTGAAGTTAAACTGACTGATCTGTAATTGCTGGGCTTATCCTTACAACCTTTTTTGAATGAGGGCGTAATGTTTGCAATTCACCAGTCCTCTGGCACTACCCCTGAGTCTAGGGAAGACTGAAAGGCAATGGCTAATGCCCCTACAATTTCTACTCTCACTTTCTTCAATATCCTTGATGCATCTCATCCGGTGCTGGTGCCTTGTCAACTTTAAGTACCGACAGTCTATTCAACACTTCCTCCTTTACAATTTTGAAGCTTTCTAGTGACCGAGTTTCCTCGTATGTCACCACGGCCTGGGTAGCATCTACCTCTTTGGTAAAGACGGATACAAAGTATTCATTTAATACCTCAGCCATGGCCCCTTTGTCCATGTGTAAATACCCTTTTAGGTCCCTAATCAGCCCTACTCCTCCTTTTACCACCCTTTTACTATTTATAGGTCTATAGAAGACATTGGGATTCCCCTTTATGTTGGCTGCCAGTCTTTTCTTATATTCCCTCTTCGCTTCTCTAATATTATGAATTCCTGTTGGTTCTTAATTGTATTTTCTACCCGACACCTGTCATAAGCGCACTTTTTCTTCTTTACCTTAATTTCAATCTCCTTTTATCATCCAAGGAGCTCTGGATTTGTTTGCCGTACCTTTCCCTGTCGATGGAATATACCTTGTCTGTGCCCGGGCCAATTCTTGATCAGCCCATTGTTCAGCTACAGATTTTCCTGTCAATCTTTCATTCCAGTCTATCTGACCCAGCTCCGTTCTTGTCTTATCAAAGTTGGCTCTTGTCCAGTTATTTATTTTTACTCTGGATTGCCTATCGTCCTTTTCTATCATCATCTTAAAATATGTAATGCAATGATCACTGTCTCCTAAACGTTACCCCACTGACACTTGATCTACTTGGTCCATCTCATTTCCAAGTACCAGGTCCAACAGTGCATCCTTTTTTGTTGGATTGGACACATACTGCTGTAGAAAATTTTCCTGAACACAATCTAGGGACTTTTGCCCCTCTCTGCCCTTTACGCTGCCACTGTCCCAGTCCACATTTGGGTAATTAAAGTCCCCCATTATAATTACTCTCTATAATGCCTGCATCTCTCTGTAATTTCCCTGCAGATTTGTTCTTCCACATCCTTCTCACTATTTGGCAGTCTATAGACTACACCGAGCAATGTAATTGCACCCTTTTTGTTCCTTAGCTCTAGCCAAATTGATTCTGTCCTTGAACCCTCTGGGACATCCTCTTTCTCCAGCACTGCAATGCTCTCCTTAACCAATACCACCACCCTCCTCCCTTCCTATCTTTTCTGAACACCTTGTACCTGGGAATATTTAACAAACAGTTCTGCCCTTCCTTGAGCCAGGTCTTTGTTATCACCACAACGTCACATGGCAATCTGTACCTGTAACTCTCCAATCTTATTTACTACACTCCATGCATTCACATACATGCATAGTAACCCTGATTTAGATTTTGTTACTTTCTCCATTACCCTGACTTTACCCATTTAACTTACTATTCTCTGTGCTAGTGCTATCTGTCCCTCCCAATATTTTGTGCACCCAAGTATTCCTCTCTAATATTGTTTCTTGGTTCCCACACCCCTGTCGAGTTAGTTTAAAGCCCTCCCAACAGCACTAGCAAAATGCCCCACAAGGAACTCAGCCCCAGCTCTGTTCAGGTGCAACCCATCCAGCTTGTACAGCTGCCATCTCCCCCAGAGCCAGTCCCAGTGTCCCAGGAATCTAAAGCCCTCCTGCCTGCACCATTTTCCCAGTCACGCATTCATCTACCTTATCCTCCTAGTTCTGTACTCACTGGCATGTGACATTGGGAGTAACCTGGCGATTACCACAATAGAGGTCCTGCTTGCTAATTTTCTATCTAGTTCCCTAAATTCTGATTGCAGGACTACATCCCCCTTCCTACCTAAGTCATTGGTCTCCTCTAGATATTGACATTTTCTGGTTTTCTGGAAACAATATCTCATTGCTTATTCTATGAACACTCCTCAGGGAGCTGGATTTTATGCATTGGGGAAAGGCGGGGGGGGGGGGGGGGTGCCCACAATACCCTGCATAAATGTCAGGGGTAAGCCTGCCCCTGCTTGGCCGGCTCGCCCTGCTGCCATTGCACCATCGTCAGGCCAGTAATTTTCTTGGAAGGGGCCTTCTATCAGCATCTGGGAGGAAGTCTCGCCTTCGAGAACTGCCAGCCAATCAAATGTTCGGAAACTCTCTGGTCCCAGCAGTGCCACCAGGAGCGGTGGCTACTGTTGGGACTGCAGTCATTCCCGAAGAAGGCACTCAGAAATGGAGTCGCATTTTAAGGTAAGTCTGAAGTTTTGCTGGGGCCAGGCTGGCAGACCCTGGTGAGGGGGGGCCAGGGGGGCTGGCATATACAGGGCATGGGGAGGGGGCAGATACAGGGGTGGGAAAACCTTGGGGGGTCTCCAATGGGCACGGGGGCCCTTAAAGGTTGGACTTTCCCCCCCTCGACTGGTCACCAGCTTGTGGGGACATGGCACCAGGTTCCCACTGCCACATGTAAAATCCCAGCGGCTGTGGGATGAGCCCTTAAATGACCATTAATTGGCCACTTAAGGGCGTCCATTGGCACACAGGCTGGTGCGCCTCCTAACACCTTCCCCCACCAGTAGTAAAATTGCAATGGGGTGGGGGTGGGTGCGTAGATGCCAAGAAGGATGTCATGGCATGGTGCTCAATTTTACAGCTTCTTGGCCTGCCAGTCTGCCCCTTAGGGGATGTAATGTCCAGCCCATGATTTTGAACGTCAGCATTAAATCTCCCCTGAACCATCTCTGCTCTAAGGAAAACAACTTCAGTTTCTTTAATCTTTCCATATGACTGAATGGAAGTATTTTATTATTTCTGTAATCATTTATCTTTGAATTGTTAACAAAATGGCGAATAACTATCCACACTTGTGTGAGCAATGCAGGATTTTTTTAGTGAGGTCTTCCTCACAGGGATGAGGAGATTTGAATTATCCAAAGTAGGTGAAAAAGTGGTCCAATTTAGAGTCGGAAAGTGTTTCAGAGCTGATTGTGATTAGTGTTTTCTGTTAAGTGGTGACATTCAGTATATTTTTATGCCTGCTCAGTTGAGTGAGTTGTCTTTAAAGCATCTTTTCCTGGTTATGCTGACCTCTCTCTTATGTATTCTATGCAGCAATGTTCTTCACTAGTCTCTGTCCACAGAAAACAATGACAGTGGGCCCTTGAAGATATTTCAGATGAGCTGCGTCCAAATAGCCCATGTCCCATGTAATCAAATTATCCTACATAACAATCAGCATTACCTACATATTGATTGGAGATTGATGCTCGTGACAATCATTTTCCAGATGATTGTTATAGCTGCAGAATGGTTTTAATTTTAAACTGTTTGGATTAATTTCTGTTGTGACAAGCTTTGTCAGTCTTATTCCATCAAATAGCTGTTTCAAAATAGCACCAATATTTTAGATGTGGGTGAATCATTATGGGAATGAAGGGCCCCAGCACTAAAGAACGGACCGGTTTCATCATAGAATCAAATAACTACAGTGCAGGAGGAGGCCACTTGGCCTATTGTGCCTATTCCGTCATTGAAAGCCCTATCCAATTAGTCTCACTCCCTTTTGGCCAGCCAATTCTTCCTTTTCAAATTTCTACCTTTCTCCACCTTTTTGATTGGAGCACTCTGCAGTGGTATAAAATCTGTACCGAGAAGGCAGGCAGCAGTTTCCATAAAGGCCCAATTAAGGACCAATTTATGGTGCTATTGGCATTTTGCCAGTGGCGGAGAACCCCTGGCACTTTGGGAGGCTGCAAGTTAAATGGAGATGGCCTTCCAATGACAGTCTAGGGGAATGGAAGGTATATTGAAACAAAGGGGGAGCTGCGGGCAGAATGAATTCCCCTGAGGGGTTTGCCCTCGACACTGGGTGCCATGACCTTTTAAGTTTTTCTCTTTAATTAACTACTGTAGGCCTCAGGTCTCCTGGATTCCTCTACTGCTATTGCCTCTCCTGGTGGTACTGCCGAGGGTTCAGAGCTGCCATCCTTCTGATTGGACCGGCAGCATTAGGAACCCGCCCACCTTCCTGAATTGGACGACAGGCCCAAAGGCATCCAGCCTGTGGTAAAATTGCCGAGTAGGCCCCGCAGATGGCAAGCCAGCAGGTGTGGGCTCGGGACCCACATTTTACCCTAATGTCGGGGTCCCAGCTCCCCTCATAAACTTTAGCCTGTTAACTCTCTCCACAGATGCTGATGACCTGCTGAGCCTTTTCAACATTTACTTTAAAAAAACTATCTGGTTCCTTCGGATTTTAAAAGCTTTTAAATATGATGTTTCTGAATTGACTAAGAAACTGACTACTGTACCCCGATATAACTAGAAAATAATGTTATATATTTTTTAAAGATGAAGTTCAGTTATTCACAAGTGATAGATTGACACTGAGGTTGAAATATCAATATTGGTATTCTTGCGAAGTGTCCTGATGAGTTCAAGACAAAAAGCTTTGACATGTCTCTTTTTTCAGCAATACTAAAGCAAAATTCTTCACTATGTTTTAAAACCTGCCTGATCATACTGATTCATGACAGATTTTGCGTTTGGCGATTTGCAAATGAGTTTGAGTGGAGTCCTGGGGGGCAAAAAAACACATGCAATTTACCAGAATCAGCAAATGTGCACAAAGTGGAAACTTTACTCTTGACTATTACTGATCTGCCTGCAGTTTCTTGTATGTCCTTTGACAGTTGTAAGGTGAAGAATGAACAAGTATACCGGCTGGCAGTTAAGCCAGAATCCAGTCTGCCAATTCCCTCTAATGTAAACCCTGCTAGGTTGCTTGGGGTTAGTGAGAAGGCACTTAATTTTCACTGAGCTGGCCCATGAAGCTGGAACAACCAATGGGAGTGGTGATAATTAGGGCTCATGGAATTGAAGGTGATATGTTAACATGGGTTAAGGATTAGTTGATGGACAGAAAACAAAGAGTAGGAATGGACAGGTCAGCTTTAGGGTGTAACTAATTGAGTACTGCAAGGATCAGTGCTTGATCCTCAGCTATTTGCAATCCATGTCAATGCCTTAGAGGAGGGGGCTATGTAAGGCATGGTTCTCAAGGGACCATAGCTCTCTCTCTCTCTCTCTGTTAGAGAGGGACAAGTGGTTATATAGCTTGAGGGGCACCATTCTGCATCAAGCATGAGACAAGGAAAGAGGCACGTTTCCATTAACCACCACAGCCTGGACAGGGATTGAATCCACACCATTAGCATAATTCTTCTTATTGAACTGTATTAGTGGCCATAACAGAGACATGGCTTAAGGAAGGGCAGATCTGGGTATTAAATATTCCTGGTTACAAAGTGTTCAGAAAAGATAGGAAAGAGGAAAAGGAGGAGAGGTCGCGATTTTGGTTAAGGAGAGTATTGCAGTACTGGAGAAAGAGTATGTCTCAGAGGATTCAAGGACAGAATCGATTTGGCTAGAGCTAAGGAATAAGAAGGGTGCTATTACATTGCTCGATGTAATATATAGACCACCAGCTAGTGGGAAGGATATGGAGGAACAAATCTGCAAGAAAATTACAGAGAGGTGTAAACATCATAGAGTAGTTATAATGGGCGACTTTAATTACCCGTATACAGCGTGGAATTTTCTCAGCCCGCTGGTGGCGGGCGTGGAAAATATGGCGTGACCTGCTTCACGACGGCGTGAAGGCAGGTCGCGATCATCTGCTCAAGGCGCTGACGGCAGGCCGTGTTTCCTGCCATCGGTTGGCGGGGAGCTAATTGTAATACCTTAGCATATAATTAAAAGGCCATCCTGCCAGGCTCTTGGACCCGTGCCGGATCACCATTGACCTCGGTGGGAAAGCACGCCGACGTGTTTCACAACAGCACTTGGTGGCCTTCACTTTGGGGGAACTGAGATGAGTGAGCAGCAGCGTTCTCCACAGCTCGCCTGTTGTTTACAGGCCTCGGGTGCCGGGGGGTGGGGGAAACAGATGCCTGGCCTCGGAGGCAACTGTTGTCGGTGGTTGGGGGGGTTAAAGTGCTGCCCTGGCGCTGCATCCCACGCACAGGCAATCGAGGTGGGGGCAGGGTAAGCGAGGGAAGTGGCTATGCATTAGGGGCACCTGTATAAATTGACCATGCCTCTGCAACTAAGACAGGTTAGGCACAGCCACAGTGGTATGTTTGGGGTCGGGCTCCTAGCCTGCCCACCCATGCAAGCAACGCGGAGGCACCAAAGGGCCATTAAGTGCTCCATACCTTACCCGCCCCCACCCCCGCCCCCACAGCTCTCCCTGGCACAGAGACTGCCACCACTTTATTGGACCACGGAGCAGTCGGACTGCACACCTTGTACAATCTCCTCACCAACGCTGGCCATGTATCAGTCACCGCTGGAGGCACTCACAGCCCCTTGCATTCTCAGCATCCTGTTTGCGACCTGTCTCCCCCGTGTCACAGGTTGACAGGGCAGCCATGCAGCACACTCATCTCTGGCTATCTGAGGGGTGACCTGCACTCTCTGGGAAGAGTTAAAAGGAGGTCACACAGGGCCAGGAAAGGTGATAAGTACAGCCATGATAACCACGTCTCTCTCTCTCTTTCATGCCGCAGGAGGACCATGTCAGGATCATGGATCCTGGTGACCTAGCTGTATGCCTGATGGTCTACAGAGACTGTAGAAGGCGGAGGAGAGAGTGACTGAGGCACCAGGCTGCGCAAAGGCAGGAGCAGCAACCTCATGAAGAAGGGGCAGCAGGGGCTCCTGCACATGCTGCCCAGGAGCGACAGCGAGGCGTGGCTGGTCGGCAACTAGCAACACCCAGGATCTGTAGACGCCGCCTGCCATTCCTGCAGATGACTGAAAACCAGTGTCACCGACGACTGTGTATATCTAGGGACCTGGTAGGTCACATCTGCCACTTACTGCAGGACTTGGCGCCAAGGGGATATGGAGGGCATCCAGTGCCAGTGGCTGTGAAAGTGACCGCAGTGCTCAATTTCTATGCCAGTGGCTCCTTTCAGGGCTCCACAGGCAACCACTGTGGGATTTCACAATCTGCCACCCACAAATGCATCCATGAGGTTATGGATGCCATCTTCTCCATGGCACACAACTTTGTGCATGTCGCCCGGGACCGGGACAGCCAGGATGCAAGGGCCACTGGATTCTCCCGGATCTCGGGATTCCCACAGGTACAGGGTGCGATTGACTGCACTCATGTGGCGCTCAGGTCTCCATTGCTACACTCGATGGACTTCATCAACTGCAAGGGCTTCCACTCACTGAACGTGCAGCTGGTATGCGACCACCAGAAACACATCCTGCAGGTGTGCACACGGCTTTGAGGGAGTGTGCATGATGCCTACATCCTGAGTCACTTGCAGATCCCTGTAGTCTTCCAGAGTCCACAGAGGCTACAGGGTTGGCTCCTTGGGGATAAGTACTGAATGACACCCATGTGGCAGCCTCAGACTGCAGCAGAGTGAAGTTATAATGAGGCTCATGCTGCAGCTCGCAACTTGGTGGAGCAAACCATCGGGATGCTGAAGATGTGGTTCCGGTGTCTGGACCGGTCTGGTGGAGCCCTGCAATACTGTCCGCAGAGGGTGTCACACATCGTCATCACCTGCTGCGCCCTTTACAACCTGGCACTCCAACGGGGAGATAAACTAACTGAGGAGGAGATGGAGGATCTGGAGGTCTCCTCGGTTGAGGAGGATGCTGACGATGTTGAGGATGAGGGTGAGGGTGCCCTTGGTGGTAACGATGATGGAGATGAGCCTCTCACACGGCTAGACGAGGCAGGTACACTCAGGAGGCCCTCATAGCTGCCAGGTTTGTGGAGGGTGAGGCTGACATGCAGTGAGGTGACCCCATAGATCCTCACATCGCAGTTGTGAACGTTTGACTCCAGTCTGGCTTATGGCAGTGCCAATATCCTCTCTGAGAATGCTCTTGTCATGGAGATGCAGTGGAAGCCCTGATAGTCGCTCAATTGCAGGAGGATGATGACATGCAGTGAGGGCACTCCATAGCTCTTCACATAGCCTCTGAGAATGCCTGATTCCTGTCTGGTCGAGGGCAGCTCGCTTGCGCTCCATGATCAGGGCCATTTCAGAGATGCATCTGAAGCTGTGTCCGCCTTCAGCACCTCAGCCCTTCAGTAGCTGGTGCACAGCATCACTGGTTGGAGATGCTGGTGTGATGGGGGCCAGCCCCACCTTAAAGGTCTTGAGAGCACACAGAGAGTATGAGAGAACTCTGTGGTGCCTGCCCACTACATTCCGGCAGCAATGACCAGCACCGCCGGGGTGCAGGTATCAGTAATGTTTCCAGGGAGTGTGAGGCTGGACCATCATTGTGGTCTGAAGGCCGCCAGAGCACAGGGAAGAGGCCCTGGACTGAGACACCTGCCCTCTATCTTGTGCAAAAAGGTTTCACATCTGAGTGACAAGAACACTGCTCATCAGAACAAGGAGCCATAGGCAGGGAGATATTCTTGGGAGTTTTTGACAATAGTGAACACTATGTACAAGTGATCAACACCTGTGCCCAGGCTATGCAACTACTTATACTTAACTGTCCTAACCCTGTCGCTACATCTTGGTGCTCCCCGGACATCCACAGCGGAGGTGGAGACAGCCTGCTGACTGTGATGTCCTGCCTGTGATGACTTTGGCAGGCGTCCTCTGGAGGGCCGAGACTTGGAGGGCCCTGGCCTCCTTTTGGGATCCTGCTGTGTGGCAGTGGCACCCTCCTCGGCCTGTGGGACTGGATCTATGGAGGTCACAGGAAGAGGGGATTTGGATGGGCCGGTCACTCCCAGAGTCACCTGGGTGGAAGGCCCCGGAGCATGCACCTGCTGATCCTCCTCCCTATGGGTGCCCGAGGGCCCCTGGCTGATGTGTGAGTGGAATGGGTGGCTGGATTGAGATTGAGCTACCAGCACCCCTCTCACGTTGAAGGCCAACTATGGCTTCGGCAATGGAGTTAAGCCCGCGCAGCAGTGCAGGAGTGATGTCCTGGACCAAGGTCTCCATGATGGCCGCCATCTTGCCAGTGTTAACCTTGGTGCATTGCAATGCCGGCGCTATCACCTCAGCCTGAAGACGGATGGATTCCTCCATCGCGCCTTGCAATCTGAGGAATGCAGCGGACTCCCTTCCTGTTGTTCCATTGCTTGCCTTTGCAGCTCCAGCAACTGTGACATGACTGAGTCCAGTGGCTCATCATCTGACTCGGACTCAGCAATGTTCTAGCCTCCAGCAGCCCTCCGTGTGCTGGGGACCTGGGAAGTCCCTGCCTCCACCTACTGTGGATCAGAAAGTGCGATGTGCTCACCAGATTGTGGTCCTGAGGCTATTCTAAAGCTAGGTCCCACCGAGGTGTGTGTCTCTGCGCTGGTGGAGGGTGTGGGTGAGCGATGTGATGGGGTTTCAGGGAAGGTGCTTTCAGAGGTTTCCTTGGGGCTTGATTGGAGGCCCTGGGTAATGGACTCTGTCGGTTGTTTGGCAGATGTGCCTGCGAAAGCAAGGGGCGATAATTAGTGCATGGCAGTGGCCTGTGAAAAAGGAAAGATCACTCACGGCATGGTTGTCTGATGGATGTTGCACTGTTGGATCCTCACTTGGTAGAGCAGCGCCAACCTCACCGTCAACACAGGACCGGTCCCGGTCATTGCCGGCCAGCTGGATGGCTGTGTTTTCAAATTCTGTCAGAACTTTGAATTCCGGCATCCCTCCACCTGTCTGAGACCTTTCCCTCCTGTTGTGAGCCAGTTTGTCCTGCATAGATAAAGATGGGGAGAGTGTATCAGGATGCCTGCCGGGCCAGATGATAAGTATGCCTGGCCTGTCTGGATGGTGAGTGGTCCCATGGACAGGATGAGGACAATGATGGTGTGTGTGAGAGAGAGTAAATGGAGATGTCCCTTGCTACCCATCCTGAGGCCAGAACGGGGTTGGAGCACATCCCGGTGGGCCTCTATGGCATCCAGCAGTCACTTGAGGGACCCGTCGTTGAAGAGGGGTCTGCAGTCTTTTTTCCTTTGCTGGCCATGTTTCCTGAGCAGTGGTGGTGAGCTGGTAGCGATGAGTAGTGTGCTGGCGGCTGCCTTTTAAACATAGTGGCCGATGTGATGCAACAGCGGGGTTATGGCAGGCGGGCTCTTATTCACCTGCCCACCATGGAAACAGCGTGTTTCATGGGAGTGAATAAAGAATTATGCAGGCTCTGGACGATAAGGCATAAATACCCGTCAATTTTGTTTTACCCTCCCGCTATCACACTTAGTGCAAATCTGGGAAAATTCCACCCATAGACTGGGAGTGTGGTAGTTTAAGGGGCAGTGAGGGACAAGCATTCATAGATTGCATTCAGGAGAATTTCCTACAGCAGTATGCATCCAGTCCAACAGGAAAGGAGCACTGCTGGACCTGGTTCTTGGGAATGAGGTGTGCCAAGTAGATCAAGTGACAGAGGGGAACATTTAGGGGACAGTGATCATTGTATCATAAGATTTAGGATGACAGTAGAAAAAGACATTGGTGAATCTAGAGTTTGAATAATCAACTGGCAGAGAGCGGACTTCAATGGGGCAAACACGGAGCTGAGTCGGGTAGACTGGAACCAAAGGTTGGTGGGAAAAACAGTAGCTGAACAATGGGCTACCTTCAAAGAGTAGATGGTTTTGGCATAGTCAAGGTATGTTCCCTCAAAATTGAAGGGTAGGACAAACAAATCCAGAGCTCCCTGGATGACAAAGGAGCTAGAAATTAAGTTAAAGAATAAAAAGTGTGCATACGACAGGTGCCAGGTAGCAAATACAATTGAGAATCAAGCTGAATACAGAAGATTCAGAAGGGATGTGAAAAAGCAAATACAAGGAGCAAAGAGGGATTATGAAAAAAGACTGGCAGCCAACATAAAAGGAAATCCCAAAGTATTCTATGAGCACATCAATAGTAAAATGGTGGGAAAAGGAGGAGTAGGGCCGATTAGGGACTGAAAAGGGGATTTACACAAAGAGGCAAGAGGCATGGATGAGGTGTTAAATGAATACTTTGCATCTGTCTTTACCTACGAGGTGGTTACTACCCAGGCCATGGTGACAGAGGAGGAAATTCAGTCACCAGGAGGGTTTAAAATTGATAAGGAGGAGGTATTGGATAAGCTGTCAGTATTTAAATTTGGTAACGCACCGGGACCAGATGAGATGCATCCAAGAATATTGAAGGAAGTGAGTGGAAATTGCAGGGGCACTGGCAATAATCTTTCAATGTTCCCTGGAGTCAGGAGAGGTGCCAGAGGACTGGAGAATTGCAAACATTACACCCTTGTTCAAAAAAGCTTGTAAAGTTCTGCCCTGCAATTACAAACCAATCAGTTTAACTTTGGTGGTGGGGAAATTTCTAGAAACAATTACTCGGAATAGAATTAATAGTCATGTGTAAAAATATGGATTGATTCAGAAGAGTCAGCATGGATTTGTTAAAGGAAAATCGTGTCTAACTAACTTGCTGGAGTTTTCACAATATACTTGTTAGGAAAGTTATAGGTCATGGAATAAAAAGGGCAGTAGTAATGTGGATACAAAATTGGCTGAGGGATAGGAAACAGAGAGTAATGGTTAATGGGCATTTTTCAGGCTGGAAGAAGGTTTGTAATGGAGTTCCCCAGCGGTTGGTATTGGGACCCTTGCTTTTCCTGATATATATATAAATGATCTAGATCTTGGTGTGCAGGGGACAATTTCAAAGTTTGCGGATGACACAAAACTTGGGAGAATTGTAAACTGTGAGAAGGACAGTGTGGAACTTCAAAAGGACATTGACACAATGGTGGAGTAGGCAGATAGGTGGCAGATGAAGTTCAATGCGGAGAAGTGTGAGGTGATATACTTTGGTACAAAGAACATGGAGAGACAGTATTAAATAAAGGATACTATTCTAAAGGGTGTGCAGGAGCAGGGAGACTCAGGTATATGTATATAAGTCATTGAAGGTGGCAGGACAGTAGAGAGAGCTGTTTCTAAAGAATACAGTATGCTAGACTTCATTAGTAGGTCAGGTTTTGATGAACTTATGTAAGACACCGGTTAGACCTCAGATGGAGTATTGTATACAGTTCTGGGCACCACACTATAGGAAGGATGTGAACGCATTGGAGAGAGTGCAGAAGATGGTTAGGAGAATGGTCCCAGGGATGAGACACTTCAGTTATAAGGAAAGATTGGAGAAGTTGGGACTATTTTCCTTGGAGGGGAGAAGGCTAAGAGGAGATTTAATAGAAGTTTTCAAAATCATGAGGTGGTCTGGACAGAGTAGATGGGGATAAACTGTTCCCACTCATAAACGAATTGTGAACCAGAGGACAGAGTTTTAAACTGTTTTGCAAAATAAGCAAATGCGAGGTGAGAAAAATTTTTCACACAGCGAGAAGCTAGGGTTTGGAATGCACTGCCTGGAAGTGTGGTGGAGGCAGTTTCAACTGAGGCATTCAAGAGGGCATTGGATGATTTTTAAAATAAAAACAATGTGCAGCATTATGGGGAAAAGGCAGGAGATTGGCACTAAGTTAAAATGCTCAGAGAGCCGGTGACACGATGGGCCGAATGGCCTCCCTCTGCACTGTAACAATTCTGTGATACTATGATTCTGTGATATAGAATATTAATTTATAATGTCATCGACTGGACATATTTTACTTTATAATGTAATTGGCTGCACACACATTTTTATATATATATATATATATATATACACACACACACTTTTTGAAAATAACACTTTTGCTAAGCAAAGGACATGCATATACAGCAGCTGCTATGCTGCATTTGTGGAGAACACATGCTTCCTTATGGAAATACAGAGCATATGGAGCCTTCAGAGAAAATGACTAAGATGAACCCAGGTTGAAACCAAAGAGAGATCACATGACCCAGCTTTTGGTGTAATCCTTCTCATTCTCTGAAACCTCTCTCATCAAAGATGAGGTGTTTGTGATTTGAAACCCCATTATAAGACCTCATTGCTGCAAACTGAGAGTCCTTTAAGGAGGTTTCTGAATCAACCCCACTATCTCCAGAAGAAAAAAGTATCAACTAGCCACAGCTGCTCCAGTGAGAAACCCATGTACCAGCATCTTGTTGTGAAAAGTGGCCCTTCAAGCTGTAAACAAACGTCTGGACAATCCATGATTTATTTTCCTGACTTTAATTTTTACTTGGCAAAGTTTTAAGATCTGATACTCTGCAGAGTTTTAGTTGGTAGGTAGTTGTACATATTTGTACATTTTGAAAATTTTATTAATGCTTTCTACACCTTTGCCTGAGTGACTTTCAGCAACAAAGCTCACTTCTGTTAACTTAAGGGAATTGGCTGGTTTGTTTCTTACACCAAGCTACACACAGTTAAGTATATATCACCTTTTTAAATTCAAACTCTTGTTATAACCAAAGACAAAGAGAGGAGTTAGTTCACCCCTCCTAACCTGGTTGTAACATTTGCACCACACTCTAGCCATCTAACCAACTGAGCTAACCCAGTGAGTGCAATGTATCCAAGTTTACTGATGATAGAAAGCTGTGTGTTAAAGTAAGCTGTGAGGAGATACAGAGGCAGCAAAGCCTGATTAAGTAAGTGAGCAAGAACATGGCAGATGGTGTAAAATGTGATGAAGTGTGAAGTTTTCAATTTTGGAAGGAAGCAGAGAAAAACAGAATATTTTTAAAGGTGAGAGAGTAGGAAATGTTGGTATGCAGAGGTAATTGGGTGTTGTATATGAATCACAAGAAGTTAGCATGCAGGTACAGCAAACAATTAGGAAGGTAAATGATATTTTAGACTTTATTGAAAAGGGAATGGAGTATATGAGTAAGGAAGTCTTGCTACAGCTATGTAGAGCTCTGAAGAGACAATTGTGTACACCTTTGGTCTCCTGACTGAAGAAATAGCATACTTGGAGGGAATGCAATGACATTTCACTAGATTGATTCCTGGAATGGGAGCACTGTTCTATGAAGAGAAATTGAGTGGATTGGGCCTATATTATCTGGAATTTAGAAGAATGAGAGGTGATCTCATTGAAGTATATACAATTCTTAGAGGGCTTGACTGGCTATATATTGAAAGGCTGTTTGCCTTGTCTGGGAAGTCTAGACCCAGGGGCCATCATTCAAGGCAAAGATGACCATATTTATCATCTGGGGCATTCGGTAGGGCTCCTGTGAGGACCTGGGTGACTGTTAAAGCCAATCTGTGCCAGAAGATTCTGCTGCAAATAGGATAGGATACCACAGACAATGGAGGAGGTCTTCTGGCGCAATGGGTACTGTCCCTGACTCTGACAGAGGCTCTAGGCTTGAGTCCCATCCCAGGGCTCAATGGTCAAGGAAGGTGTATTCATAATGTGGTCAAACAGGTTGCATACCAACCAGCAAATGTTATCAATGCACATCATTGGCAAGCAGCAAGGGCTGAATTTTCAGTCCCAAGTCAGGAGTGGAGAGTCGTGAAAATTCCTGATTCTGCAGACCCGACTCAGGGGAATGTGCCCTGAATCTTTGGATTTTCCTTTCGGGTGTAGGTGCTATTAAGAGTTGGGACCACCACTCCCGGAAAGAATTTGGTGGCCGCCATAGGGGCTGCTGGGTGCCAAGGCAAGCTGTTTAAAAGGCTCACCTTGCTGCTCTGGGACTTCATCCCAGTCACAATAAAAAAAACAAATTTAAAAAAAATCCCTCCAGCCCCTCTCACCCACTCATCTCCATACATTCCCCATGTGCCACCCATGCCAATTCATGCCACCTCATGTCCCACCCAACTCCTCATACCCTCCCCCCACCCAACAGGCCCCTTCATACCCTTCACCAAACCCTATGACCATGCATATCCTCCATGCCAACCCATGACCCCCCTGATCCCCATGGACCCTTATAGTCCTATGCCAACTTAGTGTCAACTCATACCAACCCATGGCCCCCACTTATCCCCATAGTCCCTTATACTCCCTATACCAACATAGTGCCAACTCATGCCAATTTATGCCCCCACCCACCATCCTTTGCCCTAATACCCTCCATATCAACTCATCCAGTATCCACCATGGGCAGACCTCAGGAGCCATGGTGAGGTGAAATAAAATAAATTTCTAAGTGCATTTCAGACCACTATATTTTTTAAAAAACTCATTGATGATATTTAAACCCCTTCAAGTACTTAATTCCTTATAAAAACAAACATTTCCTTCAAGTACCTAAACCCTTATGAAAACATACATACATTTGTATTCAAGCCCCACAAAGTCAGTTAATATCTTGAAAACCACTTGGAGCCATCAATAAAACTGTGAATTTACAGGCACCCACCCACCACCAGCCCCACTCCCCCACCACCTCGCATTGTGATAATGATAGGTTTTGGAAGCAGTCAAGGAGCACCAATCCTTATGTCAACAAACAGTGATAGACTGATTCATTCCTAGACTAAAAACAAAAAGCTAAATTTCCTAGACTGACGTTTGAAGTCTGCCAAAGGCTACATTAGCTTTGACAATTCTTGCATGTCTCTCATCTACAATATAGATACCATGAGAGAGTGTGCTGCTGAGATGAATTGAACTTGTACACTGCTGGCAGGTTCAGGTCAGGGACTGAAACCTTGAGCTCGAGATGGGGCTTTCTTGGAGCAAGTTTGTACTTTATTTCAGTTTTCTTCATGGTGATTGGAATGTTGTCACATGCATTGGAGAACAAGTCCATGCTACATTGCATGTCAAGCTCTGAACCAATGGCCAGTGCGCAGTCATCGGAAATAAGAAATTACAAAATATATCCTTCGGGATTTGGTCATATATCTCAAAGCAATGCAGAGATGAGAGTAGTTTCTACATGTGCAACAAATTTATTTACATGGGTTTTTAAATATTTCTGCAATCACAAAATGTCTGCACACACTCTTACACCTCAGCTTCTAATAACTTCTGTGGCATCTGTTTACTTTGCTTTGAGCCCACACCTAAGCTTAACCAATCAAGCACAGTGAGCATTGATCAATTACCAGACTCTCATAATCAAACACAAATCAATTAAACCACTGAACATGACTGCCTTTGCCTGAAGTTATCTCAGGTTGAGCAGCTTCCCTTCCATGCAATATCTGATTTAAATACCAGGATCACCGGCATGGATGGCATCGGAAAGCATGGCAGAGAAAAACATGCTGAAGATGGTTGTGCTAGCACACAGCCCTGTTTAACTCTGTTAATGACTGGCAATGGGTCAAAAGACTCACCATCATCCAGGACATGCGTGAGCATGTCATCATGGAACTGCGAAACTGTTGTGATGAATTTCTCAGGCCAGCTGAATTAACTTCCAAAGGCTCTCATGGCTGACTGTATCAAAGGCCTTGGTCAGGTCAACAAATGTGCTGCAGAGGTCCATGTTCTATTCTAACTGCAAACACCATTTCAGTGGTTCCTCAACCTTGTCTGAAACCACACTGACTCTCTGGTAACAAATCCTATTGTACAAGATGGTTCAGAAAGATTCTGGTGAAGATTTTGCCAGTGATGGAGAGGAATGAGATTCCCCTAATGACTGGTGCAAGACTGATGAGTTTCTTTCTGATTGTACAGGTGGACTATGGAGATACCTTTGTATTCTTGCAGGATGGTTCCTTGCTCCCACATAGACTGAAAGAATTCAGTGGGTTTCCTGACCAGGTTTTGACTTCCAGCCTTATAGGCCTCAGCTGGGATATCATCAGCTCCTGGGGCTTTGCCGCTAGACAGGAGTTTGATTGCATTTGTTGTTTCTAACAGTGTGGGAGGGTTATCAAGAGAACAGTTGATGGCAACCTGTTGATTACTTCCTCACTGATTTGGAAGGCCGATAGAAGATCTAGTTAAAGTGTTCTGCCCATCTTTCTAGACTTTGGGCTTTCTCTTTGAGCACAGTAGCCCCCTCGACACCGAGAATTGACGATGAACCAGTAGACTAGATTTCAAACCATCGTAGAATCTCATCCAGTCTTTCTGCTCTGTGTATGACTGAAGTTTGTCTGCTTTCTGTTCATCCAAGTGTCTTGCATCTATCTGCGCTTGCTTTGGACAGTCCTATAGATATTTCAGTGCTTGGATAGTGATGACTTGTCATTGAGCTAAGCCCAGTAGAGGCGATGTTTTTCCTTCAGTATTTTCTGGATTACCTGATTGTTTTCATCGAAGCAATCTTGATGTTTATGAGATGTAGGACCAAGGATCTCTAGAACAGTGGAGTACACCATGTCCTTGAAGATTACCCAGTCATCCTCAGTGCAGTGTGACCATTTTCACTGTACACAGGCAATTTTTTGAGTTTCTCTGAGAGAAATTGCTTCATGACTGCATGTTTGAGCCTTGAGACTTGGAGATGCTTCTGGAATTTCATGCCCTGAAGGCATCTAGTGGAGTAGATGTTGATATTTAGATTTGAGATGATAAGGTGGTGGTCAGTCCAGCAGTCGGTGCCATACATGGCTTTCGTTACATGCACATCTTACCTGCCTCTCTGCCTGGTGATGACATAGATGATTAGATGCCGATGCATAAAATGGAGGTGCATCCAAGAAGTCTTGTTGCAATTAGGGAGGTGGTAAACTGTGTTGGTGATTAAGAGCTTATGCTCAGTGCACATCTTAGCAAGAAGAGACCATTGCTGTTACAACTGCCAACCTTGCTTTCCCCGATGACCCCTTCCCATGCCTGGCGACCTGCACCAGCTCTTGTGTTGAATTCACCAAAAATAATTAGCTTGTCTGACTTTGGCACAGTCGCAATCAAGGATTGAAGGTCATTAAGACCTTATCCTTGACATCATCAGGGCTTGTCATGGTAGGGGAGTTAATTGCCTGTTGCCTTGCAGGGGGAGTTTAAGCACCCTCAGGCCATCATTGACACTGCTGAAAAGGCAAGTCAACTTACTGACGAGATGGTTCGTGACAGCAAGGCTCACACCAGCTTCACACTGTTCTTCTGTTCCACGGGCACTCTAGAAGAATGTATAACCTGCCCCGATTTCCTTGAACTGACCCTCCTCAGATAGGCAAGTCTCGCTGAGGGCTGTGATCTGGATGGTTTACCTAACCAGCTCTTTACCGACAAGAGCAGTTCTTCTCTAAGGTCTGGCGGCTGTGGCGTTGCCCATGAGGGTGTGCATCTTCCATGTACCAATGATTACTGGCGCCACCTTTACTTTCCTGTATGGTATTGACTTACAAATGTGTTAGTGGGATCCCTGCCAGCTGCGGCCTGTTAGCCAGGGAGGCGAAGAAGACAATGTTTAGGGTACCTTTTCTAGCCCCCTCCTGCTAGGGAGGTGAGCAATGTGGCCATAAAGGGCTGCTCAGTCATTCAGGGGGCAGCTGAGTTCCACTTCTGCTTCTTCCTAGTGAAAAACAACCCTATGTTTGCAGGTTTATGGCTACAGCTCCCAGTGAATCCACACCTGCTGCTACATTGCTTTTCCATCGCCACGGGACTTGTGACAAATAGACGATGGATAACAGATGATAGAAAGATTGTGAACATGACTTACATTAGATTATTATGAGGGAGAGATGTGCATCAGCAACATCACTCTCTCATTCTGAGCTACCTTGGTCCAGTGATAAGATAAACATAAATGATTGAAGATACATCCAGATGTTTTCTATATTTTGTCAAGCTCTACACATTCCACAACATGGTGCTGATCTGCCTTCAAGACCCTTGGACCCTTGGGCTCATCTACCCAGTTGGCCAGAAGCATTCTTCACATGTCAGGGTGGGCAAATTCCGAAATCGCTGAGGGTAGGACACTCGAAGGCTACCTCAGGTGGTTTGGCCCAAATGTCGAAGCGGTTTGCTAGCCATGGCCGTTTTCACATGCTAACAATTACTTGGAGCCACAGGTGAGGGCTGGGTGAAAGTGAGACCAATAGAAATGAGTCACTCCAAAGATTGCGGCAAGCCCACCTGTGAGAGCTGCTACCCCTCCCTTAAAACCCTTTACACCCACTAGGGGTAATAGTCTCAGGATAAGGGTAGGCCTTTTAGGACTGACAAAAGGAGAAATTTATTCACTCAAAGTGTCGTGAATCTTTGGAATTCTCCAGCCCAGAGGTCTGTGGTGGAGATTGATAAATTTTTGGAGAATCAGGAAAACAAGGGATATGGGAGTCATGTAGGAAAGTGGAGTTGATGCAGAAGATCAGCCATGATGTTGCTGGATTGCAGTGCACGCCTAAGGGGTCTTGCTTCTATCTCTTATGTGCTTAAACATTCCAGCCCCTACCCAAATCCTAAACTCCTGTAGAAGTGGAGTAATGTAGTCATCGCCAAAATAAATACTAGTTCTTTAGGTATCCAGGACCATTCCTTTTGTCTGGACTCTTACACACCACCCAGTTCTGTAAGACCCACATGCATCCATTTGGAGGTTGGAGTGCTTTAAGTCCAAAGATTGAGTCCCGACTAATCCAGAGGAGGAGGAACTCCCTGTTTAAGTTGTTCCTGTCCCTGGCTCCATCCCTGAGGCCTTCCCTCTTGGAGCCCTTCGATTTGGATGTGGCAGAAGTAAATTTCACCGCTTACGAAGTTGCCTGGAGAACCTGGTGCAATTGGATCCCGAGTGGTTTTCAATGAATTCCACCAGAATTCCAATGGGAGTCTGGCAGAAATCTGGTCGGTTTTCAGGGCCTTTGCCCTTTTTATGCCAGCAGTGGATTCAGCAATTCCTTTCACCCAACCCTGGCGTTTCATTGTCATAAAGAATCAGATTTTCGCGAAAACAACTATTCACCATTGCAATTATGAGCGGAATACACTCATAAAATTCATGTTCAATTAACTGCATAACCAAACCATCTCTCAAACCAGATGGCATGCTATAGGAAAAGATCATCACTGAGTGAAGAATACCAAGAGGCCTGTTCTCTGGTTTATTAATTTATGGGATCCAAATAGGAGTTAATAACTGAGACTGAGTTCAAATCTGAGGCAAATTAAGTGGCAGAAGTACATTGTCTGGTGTGTCTGTTGTTATTGTACAATAACAGCCTTTATGTAAATAAAATGATCCTTGCCGAGTGTATGCAGATTTCCTCTCACATTCGTGTACCACTGCTATATTTGATCCTACAAGTTTTCCTGACTTTAGCTGTAAGGCCTAAAGGGAACAGCAGAGCTGTTCTGTGGCACTTTACTGAAGTATAATCACAATGGATGAAGCTTTGGAACCACTCATGTGGTGAATAGTCAGAATCTTGCTCTGTTCTTTATGGAACAGCCCTGTTCAGTTAAGTACATCATAGGCTGCATAAAGTGACAGGTGTTTTGTTGTCTATAAGTGGATGTCCCAATTTAATAATTCCACTCTTTTCTTCTGCAGATGCAAATGAAATACATTGATGAATTCAAGCCTACTTGGCACCCCTGGCCCATTAACGCCAAAAACAACTTGCATTTATATAGCTGCCTTAAAACAGCAAAATGCCCGATGGTGTTTCACAGGAGTGTAATTAGACAAAATAATTGACTATGAGCCAAAGAAATTTGTCAAAAAAGTTGATATTAAGAAGCATCTTAAAGGAAGAGAGAGAGAGATGGAGAGGTTTAGGATGAAAATTCCAAACAATGGGACCTCGACAACTGATGGTATGGCCGTCAACGGTGAGGTGAAGGAAATTAGGGATGCACAAGAGGCCAGAATTGGGAATTACATAGAATGGACAGCACAAAAACTGGCATTTTGGCCCAATTGGTCCATGCCGGTGTTTGTGCCTCCTTCCACCTTATTTCATTTCACCCTATCAACCTACATCTCACACTCAGCATGAGATTACTGAGATGGTGCAGCCATACAATCTTATTGATTTCCTATCAGTTCAAGTGGGTCATAAAACCTTAAAGAAAGTGGGAAAGTTATGTGCCTGCATCAGTGAACCATAGCACCTAGGGCACAATCAGTTCATCAACAAATGAGTTTTAACACTTGAATTAATACACAGTGGGAGTCCCTGAAATATCCGCCTTATAAGTTATGCTTAGAGAAACTGCTCTAGTGCTAATACATCTGTTATTGTCATTACAGCAAGCTTAAATCATTCAGTGCTGAATTGCAAAATAAGCTATTTGTGCAGCTGTCAGCATGTAGTGCTTGCAATTTTTATCACAGGTGTGATGCCAAATATCCATTTATACTTACACTATTTTATGTTGATGTTTTCCCCAATGGCTTTAAAATAAAAAACAGTGTGTCGAATCTTGCGAAGGTGACAAGGGTCACGGCCAGTGGCTGGAGAGCAGTCAAGGCCCTTACATAGCCTCTTTCCGGGAAGGCTTGCCACATCTTGTGCCGCTCAGGTACTTGACAGGACAATGGCAGGCTCTCCCCTGGGACCAAGGACCCTGGGGGAGGAAGTCCCGCCACCGAAAGCTGCCAGCCAATCAGAGGCCAGCAGCTTTTCTATACTCAGCAGCGCCAGTGGGGAGGCGGTGGCTGCTGCTGGTACTACACCTACCTGAGGCCTTGGATTGAGGAGGGGCCCAGGCACAAGTGGGTGATAATCGGAAGGGGGTCTCGGGGGGTCGGGGAGCGAGGGGTGGGACGCAGGGGATGGTGGTGAAGGGGTTCAGCAACAAGGGCAGGGGACAGGCTGTCAGTGACACCCTCCTCCTTCCTTCCCAATGCTGGGTCCCTCAATCAAGGATTGAGTGCCTTTGAACAAGGAAACCCCTGTGGGAGCCCACAAGCGAACACTCCAGGGTTTGCTTGTCATTCTCCCCACACGTTAGCCTCCCTAACCACCACTGGGTCAATACCATCAATAGCATTAATTGCCCTCTTATGGACCTCAATTGGCAGTGGGGCAGGAAGGCCATCGGAGCAGAGGCTGCAAATGGTGGAGTCCTCCTTGACTCAATGTCACCTCCAACACCAAACTCACTATGGGGGAAGGCACAACATTCTGCCCAGTGTTTCAATTATCAATTATCATTGTCCTGTGGTAACTGAAGTCAAACAAGAGCACCTTCTGCAATACCAGCAAAAAATGCTGGAAACACACAGCAGGTCAGTAACATCTGTGGAGAGATAAAATAATAACCCTGATAATAATAGTGAAGAAGTAAGGATGTGGAGGAGCTTGGTAATGGGTGAAGGACATGTCAAGGCTGGAGACGTGGAGGCCCTGCCGATCCTAGGGGCAGAATCTCTTGTAATAAACCCTTTGCAGATGCTGGCCCACCTGCCACTGGACCACATTGACTGCCAGGCCGGTGGGTAGGTGGGAGTGGAAATTCAGCAGGCAGAGGTAATGATGGGAACCCATGGGGATGGTCTTAAGCAGTTAATGGAAAAGAGGGTTTTATAGGAGATCAAGGATCTGAGGTTCTGGCAAGATTGGGCAAAGGTGAGGGAGCACACCATTGGAGAAGGTAGGAATAAAAGCAGGTCAACCCAAGGGCGTGGACCACTCTGCTGGCCAAAAGCACCAGCCTACGTCCCCTCCACTCCCAGTGGCTCTGGTGCAGCCATCCTCCATTACCAGTAAAAAGTGGTGGTGAATGGACATAACAATTTACAAGCACGTTCCTTTCAATCTGGGAAGTGGGACCAAAATCCTTCTCAAAGAGCCTTTCAACAAAATGTGAGGATGTTTTTGTATCAGAGAAAGTAGTTTCAGATCACTGGAGTTTGATGTGCCAATGGTTAGACCCACGTCACACTGACAGCTTCTCATCATATCATGCTCAGTTAAAAAGGACTGATGGCCATTTGCCATCTCAACTGTATTATTGAGGCAGAAATACCTGGATGATAGTTAGGAGTCTAACACCCGTTAGACCACCTCAGTATCAAATTGGATAAATCTAGGCGGATAATGCATGATGAAGTGGATTAAAATCTTAGCCCTATTTTGGGACAATTCTGGATTAGGTGTACTCCTCGAATGATCACTCTCACATAAGGTTGAGAAAGACTGGCCTCACAGACATTTAAATGGGTTTGAAGGACTGAGCTAACTCTTCCCAAAGGAAATGAACCACCAGAGAATATTATCATTCCTTAGATAGCCTTTTAAACAAGTTTTAGCTAGATTATAACAACCCGGATGTTGTAAGGGTCCGGGCATCTTTCCTCAACAATGTGCCTCTCCACTGGAGATGAGTTCTTGAGTTGGGATACAGTAGACTATACGAGACAATACATTTTCTAAATTATATAAGAATTTATTAAAGAATTGAACATGCAGTTCACTTTTGATGATAATTCAAGCGCAACATTGACAGTTCTAGGAAAAGTAAGTATAGTTGTGTTTCTAATAGAGAATCCAGGTCTCATTAACATTACAGAGAGATATTTATGATATCGATCAATATTTAAAGTAGTATTTACCTTAAATCCACAAGTAGAAAGCTACTGAGTCTAGCAAGGATACCTCTATCCCAATTAAGGGGAGAACTATCATCACTAGACTACAGCAGCATCCCCTTATCTGAGAGAATCGAAAAATCCTACAGTGTATTTCAAATATTTATACTCTAAAAGAGCCAAACCAGCAGGAAGCATATTGAGCACTCATTACCCTTTGTTATTTGTCAACATCCTTCAATCAAACAGGGTATTGAGAGATGAAGATCGTGGTCACTCAGTTTCCAGGATTCAGTTTGACAGGTCATTTAGGGGCACCCTTAAGGTTATCCATTGTTGGATTGTAATATCTTACAATTTATCAATGCCTTTCTGATGTGATGTAAAGGCCAGTTCCTGTTTATTTTTCAGAACTGCCTTGTGTTAGGGGATATACCACAGAATAGTGTTGTGAAATTATACCCAGGTGTGCTTAAAGACTTTTCAAACCTTTGTCCAGCAGATGAACTCTGCTTTTAATTTGAACTCTGCTTTTAATTTTTAATCCCTGCCTCATGGGAGAATCACTATTTTAATCTTATAACTCCATATTTATAGCTGGATTTTCTTATAACTTGTGTTTATAGCTGCATTCCTTCACAATGATACAAACTTTATTCTGTTTTTCTAGGTCTAGGCCACCTAATCAGCTGTCCTTAAATTGCTGGAGTCTGCACAGCAATAGTGGGGGCCAATGTCTGCCAGCACTCAACCACTTTCTGCTTGTCTTCCTCAGTTATATCTGCAGACCAGCTCGGTGTCTGTACTTTGTCAAGAAGATATAATAATTCTAATGTTATTGGAATTTATTGTAAAATCAACTAATAGTGGGATGTGTCTATATGTATCTCTCTGTGTGTGTGAGAGATTTAATTGAATTAGAGGCAGCTAGTCTAGGTGCTTTGATCTAAGAAGAGAGGTTAAGTTTGAAATGTTAATTAGATAAACATGGGTAGGTTTAGAAACATAGGTGTCAAAGGAACATTTGCATTTTGAAATAAACCAGACTAAGTTGTTTTCAAAGGAGGAGTGAAATGTGTTACCTAGCCAGATGAGGTTTAAAAACAGTATATGGGCTGAATTTTCTGGTGGCGGGGGGGCAGAGTGGGAGCAGGCGTGGGTGGGCACGGACCTGATCGCTGCCCGCGAACGGGTCCGCCCCACCATTTTTTGCTGGCGGGCCAATTAAGGCCTACCCAGCGTACTTCACAACTCCTGTGCATAGCGGGAGTGGGTGGGCAGCAGCGGGCACGCCCAGCCTGCCGGGTCCAATGGTGACCTGGCAGACTGTATAAAGGAAGGCTTGGCTCCCTTGGAAAGGCTGCTCACAATGGCTGGGCAAAGGGCTCTGCAGAGGGGCAATGTTGGTGACACAGGTCTGGAGGGTAGGCCATCAGGGCAGGCCAGGCCAGGCCGGAGGGTAGGGTGGGGGCCAGTGTGCCCGTCGTTTTTCCGATGACTGCCTTGCTGCTCTCCTCGAGAGGTAGCAGCAGGGCGGGAGGGCTGGGTTCCCCAGGACGGCAGGAGGAGGCCCCCCCCACATGATGAAACATGCCTGGCAGGAGGTGGCGGGGATGGTGAGCTCCTGTGACGTGGTGCGGTGCAGCTGGATCCAGTGTCGCAAGCGCTTCAATGACCTGTTGCGCTCTGTCAGGGTGAGTACCATGTTGGCATTGGTCACATAACCCAGCAGGTCGGCTTTACCCCCTGCGGCCACCTGCCCGCCCCCCCCACCCCCCCAACCAGTCTGAGTGTAGTGACTGCATTGAATCATTGACGGCATGTGTCCTCCGCTGGGTGGGCCAGCAGATATTGCCCATGCTGAGGTCACCCTGAGAGGGTGATGAAGAGATGGGTTCTGCCCCCGCAGCATGTGTTACACTGAGACCCACATTACTGTTTTGGGGGCAACCTGGAAGAGCTGCACTTAGGCGCAGTGCTGGAATTCCAGCACATGTCAAAGTCAGGGTGATGACATGCTGGGAGGGGAGCTTCAAGGTGGCATTGGCACCGATCATTCTGCTGTCCTTTGCGCTCCACGTGCTTGCGCCTCCTTGCTATGGAAGAATATACCATGTGGTGCCCAGTGTGATGTAGGAAGCATGTGGGCAAGGTGGGGTGGTGGGGGCGGGGGCGCAGTTGCGGGCTGGGGAACAGGCCTAGCACCTTTGTGTGAGTGTTCGGCAGCAGCGGGGTGAGGAGGCACTGGAGCCCTGTTATGTCCCACTCTGGTTGGAGTGGGCCGTTTGTGAAGCGAGTCCATGTGCAATTTGCACATATCAATGCTCTTCTCTCATTTTCAGAAGAATGCTCATAATGCTGCAGAGCGGGTGAGGACTGGCGGCGGCCAGGCACAGATCGCCATTCTAAGCTGGTTTGAGCAGGAGGCCCTGGATTTGGAGAGGTGCCATGCACCCAGGTCCACTGGTGTCGGTGAGGCTGGGGTGCCATGCCCAGGTATGTATGGCCAGCAGTGAGGTCAGCATTGTTCTCCCAGCAGCCATAGCAGTGCTGAATATTAAGTGATTTAATTTTGCAACATGGCTTGACCATTACTTATGGAAAGATGAGTGCATAATGATCTGGGGGACAGGGATGCACATTGACATTGTCTCCATGTTAACTGACCCAATGTTCATGTTCTTCCTTTCAGCATCAGCGGAGCCAGGAGGAGGAGCAGCAGATACCCCATCTCACACCTGAGGGCCCTGAAGTCTCACCAGTGTCACACCATCTCTGCCAGGCAGGCACCAGCGCAGATACTAGCACCTCGGTGGGAGTTAGAACATCGGCTACTGTCCCGGGGCACAGCGGTGAGGGCACTTCACGGTTGCTGGAGGAGCTGGCAGACAGAGTGCCCATGGTGCAGTTGGAGGACTGCAGGGGACCAGGCACATGCTCAGTCGGTACCTGATGATGTGCCTCTGGAGACGTCCGCGACACAGCAGGGGCAGGAAATGCGGCCGGGTGTGCGGGAGCATCTGGGGGAGATACATGAGGCTATGCTTGGCTTGGTGTCCGTGGTGGAGGAGTCTACGTGGATGATCGCCAAAGCAATGAGCTTCATGTACGAACGCCATGCGTCATCCATGGAGAGAGTGCCGACTCTCGTGAAGAGGCTCCTCCATGAGACCCGCCAGGGCTTCCTGGGGATGCGCTCTGACCAGCAAGCCCTCACATCGGCATTGACCTCAGCTGGTCAGTGCCAGTGTAGGAGATGGTGTGGGCATCAAGTTTCCCAGCTCAGTGCCCAACCATCCATGGTGAGCAGGGAGGTCCGAAGTGACCTCACGTCAGCGCAGCAGCTGCCTGTCGTCTCTGCAGGTACCTCTCAGGCCACTCTGGATGAGGGCAGCAGCTCCTCCGCCCCTCTCCCAGTGACAGTAGCATCTGGTGAGGCTGCAACAACTGGGGAGATGCCAGCTGTGGAACTGGCCACTCCCTCCCAGGTGGGGCCAGCACAGGCTCCACGGGCCAGAGGACGACCACCAAGGTCATCGAGGCCAACAGGACAGCAGAGTCAGTAGGCTGGCTCTGATGCCACTCGCAGCGATGGGGCAGCACAAAGACATAGCACCCGGAAATGAAAACATAAGGCCCCTTAGGCACACCACGGGTTTGTCACTGGTGCTTTTGTGTTGGCCCGAGATTAGGGCTTTATGATTTTCTTTGAATTTGAATACCATTGTCATTTGTTTGGCTTAAGTTTCTTTGCTTGTCATATTAAATTCAGACATGTGACCATGGCTGAGGGTGCCTCTTCTTCTGCATGTGCATGGTTTCCAAAAACGTTATGAGTGCTTTGTGGGAAATTCAGCGTTATTATTGAGGCTCTTAGTTACTGTTCCTAACCTGACAGATTTGGCACTTAGGTATCGAGTATGGAGCCTACTGCCCAGGTTTGTCCTGGGGGTCCATCTGTGGTGTGGTAGCTGAAAGTTCGTTGGATTAAAGCCTCCGGGTGTTCCTACCTTCCTGTATGATGCCCGGATCAGCGTCTACCCCCTCAGCATTTCCCTGTGCATGGTCATCCTCGGACCCAATGCTGAACTCATCGTGTGCAGCCGCAGCCACTGCGTTGATGTCTTCATCGTCCACTGTGTCGCCCCTTTCCAGCACAAGATTGTGGAGACTGCAGCATGCAACCACTATCAGCGACACATGATCTGGGAGTACTGGAGTGCGCCATCTGAGCGGTCCAGGCATCGGAAGCGCATCTTGAAAAGACCGATGGTTCTCTCCACCATAGCCCCGATGGGGGTGTGACTCTTATTGTATCGCGGCTCACCTTCTATTCTTGAATGGTGGAGAGACATCATGAGCCACTTTGTCACCCAGCAGCCATCCATCAAGCTAGGCTGGAGCACTGAAGAGCTCTGGGACCTGGAAGTGTCTGAGGATGTAGGTGTCATGGGAGTTGCCTGGGTACCTTGCACAGACTTGCAGAATCTGCATCCTGTGATCACACACTGTCTGCACGTTCATGGAGTGGATGCCCAGGCTAAGGGAAGGCTTCCTGAAACCTGCAGGCCCAAAAAAGATTCCTTACTGCAGAATGCTGACCTGAAGGTTGTGAGTCCAGTCCAAGCTGCTGATATGCGTTTTGAAGTATTGCAGATCACACAGGCAAGTTTCAATAACTTTCAAAAATCAATACTTGAGAGAGTGCACTCGTGACCCCAGTGAGCCCTCTTATCCCGCCTGTGAATGAGGTTTATATAAATGTGTCCTACCCGCCTACCCGTTGCGCCTGAGCACCGATCTGAAGATTGCACGGGGGCCGAAAAGTCGGCATCGATTGGTGATTCAAGGGCCTTAAGTGGCGCGTTAATTAAAGGCAGATGTGCAGCGGATATCATCACGTGCCCGCCCAACAAAATATTGCGATGGCACGCGCGGAAGTGCGGGGCCTGCTCCCACATGCCAATGGGAAAATTCTGCCCTATGTTTATTTTTCCCAAAGATTACTGGTAGAATTTAGTGCTATGGGAGGGTTTTATTAACAGGGAGATAAAGTCCAAAGACATAGTGAAACAATGGGTATTTCAATATGAGCATTCAAAGAGGAAGATATGTATAAAGAAGGAGCAAGGGCTGTGTGTAAGGGAAGGCATTTTTAAGATCGTACAAATGTGTGAAAAAGCCTTCAGCATCTATGTCTCAAGCTGCCATCTTCAAAGGACTGTGGTTAAGAAAGCTCATTTTGGACTTGTTCAGGGTGTCATGTTTCTTTGCCTGGGTCTTTTAAAATCTATCTGTCTTACTGTTGCCTTAAGAAAAGTGTAACTGGGAGTTAGATTGATGAGGAGATTTAGAAATTATGATAGTAGTAACTTGCAGATTTATGTATGTATTTAAAGCTATTTCTTCTATTAATAAATGTTTAATCTAGTTTTGTAAAAACCTATAAGACTTGGTGGTCTTATTGTTACTGAATTCAGGGCACGCTTCTCAAAATTTATACAAGTTGCAAAACAAGTTGTGGTAGTTGTTTCAAGTTCCCCTTTGGGATTTGAACAACTCAGCATTTACCATCAGCTGCACCATACATATATGGGGGCTCATCTGGGAATATATTTGTAATTCCTTGTTTTTTTGAAGTTGGTGAATCTTAAGGTTATGAGTACGAGAAGCACTTTGAATTCAAGAGTTGGGATTAGGTTGTTTTGTAGCGGTGAACTTGCAATTTGGCTTTGGCAGTTGTCAGACGGGTTTGGGAGTTGAAGTTATAACTTTGGTTTACAAAAGGTAACTCAAGTTAATTTACTGGAATATAAGGATAAATTACAATTGGGGTTACCTGTGGGGGCCAGGAAAACAGATATAATTGAAGGTATAGCACAACATTTAAAGTTGGAAGTGATACCTGACACGAGTGAGTCATAGCTGGAGGTAGTAAGACTTCAGTTAGAAATGAAGAGGCTTGGATTTCAATGAGCAAAGGAACTGAGAAAACCTGAATTGGAGGCAAATGAAAAGGAAAAAGAATTGGAATTGAAAAAAAAACGAACTAGTGGCAGCAGAAAAAGAAAGGGGAAAAGAGAGATTATTTCAAAAAGAAATGGAAATGCAAAAACTTGATTTCCAGAGGGAAAAGTTAGCAATAGAAAAGAGAATTAAGGAAAAAGACAGAAAATATTGGCTTAAACGGCTGGAAGTTAAAAAAGAGACCTTGTATTTTGAGGAAAGTTCTGATGATGAAAAAACCTTTAACCTAAAATCCAGTGAGAGATGTTTAAATTTGCAAAAGCTCTTCCAAAGTTTGAGGGAAAAGCTGTTGAAGTATTCTTTATTTCATTTGAGAAGATAGATAAACAGATGAAATAGCCACTGGAAAACTGGACATTATTATTACAATCCAGGTTGGTGGGTACAGCACATGAGGTATATGCTTTCCTCTTAGAAGAAATGTCGGTGAATTATGATGTAGTAAAGAAAGGTTATTTTGAGTTCATATGAGTTGTTTCCTCAGGCATACAGGCAGAAATTTAGGAATATGAGAAAACCATCAGGGTAAACTTATATTGAGTTTGAGAGAGCAAAACAAAATAATTTTGACCGGTGGATACGGGCATTGAAAATAGGGACAACATATGCAGCTTTTAGAGAAGTAATTCTTCTGGAAAAAATTAAAGGTTCAATTCCTTCAGTAGTGAGAACTCATGTGAAGGAACAAAGGGTTCAAATGGCAAGACAAGCAGCAGAGATAGCTGATGATTAGGAGTTAGTTCATGTAGCTAAACCTTTTTTGTCATCGCCCATTTAAATTGGAAAAGAATAGAAAGTGGGAAGGTGAAAGGAGGGTGGGTAGTCAGGGAAGAGATGGAGTAGGTAGAAATTCCCAGGAAGCTTTCTTCTCAAAATAAAAGGAAAGGTGCTGAAGGTAGAAGTGGCATTTGAAAATTGAGGTGTTTTCGCTATAATAAAGTTGGACACACGAAGTCAGTGTGCTGGAAATTGCAGGGAAAATCTGTTGGAATTATCAGGGTGCAGAAAAGTTCTGGAAGTAAAAGTACTGTGGGTTCTGAGTTTCAGGCACAGGAAAAGCCAATGGTTTGTGTACAGATAAAACAGGGAGAATCAGTGATATGTAAAGAAGTGGGAATGTGTTTACAATTTACCCAAGAGAATTCTGAGTAGCAAGTTGCAGAAATGTTTAGAGATCTTGTCTTTGAAGGGAAAGTCTTCCCATGTGTACAGGGTGGAGTAGGTAAAGAAGTTATAATTTGAAGGCTTGGCTAGTCAATCCTTAATGTTGTGGGTTAGTGACATTTGTTGCTCAGAGGGAGTATTGCAGGAACAGGTGATAATAAGTGGGGCTCATGGAGATGCTAAACCTATTCCATTGTGGAAGGTAAATTTAAAGGGTAAGAGGAAAACAGGCGAAGTGAATGTTGGAGTGATGGAAAAAATGCCCATTGCAGGGTTCAATTTATTCTGGGTAATGAGATAGCTGCATTACAAATGTGGGGGATGCCTATGATAGTTGAGCAGCCTGTAGAGGTGTCTTCAACAGAAGTCTTACAGAGAGAACATCCTGAGTTGTTTCCAGATTGTGTGATACTGAGATCACAGGCTCATAGGCTGAAACACGCAAAACAGGAAGGACAGGCAGTTCAAAGGCAGGAAGAAGGTGTCAAAATTCAATTACCTGACACTGTGTTTGACAACATTGTTCAGGAAGACAGAGCAGAGGACAATTCAGCTGAAGTGTATAACTCAAGGAGGTTAGTGGAGTTACAGAAGAAAAAGATTTGCAAATACAACATTCATATCAGACAGCTTACTCATAAACAAAGGCAAAATGTATTACCTTAAGGGTAATATTTTAATGAGAAAATGGAGGTCGTATCATGTTTCAGCAAATAAAAGCTGGAGGGAGGTACATCAGATTGTTATCCCAATAAGGTATAGAAATGAGATTCTGAGGCTATCTTATGAAATTCCAATGGGGAACATCAAGGAGTTAGAAAGACACAGGCAAAGATATAGAAACATTTTTATTGGCCTGGATTGCATAGGGATGTAGTTAAATTCTGTAGAACACGTCACACATGCCAGGTGATAGGGAACTCTCAAGCAGTGATTAAGCTGGCACCTTTAATTCCAATTCCAGCATTTGAAGAGCCTTTTGCTAGGGTCATAATTGATTGTGTAGGACCCCTCCCTAAAACTAAGGGCTGAACTTTCCCCCATTGGGGGGGCTGTGCGGGGGGTGAGTGGGACCGAGCGTGAACCCGATTGGCGCCCCCAATCGGGTGCGTGCTGCCATTTTACGTGGGTGGGCCAATTAAGGCCTGCCCAGCATCATGCTCACCCAGAAGCGCTGAGTGCTGAGCTCTCCCTGTGCGGGCGGGGGAGGATTCCCTGAATCCGGGCCTGCGCTCTTTCACACATGCACGCGAAAGAGCACCAAAATCTCCCTGAGGCACAGAAGTACCTTAGGGAGGCTTGTTTAAGGTTCAAACATTTAAAAAAAGAATTGAAAATGTTTTAAGACATGTCTCCTCATGTGACAGTGACACATGAGCTGGGACATGTCAAGGAACGTTAATTAAAAAAATTAATTTATAAACCCTTCATGAAACCTCATCCCGCCTGTGAATTTGATTCCATGAAAAATGCGAAGGCTGCCTGGGCGCTTTGCCTGCCCGCCAAACTTAAGGTTGGATGGGAAGCTCATTTAATTGATTTAATTAGTTTTAAACACGCCTGAACTGAAACTCTAAATCAGGCGTGGTGATGTCGGGACACCCGCCCAACGTCACCAGGCGTCATTTTACGCTTCGGCAAACGGGCCCTGCATCCTCTCGCCGACCGGAAAGTTCTCCCCTAAATGTAGAAATCAGTATTTACTGACAATAATCGATATGTCTACCATATTTCCTGAAGAAATACCTTCAAGAAAGATTACGATAAAGAAGATTGTGGAAGAGTTAACTACATTTTTTACAAGATATGATTCATCTGAGGAAATACAATCAGGGTTCAGGGTCAGGGTTCAAATTTCATGTTACAACTGTTTAAGGAAGTAATGAACAGTTTGGGAATAAAATAATTTAAGTCAACAGCTTATCATCCTGAGTCACAAGGGGCTTTGGAAAGATAGCATCAAACTCTGATAAGAGCGTACTGTCAGGATTATCCACAGGATTGGTGTAGGGGAATTCCATTCATGCTATTTGCTATTAGGGATACTCCTAATGCTTTGACTGGTTTTAGTCCTTTCAAACTAGTCTATGGTCATGAGGTAAGGGGACCACTGAAATTGATTCATCAGAAATTGGTGAGTCAAAATTCAGAAACTACTCTCTGGATTATGTATTAAATTTCAGAGGGAGATTAGACAGAGCATGTGAGTTGCCCAGGGAACGTTTAAAGAAATCACAGCAAGTGATGAAAGTAAAACAGGCAGGAGAGCTACAGCTTGGAATTTTATTGCTGGAAAGAAAGTGCTAGTTCTGTTACCAGTACTAGGTGACTCATTAAAGGCAAGGTTTAATGAGCCTTACAAGATTAAAAAGAAACTGAATGCAGCAAATTATTAATAAATACATCGCGCTTAGTGCAAATTTGGGAAAATTCCACCCATAGTGAAACAATGAGTATTTGTATTCAAAGAAAAATATATGTACAAAGAAGGACCAAGGGCTGTGTGTAAGGGAAGACATTTTTAAGATCTTACAAGTGTATGAAAAGTCTTCAACATCTATGCCTCAAGCTGCTGTCTTCAAAAGACTGAAGTTAAGAAAACTCACTTGGAAGTTGACTTGTTCAGGGTATCATGTTTCTTTGCCTGGGTCTTTTAAAATCTGTGTATCTTACTGTTGCCTTAACAAAAGCGTAACTGGGAGTTAAATTGATTAGGAGATTTAGAAGTTATCATAGTAGTAATTTGTAGGTCTATGTATGTATTTAAAGTCATTTCTTCTATTAATAAATGTTTAATCTAGTTTTGTAAAAAACTATAAGACTTGGTGGTCTTATTACTACTGAATTCAGGGCACGCATCTCGAAATTTATACAAATTGTAAAACAAGTTGTGGCAGTTGTTTCAAGTTTCCCTTTGGGATTTGAACAGCTCAGCATTTACCATCAGCTGTGTCATAACAACTGGACAATTTTAAAAAGGCCTGGATGGGGTTGTGTTTCTTGCCTGTGGTCAGCATTATGGCAAAGAAGCTAAAGACCTTCTTCAGAACAAGCTTCATACTACCTGTTATCAAAACAGTTTTTGCAGTGTTTCCCGGACCCAATTTACCTTCCCTACATGTAGATAGTCACTAACAAGGATCTATAGATCAAGATGGTCTTACTTAGACATTCCCACAGCAGGGATGGTGCGCAAGAAAGAAGAGAAATGTAACTGCAGAGCCCACAGCCCACTGCCTGAGCAAGGAGAGTACCATTGAAGCTTCCAATAAGGCTTGACTTATCAAATAAAGCCTCTTCTTTCATTGTACCCTCTCAAAGTCCTTCACTTTTCAGGGTTTCTGCCAAGCCCTTTGGAAGACAGAAGTCAATTTCTCATTTCGCTGCCATTATCCAATTCAAAAATTGAAAGCAAACGGATAAATGTGCTTATAATTCTGTTGCATTTACTTAACCAATTGCATTAACTTTAAACAAAAACATGCACAACGAAGTGCTACAAAAGTCTATCAGCCTTGCCTACTACTATTTATTAACACCATGATTACTCTTCATGCCAGCCAACTTACTTTCTCTAGTTCCTTACCCATTGCTTCTATGAAATGGTTCCTGAGTGTCCTTGGGTTGAGGAGTGGGATGGTTCCCTGGAGCTTTAGAAGCTTGAGGTGATTCTTCTCTTAGGCATCGGTCTTAGCAGCCTGGCACTGGCAGTGCCAAGGGGTAATGACCCATATCTGAAGGCATTTGAATGGGGCTTCAAGGAAACAAGCTCATTGCCATTTTCCAGTGAAAAAGTGACACCTCCACCCTCTCCTCACAGTCCACTTGCACCAGCCACAGCCTCAGAGCTGCTACTGGATGACAGCACCACAGACCAAAGAGTTTCAATGAGATATTGTGCATTTCCAATTTTATCCTTTGGCCTGTGAATTAAGATGCTGGCGAGTGGACATTTTCAAACCCTCCCTAATCAGGAATCAGGGTGAGCTCCCTCCATGTTTACTTCATGTATTGAAATCTTCCACGATACCATCCAACTAATGAACTTGCAGCTTGTTCCTGTTTTTCAAACATTCTTTCATTCCTTGAGCTTATATCTGGAAGTGCTCTCATAATAGGTACACAAGTAATTTTACAACTGTATCCTATTCCCTTTCTCACCCTTACTTTTCTGTTAAATGTAAGCACATCAACTGTTTCCGCAATCTATCAATTCCATTTAAGTCATGGCTAAATATATCCTGTAACACACCAAAAAACAATTTTAAGGAGAATAGGCTTTGGAGGGGATCCAAATGCCTGTCAGAAGGTATAATGGAATGCATAGGATGCTGGGTTCCTAAGATACATCAAACTCTATCTCACTGCTTCATCAATTTTGTGCTAATTCTCAAACGTCTATTTTTAAAAGCATCACTCACAAGAGAAGTAGCACAAAACGGACTTGTGTGCAAAAATATATACTGCTGATTGGAAAATCTAATTCCTGTCTGTCACAAGACATTCGTTCGAACTTGATTGTGAACTAGAATGGAAAGCTAACTGCATGAGCTGCCACTTTGATCATGATTTAGGAAGTCGGTTTTAATGGTGCACATTGAATATTGATGTCTAAATGTATTATGTAGTCACACAAGTGTCAGTTACCTGACTGCTGAGGTAAGTGCTGTTTGCAGAAGATTCCAGTTTTTTTGGGAGATGCAGGGGGAGGAATCGGACTGAAAAATGTAAAAAAATGTTGAAAACGTTGAACATTTTCAGCACAGAAGGAGGCCATTTGGCCATCATGCCTGTACGAGCTGAGGAAGAGCTAACCAGCCGAATCCAACTTTCCAACTCTTCAAGTTGTGTATTATAACATTTCAGGTGCATATCCATGTATTTGTGATAAGGGTTTCTGCCTCTACCATCCTTTCAGGCAGTGAGCTCTTGACCTTCACCATCCTCTGGGTGAAAGTGTTTCTCCTTAACTCCCCTCTAATCATTCTGCCAATTACTTTAAGTCTATACTTCCTGGTTATTGACTTCTTTGCAAAGAGAAATAGCTTCTTCCTCTTCACCATATCTAGGCCCTTTATAATTTTATACACTTCAATTAAATTTTCCCTCAGTGCCCTGTGTTCCAAAGAAAAAATCCAGAACCTATCCATACTTTCCTCATAGCTAAGACTCTCCATTCCTGGCAACATCCTTATAAATCTCCTTTGTATCCTCACATCCTTGCTGTAATGCGGTGAACAGAATTATACACAGTACTCTAGCTGTGGCCTAACTAGTGTTTTATACATTTCCAGCATAACCTCCCCACACTTATATTCTATGCCTCGACTAATAAAGGAAGTTATCTTGTATGCCTTCTTAACTACCTTCTCTCCCTGACCTGCTCCACCTTCAAGGTCCAACTGTCCTTCTATGCTTCTCAGTATCCTATTATTTATTACATATTCTCTTGCCTTGCTTGCCCTCCCCAAATACATTACCCCAAACTTCACTGAATTGAATTCTATTTGTCATTTTTCAACCCAGCTGGCCAATCCATCCAGATATGATGTCCTCCTGCAGTCTACAGCTTTCTTCCTCACTATCAACCACACATCTAATTTTTGTATAATCTGCAAGCTTCTTAATTGTGACCCCTAGATTTAATTATCGATATATATCACAAAAAGCAAGGGGCTCAGCACTGTGGAACCCCAATGGGAATAGCATTCCAATCACAAAAACACCCATCCACAATTACCCTTTGCTTCCTTCCACTGAACAAAATTTAGATTCAACCTGTCACTTGCCCATGGATCCCATGGGTTCTTGCTTATCTGAGCAGTATACCACCATGGGACCTTTCAAAAACCTTGCCAAAATTCAAATGTGCTGCGCTCCTCGTTACCTTAATCAATTTAATCAGACACCAGCTTCTCCTAACAAATCCAAGCTGACTCTCCTTGATTCCTCCATTCCTGATTTGCCCTCCACTGGGGTTATACTGGCTGGTCTGGAGTTACTCGGTCTGTCTCTTCCTCCCTTTTTAAACAATAGAAAAATGTTTGCACCAAACTTGTAGCCAGAGAAGATTGCAAGGTGATGGTCAGAGCTGCAGCTATTTTCTCCTTTTCTTTCCCTAGCACCCTGGTATACATTTCATTTAAGCCTGGTGACTTATCCACTTTGTAAGATACTAATCCCCTTAACATTTCCGCTCTCACCATTTTGTACCATCCAATGTTTCTTATTCCTACTTCTTAACTGCAATGTCTGCAAAATATCACTCTTTTGTGAAGAGAGATGAAAACACATTTGTCATATCCACACATAAATTTGCTCTAATTGGCCATTTTCTTTCCTTTGATATTTTGTTCTTTATGTTCTTGCTGTTGCTCTTTATGTATTTATAAAGCATCTTTGGATACCTTGGTTTTACTAGCTATTATCTTTTCATGTTTTCTCTTTGGCTTCTTAATTTTCTTTTCAATTTCACCTCTGCCCTTCTTAAATTGCTCTCAATTTTCTGCAGCATTGAGCTTTCAGTGTCTGGCATAAACTATCTTTTTTTGACGTATCCTACTCTGAACGCCCTTAGACATCCAGGAGTGTCTCGATTTGGGAGTCCTGTTCTTTTTGGGAATATATTTGTTCTGAATCCTTTCTACCTCTTCCTTGCTTTGTGACTGATTTACTTTCAATTATCTGTTTCTAGTCCATATGGGCTGCAATGGTTCATCACCATCTTTACAAGAGCAATTTACAAGGGCAACAAATGCTGGCCTTGCATCCCAAGAACAAATTTTTAAAAATTTCCAAATCACATCTCAGCTGAGTATAATTGGCCTTTCTCCAATTCAAAACATTAATACCTGCTCTATTTTTGTCTTTTTCCATAACTACGCTAAACCAAACTGTATTATGATCACTACCACCAAAATGCCCTCCCACTGACACCCCTTCCATGCTCTGAAGAAGTCATACAGACTTGAAACATTAACTCTGTTTTTCTCACCACAGATGCTGCCAGACCTGCTGAGTTTTTCCAGCATTTTCTGTTTTTATTACCCTTTCCACCTAGTCCAGTTTCATTTCTTCAAACTAAATCCAGAGGTCTCTCTTCTCTTGTTGGGCTTGCTCTGCACTGGCAAACATTAGAGCTCTCCTGAATGCATTTTAAAAGTTATGTGCCCTCTGTACATTTTACTCTAATTTTATCCAAATTAATATTAGGGTAATTGAAATTCCCTCACAGCTTTGCCATTTTGTTTCCGCACTTCCCTGAAATTTGCTTACATATCAGCTCTTCCATTCCCCCTGACTATTTGGGGGTTTGCAGTGTACTTCTTATCTTAACTCTATTTTTTTCTTCCCTGTTCAGCCTCTGACCTCATGAAATACATGCTTGTTGGCATACAAGCACAGCTTGTTGCCATGCAGCCTCAGACTGCTGTCACCATGGCTGTGGGTCTCAATGCTCAAAGGGACTTGCAGGCTTTCACAGCAGCTCTGCAATCTGTGCTCCAGCAGATTACCACAATTGCTAAGGTGTTGCCCTGGAGGAATGGCAGTGGCTCTGCGGAGCACAAACCTGCTGTTCTCACTCAGAATGGCAGCTTACTCCAGCTCCCACCACTGTCACACTGCCAGTACACTTGCTATTGCTTTTCAACCGGCCAGCCAAGACTGCGGCCACGCATGTCCAGGTGGTGCAACCCTCAAGGCCTAGAGCTATTTGAGGCCATCCTGTGGTGCCATTTGCAGTCTCCCCAAAGAAAATCAGCAGCCTTCCACCAGCTATGCTGCAGTCACTGAGTGATGCGCAGAAGCACTACCAGGCAAAGGTACATGTAAGACAGACACGAATGCAATCCACATGGGCAAATCATTCAGTTTTGTGTGCATCATTGGAAGTGTTGTTGGATTAAGTTGCTGCAATTTTTTTTTTTCTGGTGTCTTTTATTTCAGGGTTTTGGCCAAGGAAACATTGTGTTATCCATAGCAGCCAAATGGTTAGGCTATTGTGATGTACAGGCAAACCCTAAATCAGCAGACTTCACTACATGGCCCTCGAGCTGCTGGCTGATCTCACTTGTTTTTCTTGTGACTTGCTCAGTAACCCTCTCACTCTCAGCCTCCAATCCTGCTACCTGACCCTCCCGCTTGCCGCCCCTCCTGCTCACTGCCTTAACCACTTGCCGCCCCTCCCACATGCTGCCCCTCCTGCTCGCTGCTTCCCTCCCCGACCCTCCCACATGCTGCCCCTTTCGCTCCCTCGCTTGCTTCCTCTCCTGATCAAGCAGCGAGCGGAGGGTTAGTGAGCTGGAGGGAGGCAGCAAGCGGGCAGATTGATGAGTGGGAGGGTTTGGGAGAGGAAGGAGTGAGTGAGAGGGAGGGTCAGCGAGCAGGAGTGTTAGGGAGGGAAATGGCGAATTATTAATGCTCCAATTATTGAACTGCTTTTGTTCAGAAAAAGTCAGCAAACAAAGCAGCAGTCCTCCTCCAAACCACAACCCATCCAGACTTGGAATTTTTTCACTGTTCTTTCACTATCCTGGAACTCCCTCCCTAACAGCACTGTGGGTGTACCTACACCACGTGGACTGCAGCGCTTCAAGGCGGCGGCTCACCACCACTTTCTCAAGGGCATTTAGGGATGGGCAACAAATCTGGAAAAGCCAGTGATGCCCACATTCTGTGAAAGAATAGAAAACAGTGTCAAGATGAGATGCCGCTTCTTAAAATAATTTCAGGGTACCTAGTTGACAGCGCCTTGAAAGTTTACACTGGTATATTGTCTTTTATACAATATCTTGTAATGATTGGAAGGATTCTGAAGAACCAAGGCTGGGTATTCTGCGGTGAATGACTCACTCCTCGATTCCTGAAAGCTTCTGCATCAGTTATAAACGCAAGTCAGAAGTCTTTAGGAATATTCTCCACTAGCCTGAGTGAGTACATCTGAAACAATACTCTAGCAGCTCAACACCATTCAGAGTGAAGTAGTCTACTTGATCAGCACTTTATTACAAGCTGAACACTTAACTACACCACCACTGGTCCACAACGGCTGCATGTGTACTATCAATGCAGGGTAGATTTGATGGAGGAGCGAATCTCTCCCTGCCTAAGCGGGAGATGTCAAGTTGAAAATCACCCCACTGTATTTGTATTGCCCTGGCTGTAATGTTTAGCTCTTGCACTGATTAATGTTGTCTGACATCGTCCCAGGAATAGATACTAAAAACAGAATTTTAAAAATGGCTTTCGTGGTGAGTGCATCATGAAATCAGTATTCTTACTGTTTCACAGTTTGACAATGCATGCCTTCCTCCTATGGAAATAAACATTAAAATCACTGTTTTGGTTGCTAGCATCCAACTTGCTAAATTTTCTTCTAGGTTTCATGCACACGATGGCTGTGATTCCCAGTTGGGAATCCCATTTTTGCATTAATATTGAGGCCTAAATATAAACTTGAATGCTTAACCATTGCAGTCTTGCATAATGGCAAGTGGACTGAGTCCCTGTGCTGACATAAATATGATCGAGCGAAGAAATGAAGGCTATGCTTTTGTTTTGCATTGTAAAATGTAAGACAATCAGGAAAGCAAATTCAACATTGCAGTAAAAGTGGCAGACCCTGGTCGAAATCCACATGTGACTTCATTTAATGTGGGGACCTTGGGGCACTACCATTTCCCATATGATCTTGACAGACTGGTGGTCAGATTTTGATGATTTGTCAATCCATGAATACTGGGGCCACACCTTGCCGCTGCAGCTTTCTTGTGTCTTCACAGCTGGTGAGACACAGTCAACATCTTCCTTTGCCTGTTCTGCCATTGAGGATTTTTTGGGCTGCACTTTGTCTGGCACTACCACTCCCCCCCCCCCCCCCCCCGACCTTGCTGCCATGGGTGGCACTCCCGTGGCATCGCTCAAGGGATCATTGAAATGCACCAGCCTCCCTATCACATCAAGTTGGCAATTCACAAAGAAGACTGCCACAGATACATGAGCCTGAATCTTGTGTTCCAGGGTCTGGCACATGCCTGACCCGAACGCATGTAAAATTATGCAAAATGATGTTGGGCATGTGTTCCAACATCATTGCGCTTGTGTGCAACTTTACAGCACCTTGAAAGTTGACGGGCGCGTGGGGGTCAGAAGCATGCCCGCTGACGATTAAGTGGGAAATTAAGCCCATTAAGGAGGTAATTGTCAGTGATGTTACGTGCCCCGACCACTTTTATGGTTGTAGGATGGGCCAAAATCGGCCAGACGGCCTTCACGTTTTCACTAAAAACCACATCCAGGGCAGGATGAAATGTCCAGGGTTAAATAAAATGAAAGAAGACTTTTGAGGGATAATCTGCTATGTAGTTTGCTGTCAGGTGCTTGCATTTACACTATTGTCACAGTTTGCAGCAGTTTATTGGGCTCATTTCATTCTTAAATTACTGCAGCTCCATGAGGCAGCTCCACAGTGTTCAGGGACCGTGAGCCCACACTCTCCTTTCCCTCAGCGCCAGCCCTCTTCCCACACCCCTCCGGTTGCGCTGAACCCTTCTTAGCGTGAGTTTCACGCCAGCCAGCGTGAAAATGCGTTCAGGGGCTGATCATGGGAGAAAGCGCATTTCGCATCCACTTCTGGGCCCGCCAATTGCGTGCACCCAATGAACGCAAGATTCAGGTCATGATGTATAATTTATAGATGACTGCAGTTTCATTGCTCACTCTGCATGGGATTTACAAAGACACTCTGAAGCTCTCCATGAGGCATGGCAGCATTGACATCAATGACTGGGAGAAGCTTGCTAACAAACGTTCAGAATGGTGACAACTTGTCCATCAAGCTGCCTCATGCTTTGAGTCCCAATGTCTTAATGATGAGACAGAGAAGGAAAGTAAAGGAAGGAAATCCTGTGCTTTGGATCGCACTACCTCACGGGACATCCTTTCCCATGTGCCCAAAGATCTGCGTGTCAAGAATGAGCCTGTTCAGTCATGAAGATCCACGGCAAAATCTCACAATCCTGAGAAGATGTCACTCTCGGATTAAGGAACTGCCAATGTCGATGAAAAGGTACCATTCAAGCAACAGACCTGCAGTGAAAGCAGGAGACACCCAACACACCAAAGGCCTTGACACCTTTTCAACAAAGGATAATAGCTGTGACAAAATAGGATGCAGGGTAATTTGATAAGGTGGATTCAAAATTGGCTTAGTTGTAGGAGACAGAGGGTGATGACAGAAGGATGCTTTAGTGACTGGAAGCCAGTGTCCAGTGGCGTACCACAGGGATCTGTGCTCGGTCCCCTATTATTCATCATTTATATAAACGACATAAATGACTATGTAGGGGGGTAGGATTAGTAAGTTTGTGGATGACACAAAGATTGACCGGGTGGTTAACAGTGAGGCTGAGCGTCTTGGGCTACAGGAAGATATAGACAGGATGGTCAAATGGGCAGATAAGTGGCAGATGGAATTTAACCCTGAAAAGTGTGAGGTGATACACTCTGGAAGGAGTAATTTGATAAGGAAGTGTTCAATGAACGGCATGATACTAGGAAGTTCTGAGGAACAAAGGGACCTTGGCGTGTATATCCATAGATCTCTGAAGGCGGAGGGGCATGTTAGTGAGGTGGTGAAAAAAACATATGGGACACTTGCCTTTATCAATTGAGGCATAGATTACAAAAGTAGGGAGGTCATGTTGGAGTTGTATAGAACCTTGGTGAGGCCACAGCTGGAGTACTGTGTGCAGTTCTGGTCGCCGCATTATAGGAAGGATGTGATTGTACTGGAAGGGGTGCAGAGGAGATTCACCAGGATGTTGCCTGGGATGAAACATTTAAGTTATGAAGAGAGGTTGGAGAGACTTGGATTGTTTTCATTGGAGCAGAGAAGACTGAGGGGCGACCTGATCGAAGTGTACAAGATTATGAGGGGCATGGACAGGGTGGATAGGGAGCTGCTGTTCCCCTTGGTTAAAGGGTCAGTTAAGAGGGGACACAAGTTCAAGGTGAGGGGCAGGAGGTTTAGGGGGAATGTGAGGAAAAACTTTTTTACCCAGAGGGTGGTGACGGTCTGGAATGCGCTGCCTGGGAGGGTGGTGGAGGCGGATTGCCTCACATCCTTTAAAAAGTACTTGGATGAGCACTTGGCATGTCATAACATTCAAGGCTATGGGCCAAGTGCTGGTAAATGGGATTAGGTAGGTAGGTCAGGTGTTTCTCACATTTCAGTGCAGACTCGATGGGCCGAAGGGCCTCTTATGCTCTGTGATTCTGTGATGCGGTGAAAACATGGCAGTTTTTGTATTTCAAATCATATTGTCTTCAAAAAGCTTGAGTTAAACATGGAAACTCCCTTTTCAATGCCAACTGAATAATATATGGTGAAGATAGTTTCAGAATCTAGATGGTATGTGAACACCTTGTCAGTAATAATTCCTATTACAGTTTCTCCAGCCGTGAATACTTGATAGCTCTGACATTAGAGGCCTCTGGACTTAACAAATGTTGGCTAATTTAACCACAATCTTTCATTTCAGCAGAAAATCCAAACTCCCTTGGGAAACCGAGTTTCATTTCACTTACACAAATTACGTTTGGAAGATGTACCAAGAGATGGATCTGATTGGTTCTTCTAAAAGTCTTCTTGTTTAATATAAAAAATTCATTTCAAACAGACTTTTTAAAAATCCCTTATGAGCTGATTCCAACTTTATTGCTTTCAAGTGTTGTACTGATTTTTTTTTGTCAAATATTTTGCATCTGTATATTAATTGACCTGGAAATAAGTCTGATTAATAGATTTAATCTGTATGCATTGGTTTGATAAACTTCAGAGTGACAGGGGAATAAGGCAAGACACATGAGCTCTGGGAAGCTGGACATCACAATTAGCAGTTAATTGTTGAACTTGAGCATATAATCAATCTATATATCCAGATATAAAGGTAACAAGTACTGTGAGTCTCTCTACTACTGAGTCCTTCCAGACACCCATGAGATCATTGGTTCTACACCACTTTTTACGAGGAGAGCAAAGGTTAATGATTGTACTAACATACTTCCCTAATATAGTATTGCCTTGAAGGCAGTGAACTGCAGAACTGATGGCTTCATTTGGCAGCACTGAAATACTAATATTGCAACCACAAAAGGCAGCATGAAGTTTGCACTTACTAGCTGATGTGCATTCATTCTGTTCCATCAATGTAGAAAATCATCATTTAAGATAAAATTACAAAGATTACATAGCTTACATGCATACAAGTGAGAGACAAAAAAAAAACTTATTTGGCTGGAAAATTCAGCTCTGAAGCACCTGGCTTTCAGGGAACTGGAAACTTCAAAAATGTAAGCCAGACTATTTCTGGCCAGCTCACATGGCTGCCCTTACAGTAAAGGCGCTTACTGCGGGCATGACATGTGTACCCTGGAAGCATGTAGAGTGTGTGGATAGTGATGTCAAACAGCATTAACAGTGATTTGGTGCACAATCTGCAGTTTTGGACCCTCATTAGCGTTCTTTAAAGGGCTCACCATGGGACTTACAGATATGATCAGATCCACCTTGTTCAAATCAGTACATTTAGTCTTCGTAACAACAAAAAACAATGGAAATGCTATATGATGCAGAGAGGCAGGGGTGTGGGAGTCCCGCCTCAGTGTAAAATCTAGCCCTGTGTGTGTTATAATGATATAAAGGCACCAATCACTCATGAAGGATTGAGTAAACAAGTTGTGGGTTCACTTACTGAGATTAGGCACATGACAATAGATATACATGATATAAAGCTTGAAGACACCAGCAACAGAGCTGTCTGTGCTGTGCTCTGTTTTAAAGCAAAAGTGAGACTAAAACAGAATCACACAACACACTTCCTATCTAGTGATGTCATGCTCCTATCCCTTAAAAGCATATCATAACACTAGTCTTTGACAAAGTTTTTGATTATCTGTTCTAGTATTTCCATATATGGTTCAGTGTCAAAATTTGTCTGACATGCTTCTTTGAAGTGACTTGGGACATATCACTATGTTAAGCATGCTATATAAATGCAGATTGTTATTGTTTTATGCTGCTTTTTCGTGCTTCAGTCATCATCATTTATCAGATGCATTATCAGAGGTTATAGTTCAAGCAGCCTGCAGAAATGCTTATCACTACATGGGAATTTGACAGTTCTGCTGAGCACTATTAAATAAGGATGCCCTACACACCAAGACTTAGCGCTACACACAAGAACTATAGGTAGTTTCTTCTGCTAATCTGATATCACTGGTGTATCTTGCCAGATCTGTCAGAATACATAATGTCTCCAGATGAACAATTAGGGTGTAAACCTAGTGTCTCAAATCCAAGAAGATATAAAAGGGAGATTAATTGCTAATGATCTAAGTGGTACCATTTATTTTACTTCTCCAATCAGAAAGGAATAACCCACAATGAACCTTAGTTAATCATAGTTGCTGTAGTAATTCATTGACTGTCACCTTCCTATTTAACCTGGAAACCTACATTATCCTGTATGCTATAAATCACTTCTTAACTTTACAGTGGTTTATATTTTGTTGTTTGGCTTCCTTTTCTCATATTGTTGAATTCCAAGTCAGACCACAGAGGTTCTTCTGTGACTTTGGACCATTTTGTTCCATTATCAATCAATACAAGTTGCTGCTCTTGTCCCAATCTCCTTCTGAGGAGAAATGTTACAGTCCTGTCACCGAGTCAGCTATTAAGTGGAACCTATCCAGCCAGTTGGAGAAGAATTTAAGTCACAGAAATTTTGAATTATCACACACATTAAGGAAATTAAAACTAGATCAGTTATAACCTAATGTTTCTTCATTATTGCAAAATAATGAAATTTCGTTTTTAAAGTTGCATATTTTTCTCCCAAGCTTTTTCCTTTTTATAAACCCCAATAATTGCTTTTACTTTACTTTGCTTCCTTCCTCACTTCCCAATACCTTTTTTGATAGTATTTTCCCCTCAGATTTTTACCTGTACACCCCACCTCCAACACACCACTACTTCATTTGTAGTTCTCAGCTGAGCAGTAAGGTTTATGACATTTACAAGTCACAGAGGCCTCAGTGAGTGTCTCTTTTCCATCAAAGGTCTGCGACATTGTTCCACATCAATGAAGACAGGAAGACTATACATTCAGGCCTGTTCACTCACCACTTTGGCAACTTTCTTCCAATGTTAGCAGTGGTTTTGTTTAGACATCTTGGTGCCAGGTCTGGGGAAGAGGAGTTGCCTTCCTTCCCTCACTTGCTCAAGCAGTGACAGGCCACTGTACCTTGGAGCTCATTGTTTGAATGTTCTGTAGATGCTGCAAGTAAGTGGAGTAGCAGTAAGTCAAGCACGTTGGCGGACTGGCTTCAGTAATGCAGCTGTTCATTGGCACTCACGCTAAAACATCAGATAAAGAGTTAGCAGAGTGACACCACTCTGCTAGTTCCATTCTGTGTAACAATTGCACAGGATTGGGGAAAAACTCAACACTTCAAATATGGAGGACAATCAGCATCTTATTTCTTAATTCTTAATTCCATACCCAGCACCCATCCACCTCAACCCCCTGCCCACCATCTCAATTGGCCAGGCTAATTGTCATCAGTACCAATGGTTGGACAGCCTGCCAAGGCCCAGCTGTCAAACTCGGCCAGGTCTCCTAGCCACATGGCCGGAATAACTGCATAGTGACCTGTTATATACTTCTATCCCTAGAGCTCCAACAATGGTTCAATGAGCTTATCTAATGGGCATAATTTTGCCCTTGGTGTGCGTGTGGGCCCCACCGTCTCGGCAGCGGGCGGACAGCTGACCCCCGCTGTTGAAACAGGGCCCGCCGCCATTTTGAGTGAGTGGGCCAATGAAGGCCCGCCCAGTGGCCTTCCCGACAGGAAGCGCTGTGCACAGCAGGCAGCACTGAAAATGCTTGGGACAGTGAGATGAATGTGATGGATGAAGGCTCCGTGTGTGTGGGAGAGTGCTTGCACATGGCCCCAAAAGGACCTGCCACACATACTTCTCCAACCAGATTCATGCTTGGTCCGGCTGCGTGCAGGTGAACTGCTATTGCGGGGTCGGTGGGGATGCAAGGGGAGGACTCATGAAGCCTGTAAATGAAGGTGGAAGACAACATTACACATTATTCAGTGAAAGTGAATGCATTATCAGATTATAAAGTGACAAAACGTGTTCACATATGCAACCAATTGTGATCAGAATTTCTTGACTTTTCCAGGTCCACCACTTCTTCTAGGTGCTGCCCTGACATCTGCAGCAGGGGTGGAGACAGCCTGTGCAATGTTTGGCCCTGCTGCCTCTGATGACTTTGGCGTGTGTCCTCTGGAGAGCCGAGGCCTTGAGGGCCTCGACTTGCTTTGGCTGTCCTCCTGTGGGCCAGTTGTTCCCTCTGTGGTGACAGATGATGATGTTGAGGGGGTCACAGGCAAAGGGGACTCAGAGGGAGAGGACAGCCTCTGAGATTCCTGGGCAGATGACCCAGGGGTGTCCAGCTGCTGCTCCTCATCCCTTCGGGTGCCTGAGGGCCCCGGCTTGACTCCTTGAGGGGAAGGAGCACCTGGAGGATGTCGAGGTGCCCCGATTCACTCTTGCATTTCCAATGTAGGAACTCACACATGACTATTATGATGGGGTGCAGGTCTGCACGCATCTCCACACTCCACTGGGCCAGGGTCCCCATGGTGTTGCCATCCTTCCCATGGAGAGCCCCATGCGTGCACATGTGGGCACCACTTCATCTGAGAGCAGGTGGATGCACTCCTCTGACTTGTGTGCCACTCTGTTGAGGGCTCCAAACAGCTTTGCTGCTTCCTACTCACTCTGCATGATGAGTTGGAAGGCCGAATCCAGAGGTTTGTCATCTGACTGTCTGGGCCTCAGGTGTCCTCATATAGGATTGACAGGGTCTCATTCACTTCTTGAATGGGGATTGGCGGCCTGACAGAGCCAATGGCAAACCAAAGCAGTGGACAAAAATCTCCCTCGAAAGAGCGGGTAGAAATCTTTGACTTGTACTTCACTAGCATTCTAGATAGGAGAATTCAACATTTCTCAGTGTCTGCAAGAACAACATCATCTTCCAGTTCTCTACTGGAAGCATTCTATTTGAACCTGCTGCTATTGCAATGTTGTTAGACACTGGGCTGAATCATCCCAGATTTGAACTAACCAGCCACAGCGGCGGGTTTTCATGCTGTATTGCCCCAAACCCGCCTTATTACCTATGCATTCCTGGGAAACACACCATTTCCATGGCTGGTGGACTCTCATTCACTCGCCACCCATCACCTCGCTGCTTCAACATTGCCCCGAAAGGCAAGAAGACTGCAGCCCTCGAGCACCTTTTGAATGCCATGGAGGCCCCGATGTGATGTCCTCTGCCCCCTGCTCTGGCTGCAGGAGGGGCAGCTACATTACCACTCTGGCTTGGTAGGCGATGGCAGTGGTGATCAGTACCAGTGCTGCACAGAAGAGGCTGGCCATCCAATGCTGATAGAAGATCTATGATCTCATCCATACCGCTAGGGTATGGTAATCATCTCATCACTCTAAAAACATAAGCCCATCACATATTCACTGGCATCTCACTCACTGTCAACTCAAGGGACATCACCACCCATTCTCACACACACCATCACATCTCCATCTGGCTTCATCTCCTCTGGAGACTGCCTCCTCAGCCCTCACCATCTTGTGGCAACTTGCACAGATCAACATGTGCCCCCCCCCCAACAAAAACCCCCCTTCCCCAGTACAGCTCTCGTCCTGCAGCCTCTTCCCTTGCCTGAGGCCACTTCTCCCCCTTTCCCAAGCAAGACTATGACCCGCAGCCATTGAAAAGCCACCCACATATGGCTGATCTGGTAGTAGACCTACCCGTGAACCCCCCAAAAGTGCTGTGGTGCTGTCTGTGAAGCCTGGCGCTGATGACTGTGAGTGCTGACTCAAGCTAGTTAGGCAAACAAACCTTGAAGTCCTGAGCAAAGTGCAGCCCGCCAAGTGCAGGCCTTATATATGCTGTTGTGAAACACATCGGTGTATTTTCCCTGCCGATGTGGATAGATGATCCAGCGGTGGGGGGATTTAGTTTAGCGGGTTGGGCCTTATAATGATACGCTGATGTATTACAATGAGGTTCCTGATGTCCGATGGTGGGGAACATGGCCCACCATCAGCAGGCAGAGTGGATGATCGTAAACTGGCTTCACAACGTTGTGAAACTGATTTTTGACCTTCTCGCCATAATGTCCGCTCATGCCGCCGAGCACTCTCTAAGCCGTTGGGCAAGGAAAATCCCAGCCACTGATTGGGAATCTTTCTAAATTACATATTCAATCTCATATATCACATTGGGCAACTAAACACTCATTCTATCAGAGCTTACAGAAATCAACATTCATATTATGTCCATCATAACCTACCAAAGAACACAGGCAGAATACTCTGCAGTCCTTTGAAAAGAATGTTCACTGATGGTGACTGAGGTTTGAAAGAAAGATGGATTCTCAGCTAAAATGGGTGTTTTTGGTAGACTTAGTGCTACTAATCTGTGACAGCTGGTAAACATAGAGATCTGGCATGCTTCAGCAGAGCTCTGGTTGAAGGGTGATATTATAGCACTTACAACACTGGCCATACTTTCAAGTAAATCGAAATGTTTGTTTTGTACATGACAAAAGATGAACTAAAAAGCAGTGTCACTCTTCAATCCAACCATAAACTTCTGGAGTTACTGGAATCACTATATTCACTGAATTGTTTATGAAGAGAGCAATTTAAATGAATTCTGCAATATTCTATTAATTGTACTGAAATGCTTCTTAAGTCAAATTAACTTAATTTATAACATGTGCCACTATTATTAGCAGCTTCAGCATGATCTGGTTGCTTACTCCTAATGAAATACTAGGCCTGCTAGCTTATAAAATTAACCCATGTTCCAATGATCCAGTCTTTCTTTTCCATTTCTGATAACAATCATTCTCTCTCCTTTACTGTCTCCTAAGTCAGAAACAGGCAATAGGACTTCCAGCCTGTGTTGCAATGTGAGCACAGGTCTGATGATAGTATGTGATCAGAACTCAACAGAAAGGCTGCTCGATGCCTTGAAGGATCAATATGGTCACTTGGAAAATCAATGATATCTCTTTCAATTCCCTCACTGCATGGGAAAATATTAGCTTTAGTCTTACACATCAGCTACCAGGATACCTGAGATTATGCACCACATGTGATAGAGCTCCATAAGATTGTTTCTATATGGAAATAAAGTTCATGATAAACAATCCCTTTCTAATTGATTTAGAATACTAACTGGGCTATTTGAAACTGGAGCTGCTAACTCCAGCTGAACATTAATCTGGCAGGTTTCATCGCCTGATCACCCGCCTCCATCACCTTGCGCCCACCCGTGGTTACACCATGCTCACACCATACTGGCGGTAATCAGCCAATAATGGGCAACTGAAAATTAATTAGGAGGATGCCTCATCATGCTATATTAGTTCATAGTTGAAGTGGGACATGACAAAAGAAGGTCAGCAAGCATCAGAGCCAGACCCGGTCAATTCACTTCAATGGAAAAGGATATCAGGTAACATGCAGAATGGACTGCTGATTCACTGCCATCCATTTTGTGTTATATCCTGAGCTAAATTTACACCCTTGTGTACCTGAATGTCAGACAATTGGCTATGTCAATGAGCTGTTAAACCTGTTTATACACATGCATAATTGAGGTTGTTAAAAAATAGAAATATTCTTGATATGATTGAAAAAGAAAAAAAAACTAGTGGACATTATTCTGAGCCCCAATTTATTTTTCGTCAGTTTTAGAATTTCCTTGATCAGCACAATTGAATAACATTAGCATTTTAATTGCCAAAGGGATGCTACTAAGAAGTTCACTTTGCTACTATTTTCTTCTACTTTTAGTGACATGTACAAAAGAATTTTGCAGAATTACAGTTACTTCAGAGAGATGGACTGGTAACATCCTTAACTATGGTGAGGTTTGCATGGCTTGATAAGCGTGTGATGGCCATGTATTGAAATGAAAGTAAATTAAGACCTGGGGCAGAAAATGCTGGAATTAATTTGAAAAAATGTATTTCATCAGTTCAGGTAGAAATGATAAGTAGTGCCTGACTGAACTGTTAAAAAAATGTTATCAGCCAAAGTTAAAGACTTTTTAAAATCTCCCATAGCTTTATAATATTTACGCCTCATGGCAAGTGTTTCAAAACATGAGTGTATTGCTTTCCGATTCTTTAACAGAAGTTCTTTACCATGCACAAATTATAACTGGAAGACAACACTCCATTCAGTAATGGAATTGGTCGCTTGTATTGAACCATTATGGCAATTAGACACCCCAAAGTGCGTCAAAGAGGCGGAATACTGAAGACCAATATGGAGGGAAGGGAATTACAAGTGTTCAACATTTCTAAATCACTGTTGAGGCCTCAACTGGAGTATTGGGTTAAAATCTGGACACTGCAACTTAGGAAGGATGTAAAGGCTTTGGAGAAGGTACAGGGGAGATTTACTAGAATGATAATAGGAGTTCAGTTTTATGGCGAGACTGGAGAAGCAAGGACTGTTCTTCTTAGAGCAGAGAAAGTTAAGGGGAAAATGTCATAGAGATATTTAAAATTATGAAGGGTTATGTCAGAGTAATTAAGGAGAGATTGTTTCCACACTTGGTAAGCAACATAATAAAAGTTGGGAAAAGAACAAGAAAGGAGATGAGGAAAATTTATTTTACACAGTGAGTTATGATGACCTGGAGTGCACTGTCTGAAAGGGTTGTGCTGGAAGCAGATTCAATTGTAACTTGCAAAAGGGATTTAGATAAATTCTTGAAATAAGAAAAGGAGAGTGCTGGTGAGCATAGGAGTAGTTAGGGGACATGACTTAGTACAGGACAGTATGCGGGCAGCAGAGTTTTCATTGAGTTGCAATTTGCTAAAGGACCAAACTCAGGAGGCTGACAAAGAACAGATTGGAATAACTGAGCCTGGAGGTGATCTGCATTTTACAGGAGAGGGTGGACGGCTCCCTCCGCCCCAGAAGGAAAGATGGTTGGAAGCCAACTTGCTCCGTGCAAGCCCACCCCGCAGCCTCAACACACTGTGGGCAGGTTAAATTGGCTCACAGCAGTGGGATTTCTCCCCCTCACTAGGGAGGAACACCCGCCCTGGCAGCTCCAGCAGTGCTGACAGCACCAAGAGCTCAGTGTGTGCGCTGTGAGGACTGCAACCAGTCCCAAGAAGAAGGCTCAATGGATCCTGGAGCGAGGTAAGCCCGGAGTATTGGGCGGGAAGTGTTTGGCCAACTTAAGGGGTTATGGGGATGTGGGGGATGGGTTTTGAAGAGGAGACAGGTAGGAAGAAAGGGGGGGTACTATCTTAGGGAGCTACCCCCAATGTGCAAATGGCATCCCCAAAGATAGTACCCCCTTCCTACTTCCTGTCCTTTTAAAAATGTTTTTAGACAAAACAGGCTGCCCACTCCTGCTATTTAATGGCATGGGCAGCATGTTATCGGGGTCAATTAGCTTGTTAACAAACTCAATTGACCCTTAATTATTTATTTACACATGGTGGTTGGCTGCCGATTTCAGGACCCACCCACCTACTGTGTTATTGTGGTGGGAAGGAGGTGTATTGAGCACCTGCCCTATTTCACCCCCATTGTTGAAGACACATCTGACAGGAGCGTGTAAAATCCAGCCCCATGTTTTGATGGCACTGGGAATAGACAATATTGCAAACATGAAAATAGACCGACATGGTTGAGGTGAGGATAAAAGCTCAGTTCAGAGCCAAACGGGGCATTGAGCAATTTAATTGCTGTGTGTGGACTTTTTTTTTTAGTGCGCAATCCCTTTAATTTTTTTTTTTGTGTGGCCGCATTATTTATCCCATAACAATTCCTGCACGGTACCAGTCAGGCTGCTGTGCACCCGGGCACCTGCACAGCTTATAGGAGCACATTTACATGCTACCGCACTTAACTTGTTGCTACAGAGTTTAGGATATTTTTTTCATATTTTTAATTTTTGTTTGAATTCAATGATAACCCCAGTCCCAAACATTATCTAAATGTCATGGGCAGAAATTTTCGCAAGGTGGGCGGGCACGCGCCTGACCCGCTCGAGCGTGAAATGACACGCGTTGACGTCAGCCGAGCGTGCCAGCATCAACGCGCAGTCGCGCGGTAGTTAAGTCGGCGGGTGCTTGCCGGAGCCAGCAGCATACCTGCTGGCAATTAAAAGGCCTGTTAAGGCCATTAAGTAATCAATTGATGTAAATTTTTCGCTGCCCGTCCAACCTAATGGTTGGCGGGTAGGAGAAAAGGCCAAGCGGCCTTTGCATTTTTTTCGAAACCTCATCCACGGGTCATAAATAATATCTTGCCATTTTAGGCACAATATAATTTGATCATAGGTTATGCAATAATACTATAAACAACTGTTTAATCTGGCTCTATTTACTGGCTCCACCAACTGTGTTTCTTTTTGATATACCGATAGTTACTTTTGATTACTTAAAAAAAAATCATATTTACTGACACCTAAAACGATTGTGCTGCCAATGTGGATTAAACAGGGTCACTCCCTTTTGTTCAAGTGCACCTGCAGCCTAAGGTTTTCATTTTCGGTGCCAGATTAGAACATTATGTAAATATGTTGAGCTTTAAAAAGAAACTTGTGCAGTAAATGGGAAAATTTTATAAGGGTAAATGTAGAATGAGAAGCTCAATTCGTGGTACTCAGTGGATAAGGATATCTGCAGGAAGTTTCTTGTGGTGTTTTGAATGTTTTAACAAGGATTTTTGAATAGGGTTGGATGAAGGTCTTGTCTGTATAGCTGGAAATAAAGAATTACAAGTACTGGCTGGTTTTTAGTCCACTTGATTCTTATGTAATATAAATTCAATGTGAAGTCAACTCTAAAATCAAGACGCTGGGATAACCTCTGAAAGTGTGGGATGAACAAACAGTCTAGGATTACAGAGAGAGAGTTGACACAATGCAACTATTGAGACATCCAACTACAAAACATGTTCGTTTTCTTCTTGTGAGGAGTAGGAAGCCTGCGCCCATACTTGATGCTTTACTTTCAATGGTTGGTTCAATTTAAATGGAGCTGCTGATGGTGAGTTTTTATATTCCGTTTATATATTAAATCCTCAATACATTTTGAAGAAAAAAATGTTGCCTTGATTATGGCTCGTCAGAAGCAACTAATAGAGGAAATCTGACTGCTGGAAATTCTGAGTACCAGTCAAAGCTGACTTCTGATTTGCAATGGGATTTTTTTATTGCATCAAGAAAAATAAGTTTTACTGGTTCCAAAGGGGTGTAATTTTAGAACAACTTTATAACATGCACAAAGTTTACTAAAATGGCCTTTATATAAATTCTCACTCAGGAGCATCTGTCCTATCATGAGCAATTATAAGGGGTGATTCCTCAATCTAATGACACCAATAGGGGTTTCGCACTCAGAAGGATGAATTTTATGCAGGGAGCGTGTTGTGTTTTAGGTTGGTTTGGTATCTCATTGATGAGATCTTGAGACTTGTATGTTTAAACATGAACCATTTATCAATAATCCTTAACTATGTACAGATCCCAGTTACTGCCATGTATGGTGCTGCTTTGATGCTGGGTTCTTCTAGAACATTCTCCAAGACTAATACCCTGTGACTCAGTATACCGTACTGTGAGCGATGCTATTCTCCAGTACCACATTAACCTTTGCTCTGCCAAGTACCTTTACATTACAATGCAATGCAGACCCACACAATATCCTGTACTTCTCAAAAGAAAACTTTCCTCCCTTCCAATGGACTATAGCTATTTACAATACAATCTTTACTTGCTATCTTTTCTCCCACACCCCATGGGCAGACTTTTCCATTGCGGTGGGAGGGGGGAGAGCAGGTGTGTGCTCAAGCGGACACGATCGTTGCCCGCAATCAGGTCCGCGCTGCCATTTTACATAGGCAGGCCAATTTAAGGCCCGCCCAGCATATTTGCCAACTCCCGTGGATAGCGGGAGTGTGCGGGCAGTGGCGGACGTGCACAGACCACCGGGTTCAATGGCGACCCGGCAGTCTGTTTAAAAGAAGGCTTGACGGCCTCCTGTAGGCTGCTGACAATGGCCAATTTGAGGGCGCACACAGGGGGTGGGCTGAGCAGGCCAGCTTGGAGGGAAGGGCAGAGGAGCAGGCCAGGCTGCACGGTCTACCGCAGGAGCAGGCCAGGCTGCAGGGTCTGCCGCAGGAGCAGGGTAGGCGGCAGGGTCTGCCACAGGAGCAGGGCAGGCTGCAGGGTCTGCCACAGGAGCAGGGCAGGCTGCAGGGTCTGCTACAGGAGCAGGGCAGGCTGCAGGGTCTGCCACAGGAGCAGGGCAGGCTGCAGGGTCTGCCACAGGAGCAGGGCAGGCTGCAGGGTAGGCCAGCGAGGGACCATTTCGTCCCTCGCTTTTCAGATGAATGCCTTGCTGCCCTCCTCGAGGAGGTGGCAGCACGGTGAGAGCTGTTGATCCCCCAGGATGGGAGGAAGAGGCCCTCCACATGACCAAATGTGCCTGGGAGTAGGTAGCAGAGGTGGTGAGCTCCCGCGACGTGGTGCGGCACACCTGGATCCAGTGCCATAAGTGCTTCAACGATTTGTTGTGCTCTGGCAGGGTGAGTACCCTGTTGGCATTGGGCATTTAACCCAGCAGGTAGCCTTAGCCTTTGAGGCCCCCTCCTCAAGTCTTACTGCTGTGACTGCATTGAATCGTGTAGGGCATTTTTCCGATGTTGGGTTGGCATGCAGATAGTGCCCAGGCTTAGATCAGCCCGAGTGGTTCATGAGGAGATGAGTTCTCTCCTGCACCGTGTGTTGCTCTTAGTTGCGCATGACTAGTCTGGGGGCAACCTGCAGGAAATGCAGCTAGGCGCATACTCAGAACTCCAACACATGTCCTATTCAGGGTGATGAGATGGTGGAAGGGGAGCCCCAAGGTGTTGTGGCCAAGAACCATCTGCTGCCCTTGACGCTGCACGTAGTTGAGCCTCCTTGCTATGGGAGCAAAGACCATGTGGTTCTTAAAGTGATGTACACAGCATGTGTCCAAGGTGGCTGTTGGAGGGGTTGGGAGCAGGCATACTATTTTTGTGTGACTGATCAGCAGTAGCGGGGAGAGGAGTCACTGGAGGCCTGATATGGCCCACTGTGGTTGGGGTGCAGCGTGCGCGTGCAGAGTCCATGTGCAAATAGCCACAATGAATGGTCTTCTCTCGTTCTCAGGAGAAGAATGCTCATAACGCCTCGGAGTGTGCGAGGGCTGGAGGCAGCCAGGCACACCTCCTCATGTTAAGCCGCTTCGAGCAGGAGGCCCATGAGCTGGAGAGGCACCATGCGCCCAGGTCAACTGGTGTTGGTGAGGCTGGGGAGGAATGGCCCCACCATGTCCTCCCAACATCCATAGCACTGATGATTGTTTAAATGGTTATTGTTGCAACATTGCTCGGTCACAGAGTGATAGAGTCAGAGGTGTGGGTCATAGACAAAGGTCCCTTGGCCCTTCAAGGATGTGTGGGTCAAACACGTTCCTAAGTCTTCTAATCCCATTTCCCAGCACTATGCCCATGGCCATGTCAGCCATGGCATCGCACATCCAAATACTTATGACATGTTAGGAGGGTTTCTGCATCTACCACCCTTTCAGGCAATGCATTCCACATTCCCAACACCCTCTGTGTGCAAAAGTTGTTCACCATGTCCCCTGTAAACCTCCTGCCCATTACCTTAAATATGTGCCACCTGGTTACTGATCCCTCTGCCAAGGGGAAAAGTTCCTTTCTGTCGACCCTATCTATGCCCCTCATAAGTTTATACACCTCAATCATGTCACCCCTCAATCTCCTCTGCTCCAGGGGAAATAACCCCAGTCTATGCAATCTCTCCTCATAAGTGAAACTCCCCAGGCCAACCAACATCCTGGGAAACGTCCTCTGCACTCTCTTCACTGCAATCACATCGCTCACATAAAGTGCATTTCAGAACTGCACGCAGAACTATAACTGTGGCCTAAGCAGCGTTTTCTGCAGTTGGAACATTATCTCACTGCTCCTATATTCTATGCCTCGGATAAGAAAGGCAAGTATGGCATATGCCTTCTTAAACACCTTATGTACCTGTCCCGCTACCTTAAGGGACCAGTCGACATGCACACCAAGGTCCCTCTGATCCTTGTTACTTTCCACGGTCCTACCATTCATCATGTATTCCTGTGCCTTGTTTGTCCTGCCCAAGTGCATCACCTCACACTTATCCACATTAAATTCCATTTGGCATTCATCAGCCCATCTGACCAGCCGTCTATATCCACCTGTAATGTAAGGCTATCCACCTCACTATTTACCACCCCACCAATGTTCGTGTCCATTTGTTCTGGAAGGTTGAGCGCATAATGAGCCAGAGGGAAAGGGATGGAGTGTGTCACTGCGTGCACGCTAACTGATCCACTGTCCTTGTTGTTAATTTCAGCATCATCAGAGCCTGCCCGCGAGGAGGAATTCCAAATGCCCCCTCTCACACCTGAGGGCCCTCAAGTATCACCTGCATCACACCATTTCTGCGAGGCAGGCACCAGCGCAGATACTAGCATCTCAGTGGGCATTGCAACATCAGCTAGTGCCTTGGGACACAGTGGTGAGGGCACTTCACAGTCGCTGGAGGAGCTGGCAGAGACAAAGAGTGCTGATGGCACCAACATTCAGAGGACTGCAGGGGACCAGGCACATGCTCAGTCGATGCCTGATGATGTGCCTCTGGAGTCATCTTCGACGCAGCAGCTGCAGGAAATGTGGCCGGGCATGCGGGAGCACCTGGGAGTGATGAGGCTGTGCTTCATTTGGTGTCTGTGGTGGAGGAGTCCACACGGAGCATCACTGATGCAATGAGCCTCATGGCTGAGTGTCATGCTTCCACCATGGAGAGAGTGGCGACTCTTGTGGAGAGGGTCCTCCAGGAGAACAAGTTGGTCCTCCTGGGGTTATGCTCGGACCTGCAAACCCTCACAGTGCCAATGGCCACAGCTGGTCAGTGCCAATGTGGGAGATGTTGTGGGCTCCAAGCTTCCCAGCTCGTTGTCCATCCATCCACGGTGAGCAGGGATGTCTGAGGCGACCTCACGTCGGTGCAACAGCTGCCTTTCGTATCTGCGGGCTCCTCTCACGGCGCTCCAGATGAGGGCAGCAGCTGCTCCGCCCCTCTTCCAGTGACTGCTTCATCCAGTGAGGCTGCGACGACTGGGGAGATGCTAGCCATGCCACTGGCTGCTCCCTCCCAGGTGGGGCCAGCACAGAATCCAAGGGCCAGAGGACGACCGCCAAGTTCATCGAGCCAACAGGAGAGCAGAGTCAGCAGGCTGGTTCAGATGCCATGCCAAGCAATGGGGCAGCACCAAGCACCCGCAAAAGGAAACGTAAGGCACCTTAGGCATACCACAGGGTTTCTTGCTGATGCTTTTGTTTTGGCCCGAGATTAGGTCCTTATAATTTATTTTTGCTTGCTAACAGTATTGTTTTGCAATTGGGAGAACATGTGATATTAAAATTAAAATTCAGATGTGTGACCATGGATGAGGGTGGCTGCTTTGTTCTGCATGTGTATGTTTAAGAAAAATGTTATGAGTGTTTGTTTGGGCATTCAAATTTATGTCCAAGGTCCTTAGTTCGTGCTGATGACCTGGCAGATTTAGCACTTAGCTGCCAAGTATGGATGCGCCACGTAAGGCTGATCTTGCTGATCCATTTGTGTTGAGCTAGCTGAAGGTTCGTTGGATTAAAGCCTCCCGGGTGTCCCTGCCTTCTTGGTGTAGTCCCACGTAAGTGTCTACCCCCTCAGCATTTCCCTGTGCATGCTCATCCTCGGAATCAGTGCTGGACTCATCGTGTGCAGCCGCAGACACTGTGTTAACCTCTTCATCGTCCACTGTGTCCCCCCTTTCCAGCGCCAGATTGTGGGGAGTGCAGCATGCAACCACTATCAGTGACACATGATCCAGGGGGTACTGGAATGGTTCAGGCATCGGAAGTGCATCCTGAGAAGACCAATGGTTCTCTCCACCACAGCCCTTATGGTGCCGTGGTTCCTATTGCACCGCTGCTCAGCTTCTGATATTGGATGGCGGGGAGGCATCATGAGCCACCTTCTGAGGGGATAGCCCTTGTCACCCAGAAGCCATCCATCCAGCCGGGCTGGAGCACTGAAGAGCCTCGGCACCTGGGAGTGTCTGAGGATGTAGGCGTCGTGGGAGCTGCCTGGGTACCTTGCACAGACTTGCAGAATCTGCATCCTGTGATCACACACTATCTGCACGTTCATGGAGTGGAATCCCTTTCTGTTGACGAAGGCACCGGGCTCACCCACTGACTCCTTGATGTCCACATGTGTACAGTCTATTGCACCCTGGATGCGGGGGAAGCCAGCAATGGCTGCGAAGCCTCTGGCTCGCTGTGTCTGGCTTGCCTGATCCCAGCGGAAGTGGATGAAGGTCAATGCCCATCTGAACAGAGCATCTGTAAGCTGCTTGACACAAGTGTGGACAGCTGATTGGGAGACACCGCAAAGATCACCCACCGAGCCCTGGAAGGAGCCAGAGGCATAGAGGTTGAGGGCAGCTGTGACCTTTAGAGCCACTGGCATGGGGCGTCCACCCACACAGTTAGGGGAGATCTCAGGCCCAATCATCTGACAGATATAGTTGACTGTCTCCCTTGACAGTCAGAGCCTTCTTTGGCTCTGCACCTCAGTCATATTGAAGTAGCTGCTTCGCCGCCTGTATACCCTGGCAGCAGGATAGTGGCGTCTTCTGTGGCCCCTTCTGCCTTGGACTACCTCTTGGCCCTGCGCCCCTTGTGCCTGCACCTGTCCTCCCAAAGATGGCTCCCCCGGAGGCTGATTGTGCACTCCTGGCCTCCTCCTCCTTCAGCCCTCCCTTTCTCCTCAGAGGAGCTGCCTGCACTGGACATGCCAGATCCCATACTCAGGCTAAGAGGAGGCTTCAGGAAAGCTGCAGCTCGCTAAAGATTACTGACTGCAGAGTGCTGACCTGAAGGTTAAATATACATAGAAAGCTGCTAGAATTCGTTCTGAACTACTGCAGATCACACAGGCAAGTTTAAAATACTTTCTCCAATAAATACTCCACAAAGCAGATTGACGACCCCACTGAGCCCTCTTATCCCGCCTGTGGATGAGGTTCATAGAAAAGTCTCTTACCCGCGCCGACCCGAAGATCATACAGGCGCCTAAAAATCGCTGTTGTTTGACGACTAAAGGGCCTTAACCAGCCCGTTAACTAATGGCGGGCATGCATCGGATTTCATCGTGCGATGGCGCGTGGTGACGTCAGGGCGCTCGCCCGACGTCAGCTTGCGTCATTTTACACGCGGATGCCCCCCCACCCCCCACACATCAAACTGAAAATTCTGCCCCAAGTCTCTGACTTTATAAATTCAGATGTTCTTGAGGCTTGACAGTTCTCCCACATCTCAGCCTGTCACATTTGGAGGAATAATAGTAGAGCTCTATGTTTCTGGAACGTGGTTATTTCCATTAAATTCGCTTTTTTCGCTCCTTCAAGTCATGTTTCTCTTTAGTAACAACCTGTCAGCTTTTTATGGACACTGTGGGTTTGTCCCATTCTTTCCAAAGGGAATATGCATTCTGTTCATTCCTAGCGTGGAACCTTCATTTCCACTTATTTCACAATTTCAGGCAAACATTTATTTGCTGTTTTATTTTCAAATTGCTTTCCAAATTTATGAATATTTTCACTCATCTCAATGGTTCTCAGCACACCTGAGATATCCAGTGCTATTTTTTCTTCTAGTTCCTTGCACTTCAGTGCTGGGTTTACATTTTACAATCTCATTTCTGTCTTTTCTTTCTCTGTCTGCAACAAATCTTTGTCCTTGTCCTCCATTTTGGTTTCACTGTTGGCCAGGTCTTTTCTCCGGTGAAGTCTTAACTTATTTCAGTCCTATAATTCTGCTACTTATGGCTTCATTATCCTCTCACAGCTTTGGAGGTTCTATGGCTTTTCCTTTCATTTCTTCATGTTGATGGATTGTTATGCATTCCTTTTGCATTTGATCTTGAAAGACAATCAGCTGCTCTTTCAACTGTTTATTTTCTTGTTGACATCTTGCCAACTCAGTCTATGCTTCAGTGCATTATTTTGTAGCTTTTTTATGAAGTATTATTCAATGTCCTTTTTAGTTCCTCATGTTTTTCCATGGCTACATATTGATTCTTCAAGGAATCTTTCAGGGTCATAACTTCTTTATGTGCCTTTTCTGACTGATTGTACATCTAGTTGGTTTTTCCCAACTCTTGATTTGATTTGCCAACTGTGGAATTGAGGGTCATTATTTCTTCCTGACACCTTTGTGTCAGCTCTGAAATTTGTTTGTTCAGATCTTGAACAGCTTGGTTCATTGAAGACTTCAGTTTATCATGCATTTTCAAAGGTATATGCTCAGCTTGAATCATGTGCTTCAAATCTTCCAATTCAGCTCTGATACGAATGTTTTCCTGCAAAACACCTTCATTTATCTTTTGCACATTTTACTTCTTTTGAGTTACCTCAGATAGCTTTCCTTCATTCACAGCCATCTGTTCATTCTACACCACAATCTGCTGTCAGCAATTTCAAAAAGCTCTATTTTTAAGCCTTTCCACTGCTTTTCAGCAATTTCTTTCCTCCACACTAAATTCTTTGGCTTGTTCATTTCATTGCACTGACATGGTCAACAACCGTCCTGTAGTTTACTTGAATATTATCTCCCTCGCTCTGGCGCCTTCTGTCTCCTTTGCTCTGGGGTCTTCTGTCTCTCTCGTTCTGGGTCTTTAGCCTCCCTTGCTCTGGGTTGTTTTTGTTCCCTTGCTCTGGGCTTTTCTGTTGCCCTCTTTCTGGGGTCTTTTGTTGCGCTCTCTCTCTGGGATCTTTTGTTGCCTGCTCTCTGGGATCTTTCATTGCCCTTGGGTGCTTTATTGAGAGTGTGCTAGACCTTCTTCTTCTCCACAACTTGGAGTTGAAAATATCTTTTACTAGCCTTTTACTGTCTCACTAAATGTTGTCAAGCATTGATCTATACATTGACTGAGGAGTACCTCACCCATAAATGAACCAAACACCAATAAAAACTTATCAACTTGTACTTCTCCTGTAAACTTAAAATTCTTTGCTCCAAGACTCCCACTCCTGGGTCTGGTTTAGCCATTTCTTTATTCAAAATGGGTCTGGCTCTTCAGATTTTCTGCCCATGGTTGTTTTTCTATTGTAGTAGTCACAGCTTTAAATGTTATTGCCCTTTTAAGGCCGTAACCATTTTTTTCCACTCAGACTGTCTGCAGTCTGTCAGTTTTCTCTCTGTTAGTTTTCCCATGCTTTTCCAGTTTTGGTGTGCTCCCTGGCAATCGGCCTTCTTTTTAAACTTAAAGCTACAGCACTTCTTTCTGTTTGCTCTGTTTGCTATGAAGAGGATTTTTAAAATTCCAATCAGCAAGCTCTTCTTTACTCTACAGTTTTTCCTCTGCTCTGCATTCCTTTTTAACATTTTGTTTTACATGTAGCTGTCTTTCAGATTTTGCAATTTGCTGAGCCTGGGTTCTGGGTTCATCATTTAAATACCACATTTCATACCACTGCTGATCACCATGTTGTGTTTTGGGTTCATTTGATGCCTCATTGATGAGATCTTGAGACTTGTATGTTTAACTGTGAACCACTTATTAATAATCCTTAACTACGTACAGATCCCAATTACTGCCATGCATGGTACTGCTTCAATTCTTGCTCCTTCTAGAATATACTCTGAGTCTATTACCATGTGACTCTATACATCATACCATGGGTGGTGCTATTCTCCAGTACCACATTATCCCTTGCTTTGCCGAGCACCTTTACATTACAATGGCATGCAGACACACACAACAAGGCAGTAGCCTATCTTCCAATGTGAAGATCAGGGCAAGACTGCCTCTGTATAGCCAGCTCGCACCATAGTCACTTTATAGCCGTAGGGCTTAAAGCAGGCCTTCTGATCCCCATCAGAGACAGAATTCTGCCTCTGAGGGTGATGGTCACTGTTGATACTGCAGACAGTCTCTGAAGAAGAGGAGCCATGGGGGCTAGACTGACAGGTAAATTTAGGGTCTCAGCGGAGCCATGTTGGCAGGCATACCTTGGCAGGGGGGCTGCGATGGGCACAGGGTGCCGGAACAGGAGACATGCTCCCGACCCTGCCATGATGCCACCATGGACACTTGGCGTGGGCCTCAATTACAGGAAAATGCCAGCGCAAAGGGGAAGGACCTTAAATGGCCATTAATTGGCTACCTAAGGGCCTCTGTTGGCCTATGGTGAGCAGGCCACCATGCTTCCCCCATTGCAGATAAAAATACCTGCAGGGGCGGGTGAGAGCGGATAGGCAATGGGCATGCCTCCACTGCCATGGTACTGAATTTTACATGACCCCTGCCTGTCAACCTGCCCTGGGGTGTGTAAAATTCCAGCCATAGGCCAGAGAATCAGGCCTACATTGTTGTAAGTCCATCTTCAACCATGCTTCCTGCAAGAACGATTTCTCCACTAGAACTTGCATGACCATGAATCACCCCACTGTGCATTTCAATGAATAGCAAAAAAAATGTAAAAATGGAGAGAAAAAGAGCAGTTGGTCTACTCAGCCTGTCGCATTCAGTCATGTTGCAGCTATGAATCATGACCTCCAATTTACCCCACTCACCGGAAACCATGCAATTTCCTAGGAGAGGCCAGAAAAACCTAGGCCAGTTCAGGGGAAGAAGAAACCTTCTGAGCAGTTTCTCTCTGACTCCCAATGGTGATTAAAATCAAGTTGCAGCAGGTATCACCCAACATCCCCTAGCTTTTGCATGTAGTGATATCAGGAACCTATCCAGCTCCCATTAGCAGCAAATTCGCTCTTACTGTATAAGCTGGCAACTTCTGTTTTGTTCATTCACAAGATATGGGGATCACTGGTAAGGCCGGCATTTATTGTCGGTCCCTAGTTCCTCTTGAGAAGGTGGTGGTGAGTCGTCTTCTTGAATGCAACTGAGTAGCTTGCTTGGCCATTTCAGAGGGCAGTTAAGAGACAACGACATTGCTCTGGGTCTGGAGTCACATGTAGGCCAGACTGGGTAAGGACAGCAGATTCCCTTTCTTAAAGGACATTATTGAACCAGGTAGATGTTTATGACAAGCCAGTAACTTCACAGTCACAATTACTGATAAGAGCTTTCATTTCCAGATTTATTTAATTAACTGAATTTAAATTCCCCAGCTGTGATTTTAACATATAGTTCAATAACATAACCACTATGCCAGCATAACCCCTGAGGCCAATTGACTTCCAGAGGCTCTTAACCCTCTCTGAAAAGAAAAACCTCCTGACATTTAACCTAGTTCTACTCCTATGCAAGTTATATGTGTGAACCCACCACCCTCCCTGTTTGATTCAAATAACGTAACAGCATGGATCCAGGCTGATCTTTTCATCACTTTATGCTTTGAAGCCAATAGGAAGGAAAACTGGGAGAGATGTATGAATAGCAGCTGGCATATTATTGCTTATTTAACACCAGTTAAAATGGCCCCCTATTCTTTATCCATATGCCCTCTCAACCTGGTCATGATCCTTTCGAGATCATGTACTGTAACACTCGGGTCCCATTCCCTTTCAACGGACTTTAATTCAGAACCCAGTACAGTATTTACATCGACTCCATTCCAAAGCTACTCTATTCTTATAACAAGACATTGTAAAATAAAATTCCATTAAATCAGTGCTCTTTTCACATGTATGTATATATAATATTTTAATACGTGTCAGTGCACCTGCGTGTGTGTGTTTGTGTGTGTGCATGTGTGAATGTGTGTGTGTTGTGTATGTCTGTGCATCCGTGTGTTTGTGTGTGTGTGTTTGTATGCCTGTGTGAGCGCACATTTGTGTGTCTATATGTTTGTGTATCTGCATGCTCTTGTGCATTTGTGTGTGTGTGCACGGTTGTGTGCGGTTGTGTGCGTGTGTGCGTCATCACAAGGTCATGTCCAATGATTTTGTCACAATCGAGAGAAGGCCAAGGAAGAATTGGAAGGGGTTGAGTACCACCAGCCATTGAAACTCACACACAGGATAAAGCTGGAGAGCCAAGCCAGATGTCAAGCAGATATTGGCAGGCAAAAGCCTATTATCTGGATTATCTTTTGATAAGTTTTGCCAGTTTAATTGAATGTGTTCAGGCAACTACCAATATAATAAATAAAGTTGTAGCAAATCAAGAAAATAAAAAATAATTTGAAATAGATCGACTGATATAAAGGTAAGACATTTAGCAAGGTAGTTTAACAAAACTAAATTTAATATTGAGTTTAAAAATATTCAAATTGCTTAACTGTCAGAAAAGAGTTGGAGGATTTCCAGATTCAATAAAATAGCTTGTCTTAGAGTCTGACTAAGATTGTTCTATTTTGGGACTGTGGGCGGAATTTTCTGTGCACTCTGGCGTCAGGCTGACAATATGGCAGGAAGGCCAAAAATTGGGTTCACGACGTTGTGAAGCCACTTTGCAATCACTCGCTCTGTTCGACATGGCAGGCTGCGTTTCTCAGTGTCACACATCAGGAACTTCATTGTAATGCATTGCATTTCATTGTAAGCCAAACTCGCTGGAATCATCTCCCCTTGCTGGATCATCCAAGCCTGGGTGATGCGACTGTTAAAGATTAAAGGGAGGCCCGTGTTATTTTGCTGGAAAGTAGGTGGTGAGGCATTCACACTTGGTAATATCGGCAGAATCACTTCGGACTAGGTCTGGGAAAATCAAATGACTTCTTAAGGGACAGGGTAAAGTATGCCAGTGAAGTGGATATTTCAGTTGTGCTAAAAGCAAAAGGGAACATTTCTGATCTGTAGTTTAAAGTATGAGTTGCCTGCATCAAAATTGTTTAGTCACTAGGGCTTTTAGTATGTTTGTTACAGTAACAGTGTTAAAACATGAAATCTTGTCATCTCATCCTTTCAGTTATCAACTAGGAGTTCAAATCTCTTATTTAAAAATTATTGGTCTCTACAGGAATCATAACACTAGCAACAGTTTTGTAGTTTATCATCATCAGTCAGAAGTGCCAAGTGGATGATCCATCTTGGCCTCCTCCTGAGGTCCCCAGCATCACAGATGTCAGTCTTCAGCCAATTTGATTCACCCCATGTGATATCAAGAAATGACTGAAGGCACTGGATACTGTAAAGGCTATGGGCCCTGACAATATTCCAGCAATAGTACTTAAGACTTGTGCTCCAGAACTTGCTGCATCCCTAGCCAAGTTGCTCCAGTATAGCAAGAGCACTGGCATCCATCTGGCAATATGGAAAATTGCCCAGGTATGTTCTGTCCACAAAAAACAGGACAAATCTAACCTGGCCAATTATTGCCCCATCAATCTACTCTTGATCAACAGCAAAGCGATGGAAAGGTTTGTTGACAGTATTAAAAGCAGCACTTGTGCAGCTGTAAGCAGCTCATTGATGCTCAGTTTGGATTCCACCAGGGCCACTCAGCTCCTGACCTCACAACAGCATTGATCCAAACATCGACAAAAGAGCTGAACTCCCGAGTTGAAGTCAGAGTGACTGCCCTTCATATCAAGGCAGCATTTGATGGAGTGTGGCATCAAGGAGCCCTAGCAAAACTGCAGTCAATGGGAGTCAGTGGGAAGACTCTCCAGTGGTCGGAGTCATACCTAGTACAAAGGAAGATGGTTGTGGTTGTTGGAGGTCAGTCATCTCAGCTCCAAGACATCACTGCAGGAGTTCCTCAGGGTAGTGTCCGAGGCCCAACCATCTTCAGCTGCTTCATCAATGACCTTCCCTCCATCAAGGTACAGGAGTGGGGACGTTTGCTGATGATTGCACAATGTTCAGCACCATTTGTAACTCCTCAGATACTGAAGCAGTCCATGCCCATATGAGGCAAGACTTGGACAATATTCAGGCTTAGGCTGATAAGTGGCAAGTAACATTCACATCACACAAGTGCCAGGCAATGACCATCTGCAATAAGAAAGAATATAACCATCGCTGCTTTACATTCAATGGCATTACTATCACTGAATCTTCCACTATCAACATCCTGGGGATTACCATTGATCAGAAACTGAACTGGACTAGCCATATAAATACTGCGGCTACAAGAGTAGGTCAAAGGCTAGGAATCCTGCGGCGTGTAACTCACTTCCTGATTCTCCAAAGGCCTGTTCACCATCTACAAGGCACGAATCAGGAGTGTGATGGAACACTCTTCACTTGCCTGGATGTGTGCAACTCCAACAACACTCAAGAAGCTCACCAAAGCTCCTTCAACAGCACCAACCAAACCCATGACCTCTACCACCTAGAAGGGCAAGGGCAGCAGATGCATGAGAACACCACCACCTGTAAGGTCCCCCTCAAGCACTACATCATCCTGAGTTGGAAATGTATCACTATGTGCTTCATTGTCGTTGGCCAAAAACCTGTAACTCCATTGCTAACAGGACTGTGGGTGTACCTACACCACATGGGCTGCAGCGGTTCAAGAAGGCAGATCACCACCTTCTCAACGACAACTAGGGATGAGCAATAAGTACTGGCCTGACCAACGATGCCCAAATCCCATAAACGAATAAAAAAGGTTCTCAATCTTTAGGAAAGACATCACTTAGTTGTCTATTCTAGCAATTTACATATGTCACCAATCACAAATCTAAAAAATGTGATATGCCTTCAGACAGATTTGTGAGTCCAATTTCAAGATGCCTGTATTTATTCTGTTTATTGGACCAAGCCTTATTTAATGATTGTTATCTTCAAATCTTACTGTTACATCAGTAACTGCCATGTCTTCTCCTTTCTAGAACATGAAATCTGATTTCCGATGGAACTGCTTGGTGAGCTGAATCTTGATTCAATGTTCCTGTCGATGCACATTTTATTGCTTTGTGCAGAATTTTCCGTGCCTGTTGGCATCGGGCATGTTTGGTCACGTGAGCGGACAATATGGCGAAGTGGCCAAAAATTAGTTTCACGACATTGTGAAACCAGTTTGTAATTGCCTGTTGTGCCCATCAATGGTGGGCCACGCTTCCTGCTGTTAGATATCGGGAACTTCATTTTAATACATCTGCATATCCCTATAAGCCCAGCTCACCGGAATCATCCACCCACGCTGGATCATCTGGGCACATCGGCATAATTGCACGCCAATTTTGCAACTGTACGTAAGTGACATGAAAAGGGCGAGCTGCACTTCACTTGGGGCTTTGAGATTTGTTTGCCTACCTTACTTTGGGCAGCACTCATGGTCATCAGCGCCAGGCTTCGCAGGCAGCACCACATCACTTTTGGGGGGCTCATGGGCAGGTCTCTACCTATCAGGCCAGCCATAAGGTAAGGGTGGTTTTTCAATGGCTGCAGGGCTAGGGCTCTCTTAGGGAAAGGGGAGAAGTGGCCTCAGGCAAGGGAAGAGGCTGCAGGGTGAGGGCTGTGCTGGGGAAGGTGGGAATCCCAGGGTGTGTGTGCGTGGGGGCACTAGCTGATCTGTGCAAGCGGTCTCAGAAGGCAGTCTCCAAAGCAGATGAGGCCAGATAGAGTGAGTGAGGCATCAGTGAATGTATGATGGGCTTGTGAGTGTGTCGGCTGACATTCAATGGCATTACCATCACTGAATCCCCCACTATCAACATCCTGAGGGTTACCATTGACCAGAAACTGAACTGGATTAGCCATATAATTACTGTGACTACAAGAGCAGGCCAGAGGCTAGGAATTGTGCGACAAGTAACTCACCTCTTGATTCCCCAAAGCCTGTCCACCATCTACAAAGCACAAGTCAGGAGTGTGATGGAATACTCCCCACTTCCCTGGGTGAGTGCAGCTCCAGCAACACTCAAGAAGCTTGACACTGTCCAGGACAAAGCAGCCCACTTGATCGGCACCACGTCTGCAAACATTCACTCCCTCCACCACCGACACACAGTAGCGGCAGTGTGTACCATCTACAAGATGCACTGAAAGAATTCAATGCTCCTTCGACAGCACCTTCCAAACCCACAACTACTAACATCTAGAAGGACTAGGGCAGCAGATAGATGGAAACACCTCCACATGGAAGTTCCCCTCTAAGTCACTCACCATCCTGACTTGGAAATATATCGCCGTTCCTTCACTGTCGCTGGGTCAAAATCCTGGAACTCCCTCCCTGACAGCACTGTGGGTGTACCTACACCACATGGACTGCAGTGGTTCAAGAAGGCAGCTCACCGCCTCCTTCTGAAGGGCAACTAGGGATGGGCAATAAATGCTGACCCAGCCAGCGAAGCCCACATCCTGTGAATAAATAAAAAAAACGGTTTAGAGTGATGGGATAGTTGCCTTACCTTGGTGGCATGGATGAGATCGTTCATCCTCTTTTTGCTTTGAATGGCCAATCTCTTTTGTGCAGCATTGGCACTGATCACCACTGTCATCACCACCGGAGTGGTGAGATTGCTGCCCCTCCTGCGGCCGGAGCCGGGGTAGAGGACATCACGGCGGGCCTCCACGGGGTCCAAAAGACGTTCCAGGGATGCATCACTGAATTAGGGGCGCTGCAGTCTTCTTGCCTTTCGGGGCCATGCCTTCTGTGCAGCAGTCCTGGGCTGGAAGCATTGAGAGGCGTGCTTGCAGCTGCACTTTAAACATGGCACTTGGCATGAGGAAGCGGCGTTGTGATGGTGTGGCGGGCAAATGAGAGCCCGCCGCCATCGAAACGGCGTGTTTCCCAGGAATGCACAATTAATGAGGCAGGATTAGAATGAAATGGCTTGAAAAGCCGCCATTGCGGCCAGCGGGTAGAACATTCTTTTTCTTGCCTGCTATCGCACTTAGTGACAGTCTGGGATGATTCCACTCTTTACCTTTCAGATTGTCAAAATTTTGATTTCTTTTAATTCCTGAGTACCTACGTGGCCATTTGCTGGAGCAAACTCCTCAATTAGGAAAATCTTAAAACATCAGCAATATGTGCTAATAACAGTTGGTGTCCCAGCAACATGAAAACTACAGGATTAGACTGGGATTCTCCGGCTCTGTTTTGGCGGGACTTGCCGCAGGAGATTCAGCAAAAATTCCATTGACTTTCGGCAGGACTGGATGATCGTCAGCAGTGGGTGGGGGAGGAAAATTCGGTCCCTAGTGTTTTGCCAGCCTCTAAGTCTTACTTTAATGTTAGATGCAGAATCACAGACTTTCCAAAATCAGGTGTAACATCAATTTCAATACTCAAACTGACAGCAATTAAAAGGCAAAACTAGCTTGAGAAGCAAGGGGAATGGAATATAAAATTAGGCAAGTTTTATTGCAGCTATAAAGTGTCTTGGTGACACAAGATCTGTCGTACTGTGTACAGCTTTGATCTCCTTTTTTGAAAAAAGATATAATTGCATTAGCAGCAGTTCAGAGAATGTTCACTTGACTCATTCCTGGGATGAATGGCTTATCCTATGAAGGAATGTTGAATAGGTTGGGTTGGGCCTGTATTTATTGGAGTTTAGAAGAATGAGATGTGATCTTATTGAAACATATAAGATTCTGAGTGACTTGGTAGGGTAGATTCCAGGAGGATGTTTCCACTTGTGGAGGAGGCTAGAACCAGGGGACACTGCTTAAGAGTAAGAGGCTTCCTTTTTAAGATGGAGTTGGGGAGGTACTTTTTCTGTCAGAGGGTCATTAGTGTGTGGAATTCCTGTAATAAACTTGGGAGTGCAGGACGGCTTATTTGTAAGAAACAGTGAACTTTATTTACAGACTCCAGGTGATACTACATGCTGGTACCAAGACATAAAATCTCCGTCTATAAGGTTCCCTGCACTTAGGGCTGATTAGTCTATACAAGTCACATGATGCCCATAACAGTAAGAAATGATTCAACTTACAATCGTTACATTCCTCCCCCTTTAATTTTGTTTTACCCTCTTATTTACAAAAAACATTTTAGCTCATGTTATGTACAATTAAATACAATTCATACCATTATACATTTAGTCTTTGAGGAGATTTTCGGGTTCGAGTAGAGTGGCGTAACTCTACAACTGGAGGATCTTCGATTGGATTGGCTTGCACAGGAACTGCAGCTTCAAGGACGTCCCTCTGCATTGGCAGTTCAGAATTATTTACGTCAACAGAGACATCTGGTATAAGGGCAAAATACTGTGGATGCTGGAAATCTAAAGCAAACACAAAAAATGATAGAAAAACTCAGCAGGTCTGACAGCATCTGTGGAGAGAAAGGTAGAGTTAATGTTTCGAGTCCGTATGACTCTTCTTCAGAGCTAAGAGAAGTAAAAATGTGGTGAATTTATACTCTTTAAGGGGGGTGGAGCAGATGAAGCTGGATAGAAGGCCAGTGATAGGTGGAGGCAAAGGAGAGATTGCCAAAGATGTCATGAACAAAAGGTCAAAGAGGTGTTGACGCTGGTGGCACTGGCTGAAGGTGGTGCTAATGGTGACATTAAAGAGAGAAGGCAGAATGTGATAATAGCCGGATAAGGGTAAGCACTCTGGAAAGAACAACATGAGCAAGTGACAGGTGGCCCTTGTGGGGGTGGGGTGGGGGGAGGGGACGGTGGTGGGAAATAAGATTGAAAATCAGCTAAAAGGTGGGGATAAAACAATGAATAAAAATGAAAATAAACTAAAAAAATAATAATAATGAAAATAAGTGGAAAGAAATATAAATGAAAAAATAAAAATGAATATTAAAAAAAGGGGATAAAAAAGGGGTGAGGATGGAGGAGAAAGTTCATGATCTGAAGCTGTTGAACTCAATATTAAGTCCGGAAGGCTGTAAAGTGTCTAATTGGAAGATGAGGTGCTGTTCCTCCAGTTTGTGTTGAGATTCACTGGAACATTGCAGCAGGCCAAGGACAGACATGTGGGCATGAGAGCAGGATGGTGTGTTGAAATGGCAAGCAACAGGAAGGTCTGGGTCATGCTTGTGGACAGACCGAAGGTGTTCCGCAAAGTGGTCACCCAGCCTGCGTTTGGTCTCTCCAATGTAGAGGAGACCGCATTGGGAGCAGCGAATACAGTAGACTAAATCGAGGGAAGTGTAAGTGAAGTGCTGCTTCACTTGAAAGGAGTGTTTGGGCTCTTGGACGGTGAGGAGGGAGGAGGTAAAGGGGCAGGTGTTGCACCTTTTGCGATTGCATGGGAAGGTGCCTTGGGAGGGGGTTGAGGTGTAGGGGGTGATGGAGGAGTGGACCAGGGTGTCTCAGAGGGAACAGTCCCTACGGAATGCCGACAGCGGGTGGTGAAGGGAAGGTGATGGTGGCATCATGCTGGAGTTGGCGGAAATGGTGGAGAATGATCCTTTGAATGCGGAGGCTGGTGGGTGGAAAGTGAAGACAAGGGGGGCCTATCATTGTTTTAGGAGGGAGAGGAAGGTTTGAGGGCAGAGGCATGGGAGATGGGTCGGACACGGTTGAGGGCCCTGTCAACCACCATTAGTGGGAAACCTCGGTTCAGGAAGAAGTAAGACATGTCAGAAGTGCTGTTTTGGAAAGTGGTATCATCGGAACAGATGCCCTCTTCACCTTCATTGCTTTCCATTTCCCTCCTGGTGTTTGACAAGATGTTTACTAAAACTCGATTTCACAGCCATATTTCCTTCCTCAGTGACTATCTCTGTCTCCGACTTACCCCACGTAGATTCCAACTGAAGCTCCATCCCTCATGTGTCAAATCCATGCAGGATTACAGGTATCTCCAGGACATATAACGCTCCTTGGACTGCTGTTCTCACCATATTCCGAGATCCACACTCAGTGCCATGCGCCGCCATATGTACACACTGGACCTCTCCCTCCAGCAGCACTGACTCACCCTATCTCAAAGCTGTCCTTGCACCCAGTTTCATTTTATTCTTCGTCTCACCCAATGCCTTAACAAGAAACTTTGTCTCTTTCTTTCAGGTGCTAAGGAACGCAAGCTCCAACAACTCATTGATACCAACGCCCATCCAGGACCCCCTACCCCTTCCCGTCCCTCTGACCCCACCCCATCTTCCAATCCCAGCCCCGGCCGCGTATTCACTATACCCCCTGACCTTCCCCTCTCTGATGCTGAATGTTCAGTACTCAGCAAAGGACTTAGTTTCATACCCTTACACCCTCATCTCAATGAATTTCAGGCTCGGCACGATGCTGAACTCTTCTTCCGCCGCCTTCGTCTCTGTGCTCACTTCTTTGGACAGGAATCCTCTCCCCGTTCAACAGATCCTTTCACCTGCCTCCAGTATTCTCCCTCCATCTGGACATCCCCCCTCTGGCCTCTTACCTGCCCTTGATCTTTTCATTGAGATCCGTCAGCGTGACATCGGCTGTCTCAATTTCTCTGTTCCTCTCACCCACTCTAACCTGTCTCCTTCTGACCTTGCCGCACTCCGTTCTCTCAGGTCCAACCCTGACTTTGTTATCAAACCTGCTGACAAAGGTGGTGCTGTTATTGTCTGGCGTACTGATCTCTACCTCGCAGATGCTGAGCGCCAACTCGCAGACACTTCCTCCTACCTCCCCCTGGACCATGACCCCACCACTGAACATCAAGACATTGTTTCCAGGACTGTCACTGACCTCATATCCTCTGAAGATCTTCCCTCCACAGCTTCCAACCTCATGGTCTCCCAACCTTGGACAGTCCTCCTCTACCTCCTCCCCAAAATCCACAAAGAGGACTGTCCCGGTAGACCGATGTGTCAGCCTGTTCCTGCCCCACGGAACTCATTTCTTCCTATCTTGACTCCATTCTCTCTCCCTTTGTCCAGTCTCTTCCCACCCACAACCACGATTCCTCTGATTCCTTACAATATATCAACAATTTCCAGTTCCCTGGCTCTAACCGCCTCCTCTTCACCATTGACGTCCAATCCCTCTACACCTCCAACCCCCACCAGGATGGTCTGAGGGCTCTCCGATTCTTCCTTGAACAGAGGCCCGAACAATCCCCATCCACCACTACTCTCCTCCATCTGGCTGAACTTGTTCTCTCACTGAACGATTTCTCCTTAAACTTGTCTCACTTCCTCCAACTAAAATGTATGGCTATGGGTACCCACATGGGCCCCAGTTATGCCTGTCTCTTTATGGGATATGTGGAACATTCCTTGTTACAGTTCTGTTTAGGCCCCCTGTTGCCAGAGGTCACCGGCAATGATTGTTGGCTTAGTACAAAGAGGAGAAGAGTCAATTCTCTCTTTACTCTCAATTCGCTTTATTCACGTTGTTAGATCATATACATATAGCTTATACATCTGGTTAGATATAGATATGCAGTTTGCAGCAGGTTATACAGTTTTTATACCCAAACTAGAATCTAAACGCACACCCACTAGGTTTCTCTGACACTCCCTGAGTGGTCACAGAATATAAAAGCTAATACCTGAAAAGGAGAGCTGGCGCTGGCCAGGCGTTCCGTTCTCTCTCTCTCTTTTGACGTTGTCTCTACGTTGCCGACGTAGGCTCTTCCACTTCCGCGATGGTTGTTCTCCGGAGTCTTTGCTGGCTCCACGCTCGAGATTCACCATTCTTATTCTGAATCTTATCTCTTCAAGCTGTGCTGTCTCTCTCCCATTGGTTTAGGCTTGCTTGCCTAGTCTGTGGCATCTTCTCATTGGCTCTGTCCCAAGGACTTAGGGACAGAGCATTACCTCAATACTCCTTTTCTAAATAAGGACTTTTGTCTTATCACATTCCCTTTGTTTTTCAAGAAACTCAGCTACTTCAACCCGGTACCAGCCAGCTCAGGCCAGTGACTGGACTCAGGTTACTTCAGGTCAAAAGTTGCTTTTGCCTGTGTCAGCAGTTCGGCTGAAGCCCCTGGCCAACATCTCCCCACTTTTGATCCAAAGATACTTATCTTAGGATCATTATTCTCCCTTTCTGTGTACCACTCCGGAGGTTGTCATTGTCCCCCAATGGGCATGTTACATCCGCGATATCATATGGTTATATAAAAATATAAAAGAGAAGCGTATATAAAATATACTTCACACAGTGTTCTTATATTGATAATCGTTTCTTCTGTTTCATTATGGCACTAACATTCAATTGGTGCAAAATTTCAATTTTCCACCTTCTAAGCTGATATATGTTGAATATGACAAGTATTAAAGCACATACGATCACAACTACAGCAGCATGTGATAAAATCCTGACCCATGGATGTATTTGAACATTGCCCCCTCACAACTCTTTCTCCAGCGATGACTGTTTCGCTGCCGCTTCATATTCTTGTCTGGACCTGGAAAAATTTATCAATTTTACTTCCAATTTCCACCCTTCTATCACTTTCATATGGTCCATCTCCAACACTTCACTTCCCTTCCTTGACCTCTCTGTCTCAATTTCTGGTGATAGACTGTCCACCAATATTCATTACAAGCCCACCGACTCCCACAGCTACCTCGACTACAGCTCCTCACACCCCGCTTCCTGTAAGGACTCCATCCCATTCTCTCAGTTCCTTCGCCTCCATCGTACCTGTTCTGATGATGCCACTTTCCAAAACAGTGCTTCTGACATGTCTTCCTTCTTCTTTAACCGAGGTTTCCCTTCCACTGTGGTTGACAGGGCCCTCAACCATGCCCGACCCATCTCCTGCGCCTCTGCCATCATACCTTCATCTCCCTCCCAGAACCGTGATCAGGTCCTTGTCCTCACTTTTCACCCCACCAGCCTCCGCATTCAAAGGATCATCCTCTGCCATTTCCGCCGACTCCAGCATGATGCCACCGCCAAACACATCTTCCCTTGGCATTCCATAGGGACTGTTCCCTCTGGGACACCCTGGTTCACTCCTCCATCACCCCCTACACCTCAACCCCCTTCCATGGCATCTTCCCATGCAATCGCAGAAAGTGCAACACCTGCCCCTTTACCTTGCCCCTCCTCACCTTCCAAGGGTCCAAACACTCCTTTCAAGTGAAGCAGCTACCACCGTCCCTTCCCCCCACCCCACCCCCACGAGGACCATCTGTCACTTGCTCATGTTGTTCTTTCCAGAGTACTTACCCTTGTCCGGCTTTTATCACATTCTGCTTTCTATCCTTAATGTCACCATTAGCACCTCCTTCAGCCAGTACTACCACCATCAACACCCCTTTGGCCTTTTGGTCATGACATCTTTGGCAATCTCTCCTTTCCCTCCACCTATCGCTGGCCTTCTATCCAGGTTCACCTCTCCTACCCCCCTTAAACAGTATAAATTTCACCACATTTTTACCCCTCTTAGCTCTGAAGAAGAGTCATATGGACTCGAAACATTAACTCTGTCTTTCTCTCCGCAGGTGCTGTCAGACCTGCTGAGACATCTGGTATGCCTCTTCTTTGTCAATCTGGCACAGAGTCGAAGTTTTGACTTCAGTTTCAGGTGGATTATCTGATTATTGGAGAGTTTCTCAACTTCTGAGATGATCCATGTGTTTCCTAACAATCCCGTTTTCCACTTTGACTTGATAAGATAAAGCTCCTGTTTCAGAGAACCTATCTCGGTCCGGTTGCAAAATTTCACACAAAAACTCTCTCTCCCACAGTAAACTCTCACCCTTTACTGTGAATGTCATGATTCACTTCCTGACTCCCCTGGTTTCTCTGCACCTTCTACTCTAAATTAGGGAATACTAGACTCAATCCTGTATGAAGTCGGCACTTCATTAACAATTCTGAAGGTGTTAAACTTATGGTGGCATGAGGGGTCGTGCGATAGTTAAACAGAAATCTTAAAATTTGTGTTTCTAATGTTCCCTCTATTTGTTTCTTCATGCCTGTTTTAAAGACTTATACCATTCTTTCTGCTAACCCATTAGATGAGGGATGATATGATGCTATTCTGATGTGTTTAATCCCATTTAGGTTCACAAATCTTTGGAATTCAGTGTTAGTGAAAGCAGCGCCATTGTCTAACACAATAACTTCAGGTAAACCATGAACATTGAAATGCTGGCATGGTTTTTCAATGTTTGCAGACCAAGTAGGTGATCCCACTCCACACATGCCCATCCATTTGGAATGTGCGTTGATAATCACAAGAAACATGGTACCTAGAAATGGACGGACATAGTCTATATGTAGTCTAACCCAGGGTCGACCAGGCCACTCCCACAGATGCAGTGAAGCTGAAAAGGGGAACTTCTGCAGTTGCTGGCACTGCAGATAGTGTTTCACCATTTTTTCTATATCACTGCCTATACCTGGCCACCAGATATAACTTTGTGCGAGCATCTTCATTTTCGAAATACCAGGGTGCGCACTATGAAGTTTTTCCTTGCGCAGGGATAATTGTTGCTCCCCATAACAAGATACTATCTTGGCAACTCAGTTCAGATCTACATATAAAGAATGGTTTTAATTCTTCAGGGGCTTGTACATTTGACCATCCTTGTAATACTTGTTCACGGACTCTTGCTAAAATTGGATCCTAATTTGTCCAATTCTTTGTCTCGCACAGACTGGTGAGGAGTCCAGGAAATTAAATGCAATTGCTACCTCTTGAGGTATGGAACATGTATAATGCTATCTGACAAAGGGAGATAGCTGAGGGCATCTGCATTTGCTATATACACACCCGGACGGTGCATAAAAGGGTACTCGTTTGCCAACAAAATTGAAGCCCACCTTTCAATTCTAGCAGAGGCTATCTGTGGGATTGCCTTATCTTCACTAAACAATCCTAGCAGTGGTTTGAGATCTGACACTATGGTGAAGTGTCGTCCATGCAAATATTGATGGAACTCCATCTACTCCAGATATGATAGATAAGCCCTCTTTTTCAATTTGTGAATAAGCTTTCTCGGCTACAGAAAGGGCTCTGGAATCATATCCTATTGGCCTTTCAGATTTGATTTCTGTTTTTTCTCTTTTTGTGTTTGCCACAGGGTTTTGTCTCATCTTTCATTTTTACTTCACAGTCGGCCAAATTTCTCTCTGGTGAAATCTTAACTTGGTTCTGTTTGGGAATTGATTTACCCATTTGCATCTTGGAAAGTTCCATGACTTTTCCTTCTAATGCCTCTTTTGCTTCAATCAACCGCTTCTTCAGTTCTTCGGTCTCTTGTTTGTATCTTTTGGCTTCCTCTTGGAACATTGAACACTGTTGGTAATTTTCTTCCAATTGTTTCTTCAGTTGGTTCAGAGATGCACTGTATTCATTTTGCTTCTTTTCATGATGTTCCCATGGAACCAACTCTGACCTGAGGGATCCCTGTCTCCTGTGAAGGCCCTTTAATTTTTCTATCTCATTCCAAAAGACACCATCATATTCCCTTCTCAACTCAGGATTTCTTGTTGTCCTGACGTGAAAAATTTCTGACCAATTCAGTTTGATTTCTTTCAACCAATCATGGTCCAAAAGGCTAGGTCCTTCTCCTTTATTGGCAGCTGAGCTGTCTGTTGCCTGTATGATACAGGTACAGAGGTGATGCCTTCACCTGTATTGCTTCTCCTGTATATGTTTTTAAGTGAGCAATGGTTTTCTCCAAACTCAATGGCTGGGTACCTTCTCAGAGGTATTTAAAGATGTGTTCTCCCACCACTGTGGTCAATGTCCCTGTGTCAACCTCCATGACCAGAGGCTTTCTATTTACTTGAAAAGTAACAGTGATTGGTTCAGCTTTCCTGGCCTTCAGATTGTGTAGGGAATTAACGTCAGCCTCAGTAACATCTGGCTCTTCTATTTTGTGTACTTCATTTAACTTGACCTGATGTCTGGATGGCTGCCTTGATCGAGTCTTGCACTGTTTAACAGCATGCCATTTTTTGTGGCAGTAGTGGCATTCTGCCTCTTTAAATCTATAGACTTCAGGTTATGATTTCCCCCACAATGGTAATATTTTAACTTCTGGATTACTGGTGAGCTGTTTCCAGTATCTCTTTTTATTTTTCTAACGGTAGGGACTGTGTCCCGCTTCGCGGTAGCCTCTCTGATCTTGGTGCCACGCTCAGCGGCAGGTTCCAGCCCTAGCTGTGGAACAGCGCTTCAGCTCTCTTCATTGCTCACGCTATCTCCGTGACATGCTTCAGGTCTGTCACAACTTCTGCAAGCAAACGGCACTGAATGGCATCGTTGCTTATGTCACAAGCCAAACGATGTCGCAACATGTCATTTAAAGAATCACCAAAGTCACAGTGCTCCGTTAACTGTTATAACATTGTGATGTACATTGCGATTGACTCACTGGGGGCCCTTACTTGAGAATTAAACTTGAATCTTTGCATGATCACTGAGGGTTTAGGCTGAAAGTGTCCTTTCATGAGGTCAACTAGCTTGTTGAAGGATCTGGAATTTAGCGCCTTTGGAGCCGTCAAGCTATGGATTAGGTTATAGGTTTTGCTCCCACAGACACTTAGGAAGATTTTCTTCTGTTTCTCCTCCGCCATTATTCCCTCGTATGGGTCAATTTTACCAAAGTGAGGCATTGCTGGTGAGCATAATTTTCTTTTCTTCCCTTGAAATATCGGAATACACACAGCCATGAGGTGTGTGCTGTGTCAGCGCTATTTATCCTCATTGCCAATTGTAATAAACTTGGAGAGTGCAGGCTGGGTTTCTTGTAAGAAACAGCGAACTTCAATTACAGATGCCAAATGAGGCTACATTCTTGTCCCAAGACCAAGGCTGAAAAGCTCCGCCCCTAAGATTCCCCGTGCTTAGAGCTGATTGGTCTATACAGTCACATGATCCCCATAACAGTAAGAAATGGTTAAACTTACAATCGTTGCAATTCTCTTTCCCAGACAGCTGTAGAGACCGGCTCTTTGAACGTATTCAAGGCGGAGTTAGATTTTTGATAGACTAGGGAGTCAAGGGTTATGAGGCATAGACAGAAAGTGGAATTGCGACCTCAATCAGATTGGATCTTTTTGAATGGTGGAGCAGGCTTGAGGGGCCAAATGGTTTATGCCTGCCCCTATGTTCCTAGACTACTGGCTATCAACAATGACAAGTTTGAGGTGAAAGATATATTGTAATCGACTGAGTCAAAGCTAATAACATTCTGAGCTTTATCTTTCTAAGATGCATTAAAGTGCCTAACAACAGCAAAATATTCAGCACCAGTCACATTTTAGTTTATGGTACTTATAAATAATGGAATAGGAGCAAAACAAATGACAATGATTTAAACCACAGAAAATGCTGGAAATACTCAGCAGTTTAGGCAGCATCTGTGGTGAGAGGGAAACAGGTTTCAGGTCGATGATCTTTCATCAGAACTGGGAAAAAGTTAGAGATGTAATGGGTTTTGAGCAAGGGAAAGGTGGAAGGATGGAAAAAGAACAAACGGAAATATCTGTGATTAGGTGGAAGCAGGGAGAGATTAAATCACAGAATCACAGAATTGTTACGATGCAGAAGGAGGCCATTCAGCCCATCATGTCTGTGCCAGCTCTCCAAATGAGCATTATGACTCAGTGATATTCTCCAGCCTTTTTCCCTGTAACCTTGTTTCAATCTAAATAATCATCTAATGCCCTCCTGAATGCCTCGATCGAACCTGCCCCCACCACACTTCCAGGTAGTGCATTCCAAACCTGAACCATTTGCTGTGTGAAAAAGATTTTTCTCACATCACATTTTCTTCTTATGCAAATCACTTCAAATCTGCGCACTCTCATTCTCAATCCTTTTATGAATGGGGACAGTTTCTCCCTATCTACTCTATCCAGCTCCCTCATGATTTTGAACATCTCTATCAAATCTCCTCTTGTCCTCTCCAAGGAGACAGTCCCAACTTCCCTAATCTACCTTCATAACTGAAGTTTCTCATCCCTGGAACTATTTTTGTAAACCTCTTCTGCACTCTCTCCAATACATTCACATCCTTCCTAAAGTGTGGTGCCCAGGACTGTACACAATACTCCAGCTGAGGTCTAATTAGTGTCCTATACAAGTTCAGCATAACCTACTTGCTCTGGTACTCTGTGCCCATATTAATAAAGCCTAGGACACTGTATGCTTTATTGATTGTTCTCTCCACCTGTCCTGCCACGTTTAATGACTTTAATGCACATATACACTCAGGTCCCTCTGCTCCTGCACACCCTTTAGAGTTATGCCCATTATTTTATATTGGCTCCCCTTGGTCCTCCGATCAAAATGAATCACCTCACACTTCTCTGCATTGAACTTCATCTGCCACCTATCTGCCCACTCCACCAACTTGTCTATGTCCTTTATAAGAGTTGGAGGTGCAAGGCCACAAGGGTTGGTAGTGAGACAAGTAAAGGAACAAAAGATGTACCGAGAGTGTGTGTGAATGGCAGAATGATGAACAACTGCCAAGTGAAACAGGGGGAAAATGAGACTAAAACCGAAACCTGAAAAAAAAAGAAGAAAAATGGGGGCTGAGATTCTGTCTCCACAGATGCTGCCTGACCTGCTGAGTATTTTCAGCATTTTCTGCTTATATATCAGTTTTCCAGTGTCCTGAGTATTTTGCCTTTGTGTAAATGATGAATACAGCCTATGATTCATTTCCAATTAATACAGGTTGCAGGTTCTAAAGTCTGATTTTCATGAGGAACATTATCCTTTACACATGACATCAAATGCCTGAATGAACCAAGGGCTGATCTTTCTTTGATTTCTTTGGGCTTTGGGCTTTGGGCTCTGTTTTCTTCTGCAAGTTGGATATGACTTGCTTTAAGTGTTGTCCTTCAATGTAGAATTGTGTGGGGCCATGTTTGTGTGAGTGACATGCTCTGTGCTTTGCAGTAGTTGAGTTTGTAACCTAGGATCACCAAAATCACTTAATGGTTAAAAAGGCTGCTGAATACGTGGCTGGGTTTCTTACATCTAATAGTATGTCATCAGTGTACAGGGAGATTTGTATTTAGTCTTTTATGCTGTACTATACCTAGATTCATTCTGACATGTCACCAGAGGTGTTATGATCAAGGCAATGAGTGAAATCAGAAGTATGTCATTCTGGTTCCCCCACTGAGGTGGGAGGTAATCATTCTGGATTTGAAGTGTGAATACAGGATTGCAATCCAGTTTCTGAAAATGTTGCAGGAAGAATTTGCACTGGACTTGGTTAAATGCCTTTTCTGCATCCAGGGCGAATACTAAAGCAAGTGTATTATTACAGGGGATACTACCAATCTGGCATATTGATTCTATTAGTGATGCGTGACAAGGATTATCCCTCTGCTGTTGTCAGTAGCAAGGTGGATTATTACCAGGGACTTCTGTCTTGAGGTACTGGCAGATTTTTTTGTTCATTAGTAGGATTACTCCCTTTACTCATGCATGAGTAAGAGGCAGCCAACCTAAAAGGTTTCAATTTTGATTTTCAGATATTGAAAAACTGAAGAACAATGTAACCAGGAATGGGATATGAGACAGTTCCTCCAAAGGGAAGACAAATAATAAACAATGCTTTATGTTGTATTTTCTTCTTGGATGAGTGACTTGATAAAATTTAATTTTAAAATATGACAAGTTTATAAGAAAGGAATTGATAGGTTAGACTGGATAGATAGAGCGAAACTAGTTCTTCTGGTGAGGGAGTTCCTAAAAAGAAATCAAAATCTTAAAATTAGAGCAAAGCCATTCAGTGACTGATGATCAGAAGCACTTCGTTCTATAATGGGTAATAGAAATCTGGAACTTTCTCCCCTCAAAAAAAACTGTGAGGCTCATCATTTGAAAATTTGAAAACCGTGATTGATAGATTTTTATTAGGCAAGGATATTGAGAGTTACAAAACCACGGTGGGTGCTAGTCACAGTTAATATTCAAATTAGCTATGATCCAATTGAATGATGGAACTGACTTGAGGGGCTAAATGGCCTGTTCCTGTTCTTGTGTTCCTAATAATACCCAATGTTTGACATAATAGATTTTGTACAATTAGCACTTGAAATTCAGATGATTTTTTGAAGTATTACCCTATATCTATTGACCTCTCAGTTAATCAGAGTCTATGACCCAATAAAACCCATTTTTCCATTCCTTTCTTTCTCATTGTATTATAACATAAAATTATGCATTGCCCTGGTACAAGCTTCATTTCTTCAGCAGAACAGATCAACAAGGTGAGCTTTTAAGAACGGGCTGCTTTATTGGTGCCTGTGGCTTTTTAACACGGCGTCTAACTAATTTCTCATTTTGAGCCATAATCAAGCTTGGTTAATGTCACAACTTTAAATTAAATTAAAACTCACACTGTAAATGTTTTATGGGCAAACTCTAGGGGAATAAGGTCTATTGGATACCTTTGCAATAGTTTTAGATTCTACTTCAATCCACAAAGAATCAAGAAAATGTATCCACATTTTCAGACAAGCATTTTTTTGAAAGATTCTAGGACTACATTGCTTTAAGATAAACATTTATCAGCTTCCAAAAAAAATGTCAGGATTCCTTTATCAAAGCTTGTTACAAATCCACAGCAGTATTGCTTCATGCTGATATTTTGGAACAAAAATAATGTATATTTAATTCTCTCAAGTATCATACTCAGGCCATGAGTATGCTTAGGCTTCAAAAGGGGCTTGCCTCCGTTTTGCATTGCGACATGAAGGTATGGCTGGATCACCACTAAACCAATGAGACTTCCAAAGCCAAATCCCATCAGTGGTTTAGAAAATTGATTAAAGATAGTCTGATTATCTGCAAGTCTGTGACTGTACACTTGCACACTCGATGCAGGAATAACACCCTTGTGCACAGCAAGGGCCAGCATATGGATGTCGGTAAGCGAAAGGGTACAGATTGTGCTTCCGTTGTTTCACTTTACCTCCTTGAGATATAAGAACAGCAGTAGTTCAATTATGTAGATAGGAAGAACTCCTTCCACTGTAGACAGTTGTTTGTGCTATAATATGTTCCCATTTGACAAGCACTCATGTGGGTACTTCAAGTGTAACACTTAGGTCTCCTTCACAATCACTCAGATCTCCTTCACCAATGGCTCATTTCTGCCGTACTAGATCAAACTAGGCCCCAGAGCACACTTAAAGTTTAATCAGAGAGGCTTTAGACTGGGAAAAAAAATGGGATGCTTGTTATAATCACCCATAAGTGTACCACTGTGTAGAAATATCCACCCCGAAATAGCACAGTGAATAGCTAACCCATTAATATTCTTTAGTTCCTATTTTCACAGAATTACCTTCCTTTATGTTACACATTTGTTTGGTAGTATTATTCCCATTGTTCTAGAATAACATTGGGATTTTTTTTTTCTGCATTCATTTTAGTAACTTTTCTCAACTGACCTAATCATTTTTTCTTGCTGGATTTTACCTGGATCTGCATTAGATGTTTCTGCTCTTAGCTGCAAGAATGTCAGGAAAAACGACCATTCACAACAATTGCCAAGTTTATACTCTGATAAGGCATCATTTTTATTCAGTGCTCTTCATTCTTTTATAGCCTGAACTCGGCAAGGTCCTGAATTGGCTAATAAAGAGGCTGAATTAAAAGCACTAACACTGTCCCCATGTGAACCTGCTTTCAAAAGGCCAATAGCCTCCAGAAAATATAATTTGGGTCTCAAATACTCATGGGCCAAATTTTCCGTGCCTGCTGGCATTGGGCGTGCTCGGTGGTGTGAGCGAACAATGTGGCGAGAAGGCCAAAAATCGGTTTCATAACATCGTGAAACCAGTTTGTGATCGTCTGCTTAGCTCGTTGATGGCGGGCCGCGTTTCCTGCCAAGTGACGTTGGGAACCTCATTGTAATACACCTGCATATCATTATAAGGACAGCCCGCCAGACTCAACACTCACGCTGGATCACCCGCCCAACTTGGTGTGACTGCATGTCCACGTGTTTCACAACAGCACATAAGTGACGTGCACTTGGCGGGCTGCACTTCGCTCGGGACTTCGAGGTTTGTTTGCCTACCAGGCTTCAGGCAGCACTTTCAGTCATCAGTGCCAGGCTTCACAGGCAGCACCACAGCACTTTTAGAGGGGCTCGCGGGTAGGTCTCTACCTACCAGACCAGCCATATGTGGGTGGCTTTGTGTAACTGCAGGGCTAAGGCTTGCTTGGGGAAGGGGGGTAAGTAGCCTCAGGCAAGGAAAGAGGCTACAGGGTGAGGGCTGCACTGGGGAAGGGGGTATCCTAGGGTGTGGGGCACATGTTGATTTGTGTAAGTGGCCTCAAGAGGGTGAGGGCTGAGGAAGCAGTCTCCAGAGGAGATGAAGCCAGATGGTGTATGTGAGAATGGGTGGTGATGTCCCTTGAGCTGGCAGTGAGTGAGGGGCCAGTGAATGTGTGATGGGCTTGAGTGTGAGAGTTTAGAGTGATGAGATGGTTGCCTTATCCTGGCGGCACAGATGAGATCATTCACCATCCATCCGCATTGGATAGCTAACCTTCTCTGTGCAGCATTGGCACTGATCACCACTGCCATCATCTACCAAGCCAGAGTGATAGTGTTGTTGCCCCTCCTGTGGCCAGAGCGGGGGTAGTGGACATCAGGGCAAGCCTCCACAGTATCCAAAAGGCGTTCGAGGGATGCATCACTAAACGCGGGGGCTGCAGTCTTCTTGCCTTTCGGGGCCATGTCTTCTGTGCAGCAGTCGTGGGTTGGAAGCACTGAGAGATGTGCATGCGGCTATACTTTAAATGTGGCACCTGGCGTGATGAAGTGGTGAGGTGTTGGCGTGGCGGGCGAATTGGAGCCTGCTCACCATCGAAACGGCATGTTTCCCAGGAATGCATAATTAATGCTGCAAGTTTGGGGCGATACGGTGTGAGAAACTGCCATTGTGGCCAACGGGCAAAACATCTTTTTATCACAGAGAAGGTTTACCCACTATCACAATTAGTGCAAACCTGGGATGATCCACCCCATGGAAGATGAGCAGGTTTGAGTGGTCGATTGTGAAAGGTGTTTGAAATGACTATTGAACAAATCATTGGGAACATACATCAGATGGCTGAATTTTGTCAGCACGGCAAGTGTCCCGATGACAGGGGCCATGCCTTTGTTGTTTGTGGGAATCCCAGGCATAATTTTTGGCAGCAGGCAACAAATTAGTTGTCATTATGGATATCGTCCCTTTAAAAAATTGCAACCAGCCACAGTAGCTGCCGGTCGATCGGGAGGGACGGTAGCTCATCAGCCTCAGCTGTGTCACTAGGTGTAGTGGCCACTGTTAGGGGTATTCCTGCAACACAAGGATGCCATGGAAGCACACTGGCCCTCTCAACCAGGTAAGTGGTGTCACGGGGCACCGGGCCAGTGAGGCAGGCCCCAGATGAGGGGCTGGCTGTTGATGAGGTCAGGGGTTGCCGTGGGGGTGGGCTTTGCCACCAGGCAGCTCCTGTGTGGGCCACTTCCTAAATTGGAGTGCCCTCCCCCCTCCATCCCTCCTGCACCCACCCCATCCCCGAGTCCACAGGGAGACCAGCAGCATTCACCAGGCAGTTTCCCCACATGGCTGAGGGCCTACCTGCCGCTGCTTAAACGCCTGCAGGGACTGGTAGAGACCCCTATTTGGGCACTAAATTGCTCAATTGACCACTGGGTGGGAGGGATGTCCTCCACCTTCCCCGCCTGCATTCTGCTTTGCCATCATCTATTTCCACATGTTTCTATTGGCTCGTCATGTTGAGACAATGGCAGAAGGTATTGAAACCCTGAATGCATTTCCTCCTCTTTTGACCCAAGATTACTAAGGTCAGCTGTTTTATCTCCACCATTATTCCAGTTGGGCTCACACAGCACAGTAGACTGGAGTCGAAACTGAGATCCCTCTGGTCTGCACAGCTTAGCACCTAGTGGAAGGCAATTGAGACTTTCATTTCCATTGTGAAGCCCTTTGCTTCATTCAAACATGACAGGCCTGATAATAACATAGAGGAACGTATTGAGAGGGGTGAGAAAGTGGGTAACAATAGTGGGTGCAGAATGTGGAAGACAGTGGGACATGTGAGAATGTCCAATTTCAATAGGCACAGCTCATTATTATTTGATTTCAGCTTTCACATCTCCAATGTGCTTGACGGAGTGTAATGTGCAACCACATTACATGGTTTCACCTGGATGACTTAGATGGCCAACGCAAAAATGGAATTTGTTGAAGTTTGGAGGTGGGGGGGAGGCAGTGTGGGTGCCATGTTAGTTGACATTAAAAATGGTTCTCTATCTTCTGGTACTGTCCTTCTCTGCTTCAAATCTGATTTAAATTTGATCTACAAGGTAGTCAAGGTGGGTAGGCAGGAAGGTAAAGTTAAGGCCACAATTAGATCAGCCATGATCTCATTGAATGGCAGAGGAGGCTTAAGGGGCTGAATGGCCTACTCCTGCTTCCATTTCTTATGATCTTATGCTGTCATCATCCCTCTTCTCAGAAACCAATATTGACCCCACTGCCCTTGCAATAACCACCCCATCTCCAACATTCCTCCAAAGTCCTTGAATGTGTTATCACCTCCCAAATCTGTACCCATCTTTCCCAGAACTCCATGTTTAAATCTCTCAAATTAGGCTTCTACCCCTGTCACAGTACCAAAACAGCTCTCATAAAAGTCACAAATGACTTTGTGACAAAGGTTAGCTTTTTCTCCACGACTCTCTTGGCCTGCCTGCAGCCTTTGACATGGCTGATCACATCATCTTCCTCCAACCTCTTTTCATTGTCATCCAGCTGGGTTGGATTGCTCTCACTCTCATTCTTATCTGTCTGCTTGTAGCCAGAGAATCACTTGCAATGGTTCATGCTCCAGCACTGTTATCTCTGGTGCTCCAAGAGTTGTCCCTGCCACGACTCTCTACTTGTGTTCACTTGTGAACTATGATTCCCCAGGTGAGATCCAAGCAAATTGTCACTCAGAACTCACCAAAGTTCTCATCTCTGCACAGGTGCATGGTAAGCGTGTGTCCCCTGATGGTGCACCCTCAGCTCCTCTGAGGAAGTATCCAGAGGGACACCAGCTGTTATCCTTTGCATGATAGCCCTGGAGGAAAGAAAAGACAGATATGATTTAGTCATGGGAATGTAAAATTATTATTCAGCATGATTAAGGTGATCGTATTCAGTGTGATCATATTTTATCAGAGGTGGAATCAAGTAATGTGAGGAATGTAGGTCAGAAATATTAAATACTGTCACCAAGCAACAGTGATGGCTCAGCTTCTCCATCTCCAATGGTCAGGGACGATGATACCCGCTGATCTACATCACCTCTTCACACAGAACACAACTGTGCTAGACCTCCAATGCTCTCCACCTCAATTTTATTTTGTGTTCCCTTCTCATGCAAAGACATACGATAAACCTCCAAGTGTCAACAGAGCATGTGTTCACTTGATGGATCTAGTATTATCAAGGAGGGTGACAATCAGCCGTAGGCATCACGATTGCCATTGGCATGTGATTGAGGGCATGTACTGAGAAGCCGGTGAGTTGACTGACGTGGCTTCACATTGCATAAGAATCAGGGTGAGTGACAGTGGTGGATAGAGGAAAAGGGAGGTGAAGAAGTGCATAGAAAGGGATTGGCAAAACTCTAATGAGCCTATGGAATAATGTGATAGTGTACAGTTGACAAGACAGAATGAGGTAGAAGATTGGATGGTTGCACTACAAGATATAGGTAAATCTGCAACTATGCTCACCTTTCCTGACCTGGTTAAGTCATTAAACCACCTCCTGCATTTGTTCTAGATATGGTACATTATGTAATGGGTGTATGCAATGGGTGAATGATTGCTTGCAGGTTGGCACTGTGTCAGTGTGGGTAGGGAGAAGTAGGGCCTGGAGAAGTTACCTTGGTCCAGTGTGAATGCCCAATGAACCTTCAGGCTATGAGTGTATCACTGGCATCCTGAATAGCAATGTGGGTGATGGTTTGGAATTGAGTGCACCACCTTCACCCTCCTCTCCCTCCTCCTCCTCTCCATTGGCATCCTCATCAGAGAATTGAAGGGCTGTTCCTCCTCAAAGGCTAGTCCTCGCTATTACACTATGTTGTGCAGAACACAGAACACAATGATTATTCTAGAGTCCCTCTCTGGTACTGTACTGAATAGCACCTTCAGCCCTGTCCAAGCACCTGAACAGCATCCTGAGCCCACCAATATTTATTCAATGATACACCTGGTTGTCAGATGGCGAGCAATATCGTGCTGCCTGTGTTCATTGACAGGGTTCCCAAAATTGTCACCACCAGGTTAGAAGGGAGTATCTTTTGTAAGTTAGCAGCCACTCCTTAAGGATGGTTCAAGGTATAAACACGCTGGGCATGTGGGACTGTAACAGTGTGAAAGCATCATGGCAGCTCCCAGGGAAACCGGTGCAGACCTGTATCAATATGAAGTTGTAGTTGCACACCAGTTGATCAAATAAAATCCCTTGCCTTTAACAAAAGTCCTCATTGATTTAGTGGTACTTGGATTGCCATGCACATGCAACGATAGTACAGTACACCTGTGAAAGTCAGCCAGATACTCAAAACTGAATGCCCCCTCATTCTGGCTACTGTCATCACTGTGTAAGTTTACACATTTCCCGGTCTTGATAAATAATGCATCGGTCACCATGGATATGTATTTATGTGAAGCTGACTTTGAGACCTTCATTATAGCTCTGGAAGTGCCGTAGTAGAATCCAGAAGCAAAAACATTGAAAGCGGTGATGACTTTCATGGCCGCTGTTAAAGTGTGGCCACCAGATCCAGCAGAGGCCTCTAGTCTTCTTCTAGGAAGCTGCAGATGTCTAGGATTGCCCAGCGTGTCAATTGCAGTGTGTGGAAACAATGCTCTTTTGAGAAGTCAAGGAAGCTGGTCCTCTGTACATTCTGTTACACGGTTAGTACTTGCTGCGAACTCGACTTCCCTGTGGCTTACCAATCAGAGGCAGCCATGACCCCATCCATCCTGACATTCTCTGTGTGAACACCTCCAATCTGTAGAAATAAGTCTCTCCCAATGAGTATTCACACAAAACTCAGATGGAACTGAGAAAGGAGCTGTGAACACTCAACCTTTATTAATATTGAGACTTGACCTTTAGTCATTTTCATTATGAGCTGCTTAATCTCACCTCCATTTTAATGCAAAGATCCCTAAGCTCCAGGAAAACAGTGCTGGAGGCATTATTTACAAATTGCTAATAAAATCTGAGGCACAGATCCTAACTTAAATATTATAATTATTGACCCATCTCTCTCAAGCAGGTTATTTGGCCGACTCCAAGTCCGCTGCAGTTAAAGCAAAATTAGCCATGTTGTATTGGGGTCAGGTTTCCCATTTTTAACAACAACTTAACCTAGCCCCTGCACACACACACCCCGATCTGGTCTTACACATCATGGAGGTTGGGGGGAGGTTAAAACTCCCCCCCTCCATCTCTATTTGGAAAGGTTAGCTTCCAATTGTCTGGCTTATTTCTTCAAAGTTTGCACCGCAGCCAATCACAATGAACAAAAAATTGAGGGTATAAGGTCAGTGATATTTATCTATACATCCAGGAGGCCCATTCACTCCATCCATCTTTAGCTAGAAATTATTTGTTATAAGAATACTCTGATCAGTAAACCCTGTAAGGAGCATTAATCAAAGGGCACCGGATGAATCTTTGACCCCTTTACTTTAATTTCTCTTCATAAAAAATCAGCAGAAGATTTAACCGTTCATGATTGGCATTTATTGGTTGCCTTAGGTCTAGCTTACTTGAGTTGCCTTACAGTAAACAATCCAAAATATTATTGGCAGGTACACATACCAACCACTCTTTAGGAGATGAACAACTGAGTGAATGAACTAGTGAATAATTGTTAAGCCATCAAATCAGAAGTCAGGCATGAAATCATGACTCAATCCTTTATGATCATTTATGATAATGTAATTAGCAACATCTTTGTACTAAACATTAAAGTGTACATGAATTACTTTGGCCAACTGTAATTAACTAATAGAATCATAAATCTTAAGGGAATGAAGGTGATTTTAGTGTATCAGCCAACTTGGTATCAATCTGGTTCCAAGTAGTACAAAGATTCACGTACAGTTGGCACAGTTCAGTTATGACCAGACCTTTTTGCAGAGCTGACAAATCAACAGCTGTGAACATGTCTACCAGGTTTAAAATGCCATTCAGCGTATCACTGAAAAAATATCTACCTTAACAATGTGGTTTCTTAACCTGCGAATAATCTTGTGCATCCAAGTCGACATGGAGGAGTAGGCTAAAAACAAAAAGCTAAAAGCTACTGCGGATGCTGGAAATCCAAAACAAAAACAGAATTACCTGGAAAAACTCAGCAGGTCTGGCAGCATCGGCGGAGAAGAAATCAGTTAACGTTTCGAGTCCTCATGACCCTTCGGCAGAACTGAGTATAGTTAGGAGAGAGGTGAAATATAAGCTGTCTATAAAGAGTGGGCTGTCTTGTCACCCTCTAGAGACCTTATAGTCAGTATAAATGGGTTTGCATCCAAAAGCCACCCCCAACTCTGCACTTAATTCAGGAATGTTAGGCTGGTTACACTTAAACCCCCTCCAGGGAGGCAGGTAAGTGATTTCAATGTGTTAATCATTCCACTGCAGCAAAATTTAAACACACATTCAAAAGTAATGACACATCCATGGGTTTACCAGTAACTCGCCCTTTGAAAACAAGGCAATAACAAAATGACAACGCAAGGGGCTCATCAAGTCAGATAAGTACAGCAGTAAATGTTCTGTGCTCAGAGCTGACTTCTTACCTCCTACCACGATAGGACTTATTCAGAATACTTGTGGTGATAGGCCAGTTTCTACATTTTGGAAATTTTCAGGCTCAGATCAGGACATGTGGCACTATTGCTGGCTTAGCTTGGAACTCAGATGAAGAGAAAAATGACCATCAGCGGTAACAAAAGGCTGCAGTGGAAAGACCTGCAGATGGTCAGCAGAGAGGGGAGGGGCAGAGAGGGGAGGGGCAGAGAGGGGAGGGGCAGAGAGGGGAGCGGCAGAGAGGGGAAGTGGCAGAGAGGGGAGGGGCAGAGAGGGGAGGGGCAGAGAGGGGAAGTGGCAGAGAGGGGAGGGGCGGGGAGTGGCAGAGACGAGGAGCGGCAGAGAGGAGGAGTGGCAGAAAGGGGAGGGGCAGAGAGGGGAGGGGCAGAGAGAGGAGGGGCAGAGAGGGGAGGGGCAGAGAGGGGAGCGGCAGAGAGGGGAGGTGCAGAGAGGGGAGGAGCAGAGAGGGGAGGGGCAGAGAGGGGAGCGGCAGAGAGGGGAGGGGCAGAGAGGGGAAGTGGCAGAGAGGGGAGGGGCAGAGAGGGGAGGGGGAGAGAGGGGAGGGGCAGAGAGGGGAAGTGGCAGAGAGGAGAGGGGCGGGGAGTGGCAGAGACGAGGAGCGGCAGAGGGGAGCGGCAGAGAGGAGGAGTGACAGAAAGGGGAGGGGCAGAGAAGGCAGGGGTGGAGAGGGGGTGGCAGAGTGAGAAATGGCAGAGAGAGCCAACGGGAGAGAGGGGGGTGGCAGAGAGGGGAGGGGCAGACAGGGGAGGGGCAGAGAGGGGAGGGGCAGACAGGGGATGGGCAGAGAGGGGAGAGCAGAGGGAAGAGCATGAGCTCTAGGGCTGCCCACTCTGTTTGTGAAAGATCCTTTTCCTTACAAATGTTGTCTGTAGTACCCATTACCCATGATTCCTAGCATTACCTCATATGGTTTGGCAGGATTGTTGCAGATACCATTTTTAAACCATTTCTATTAAGTGTTCCTCATTGAGAATGGGTTGTGCAGGGCTGTTGGTGCAAATGAAGGAGATCTCCCCACTTGTGTAATGGGAGAGGATTGCAGTTGCTAAAGCAAAACTAAATTTTAAATATTCAAAGGAAATCTGCAATTTTGTTATGGGGTCCCATTAAAATTGAATTTATACTAGAAGTGCATTGACATGAATTTACATGATTCCTAACTCAAGGCCGGCAAAAACCAAGCTTCATGTTTACTCTAAATTATTGGGAGACAGTTCACATTTGGAAAGTAAATGGCCAAGGTGTTTCACTGGGGTAGCATTATATTGTTTTGTGACACTATTCTGTGATACCATTGATCATGTTCAGTTTTGATAAATGACACAGGCTTGCATTCTTCATACAGGACTGAAATATTCTGGATTTGACTGATGTTGTGCCAATTCCCCCGTAGGTCTTTCTTCAGACTTTTCAGTGCACTGGAATATTGATTGCCTCCCACCCTCTGTTATCTCCCTGCTTTCCAATGAGGAGATGTTAACACAGGTGACCAATTGCTCATTTTAAACAAAAACAAAAATTGCTGGAAAAGCTCAACAGGTCTGACAGCATCTGTGGAGAGAAAGAGTTAACATTTCGAGTCCAGGTGACTCTTCTTCAGAACTTCCTCAGAATTTCTGTTGCACATTTTAGTGAATGTCTTCAGGGAGGAGATTAAAATATTTAGGGAGGGATCTAGAGCTTAGAGCCTAGCCAGTGGTGGAACAAAGAAAATCAGGTGTGCGCAAGAGGTCAGAATTGGAGGAGTGCAGAGATCTCAGAGGGTTGTAGGGCTGAAATAGGCTACAGAGATTGTACAATTGGGACATTTCTCTGAACTTGTTCGATTGAGAATCACTTTATTTTGTGCTAATTGCTTCAAATTAGCATCAATCTATCCATTAATGGATCACCCACATTCATTGTAAACCTAATTTTGTTCTCTGGCAATGCAACTTAATAATGAAAATCATATTAAATAATTTCATCACCAGGTTGTCTTTGACGTCAAGAGCCAGATCATTTCTGTCCCCCTCTGTTCCTGATATCTGTATCTTAAAAATGAGGGGAGGCATTGGTACAGGACATGTCTGAATATTATGGTTCATAAAATGGTTCAGCTGGAATTCTAATGTTTCTGCTTTGGTTGTGCCAGGCTAATGTCCATATTCTGTCAACATTTATATGTGCAGCATGAGCTAAACTAGGCATGACCTGTTGATGTGGTAGTTCCTATAATGAAAACTCTTAAATTGAAGTAATCTAAAGATTGATCTTGAAAGTTTCAGGTGTTTAGGCTATGACTATTCCCTTTGGCAGCTTGTTCCACTCTGGTATTGTCCTTGGGAAGAAATATTGTTGATACACTGCCCTGGAAACAAATTGCCTTTGTAGTCTGTGTGGATGGTAGCACAAAGGAAGATGGTTGTGGTTGTTGGAGGTCAATCATCTCGATTCCAGGCCATCACTGCAGGAGTTCTTCGGGTAATGTCCTAGGCCCAACCATCTTCAGCTGCTTCATCAATTACCTTCCTTCCATCATAAGGTCAGAAATGGGGATGTTCGCTGAGGATTGCACAATGTTCAGCAGCATTCGCGACTCATCTGATGCTGAAGCAGCTCATGTCCAAATGCAGCAAGACCTGGGCAATATCCAGGCTTGGGCTAACAAATGGCAAGTAACATTCATGCCACACAAATGTCAGGCAATGACTGTCTCCAATAAGAGAGAATCTAACCATCGCTCCTTGACGTTTAATGGCATTACCATCGCTGAATCCCCCACTATCAACATCCTGGGGGTGACCATTGACCAGAAACTGAACTGACCTAGCCAAATAAATACTGTGGCTACAAGAGCAGGTCAAAGGCTAGGAATCCTGTGGCGAGTATCTCACCTCCTGACTCCCTAAAGCCTGTTGTCAGGAGTGTAATAGAATGCTCTCCACTTGCCTGGATGAGTGCAGCTCCAACAACACTCAAGAAGCTTGACACTCTCCAGGACAAAGCAGCCCACGTGATTGGCACCCCTTCCACAAGCATTCACTCCCTCCACAACCAACGCACTGTGGGAGCAGAATGTACCATCTACAATATGCACTGCAGGAACTCACCAAGGGTCCTTAGACAGCACCTTCCAAACCTGTGACCCCTGCATCTAGAAGGACAAGGGCACCAGGTAGATGGGAACACTGCCACCTGGAAGTTCCCCTCCAAGTCACTCACCATCCTGACTTGGAAATATATCACCGTTCCTTCACTGTTGTAGGTCAAAACTCTGGAACTCCCTCCCTAACAGCACTGTGGGTGTACCTACACATGGACTGCAGCAGTTCAAGAAGGCAGCTCACCACCACCATCTCAAGGGCAACTAGGGATGGGCAATAAATGCTGGCCCAGCCAGTGACACCTGCATGCCATGAATGAATAAAAAAAATACATGGCTACCTTATGTTTTGTCGTTGCTGGAGAGCACTAGGTACTTTCTGTAAATTTCCACCCGTCCATTCCATATTTTATCAAACATGTAGAATCTACGTTTCTCCCTCATTTCCATCCTGTCCTTTGGTGTAGTCATTTTCTGATGAGGTGGGGGCTACTGGACAGAACCCTGCTCTCCCTACATCTAGATGACATGTGCAGGGGAGTTCCTGGGCTTCTCTGCCAAGTCTGTCTTTTATGCCCATAAAAGACTTCAATGAAACTCTCACCAAAGGCAGTCTGCTGTTTTGTGGATTCTATCCATAATCTGCCTTCAGGTGTCCTGTTTTCTGTAAATGGCCTTTTTCCAAACAATACTGAAGGTAGGAATCCTAGAAAAGTTCCAAAAAGTAAATTAGCTTAGTCCTGCATTAGTGATCATAGAATAGCTGACCTCGTTAGCATGGCATTTCTAGTGTTCCAACAGTACTGAAACCACCATGGTCCTGGATATATTTGCTTGCCTCGAACTATGCATGTAATCCTCAATCCCATTCCTAACTACACCTTCAACTGGGTTCCTTTTAAAAGCTTTTAACCATACATTCTTGATGTAGCTGTTTCTTCCATATGAGAAAAAATAAAGCACTCTAATTTCAACACTTATTGAAGGCTCTTTATTTATTCACTGCTCATTAGCCAAGCAAATGCCATGCCAAGGAAGGCAACTGATTTAAATTTATGGGGTGAAATCTGTACCAATTCCATATTGATATGAGTTGAAAACTGGAATAGAATTCTTTTTCTCTTAAGTGTATCCTTTGATCAACATTTCAGCAAAGAACAAATAATAAAAATAAAACAGTGAACATGGTTATTTGCCAGTGCTATTAACCTCACTCTATACTCACAGGCTGATTACTCTCAAAGTGTGATTATGATTGTGACATTCAGATCCTTCAGCAGTGTCTGGGTTTTGTTCTTTCTACATCTCAAAGGGCACATCTGGGCCAGAATATTGTCGTCGGCGTGAGGGGGCGGGCCTGACATGCCGACGCGCAAAATGACGTGCGATGACATCGGGAGTGCATCCCGACGTCATAGCGCATCATTTAGATACTTCGTTCGGCGGGCCCGCGCCGGAGGCAGATGTGCACCCGCCGAACTGTCAAAGGCCTACTAAGGCCATTAGGAAAGTAATTTAGAAAATTAACAGCACTGCCCATCCAACCTTAAAGTTGGCGGGCGTGCGAAGAATTCAAGTGGCCTTCGCGTTTTTCAGGAAACCTCATTCATGGGCGGGATGAGGTTTCCTGAAGGTTCAATAAAATCAATAAATAAATTTTGATAAATTGACAAACATGTCCCAGCTCATGTGATACTGTCACATGAGGGGGCATGTTTAGATAATTTTTCTCTTTCTTTATTAAAAAATTTCAATATGTACTTATTCTCCCTGAGACAGCTCCGTGCCTCAGGGAGATTGCTGCGCTCTTCTGCACGCATGTGAGAAAGAGCACACGCCCTGGCTCTCCCTCATTTCCCCGTCTGCACAGGTAGCGCTGAGCGCTACAGAACGCGTTTTACGCTGGGCGGGCCTTAATTGGCCATGGCTTCCAAAACCTGACATCCGTCCCTCAGGTATGGTTCTGTGGCATGCAACTGTGTGGCTAACAACTCTTTTGTGAGTTAGCTGATGGGCATTTAGATGTTTCAAATACAATGGAGTTCAATTTTGTCTTCCAGGCTACAAGTTTTTATCTGATATGTTTGTGTTTAACAACAGTAACTTATGAATCAGTTTCATCTACTATTTAAACATCTCTCAGTAATTGCTATCATACTCTAGTACAATCTAATAGCCTTTGCCTGATCAAGCGAGAGGCGGTGGTGTGGCGGTATTGTCATTAGACTACTAATCCATAGACCCAGGGTATTGTTCTGGGGGCCCAGGTTCCAATCCCATCAATAAAATATCTGGAGTTAAGAGTCTAGTGATGTCCATGAAATTGTGTTGATTGTTGTAAAAACCCATCTGGTTCACTAATGTTCTGTAGGAAAGGAAATCTGCTGTCCTTTCCTGGTCTGGCATACATGTGAATCCCGAACCACAGCAATGTGGTTGACTCTTGAAATGGCCTAATCAAAAACAAGTCAATAATACACCACAGGGAAGGCAGCTCACCACCACCTTCTCAAGGGCAATTAGGGAAGGGCAATAAATGCCACCTAGCCAGTGATGCCCGCATCCTATGAATGAATAATAATAATTTTAAAAATTCTCATCTTTCAATAGACATCGCATCATATTTTCAAAAATTGGTTAAGTTTGCAGATCCTTTCTTTCTCAGTCTTTCTATGGCTTCTAGCAAATAAAGGAATTGAGGTAACTGTGATGTCTCTGTGTGTTTATAGGGACATGTCACTTTGAAGAAGACTGCAAAATAACTTCAGTTACGGACACTTTAATTGGGCAGAGTTTCCCCTTTGAGCAATTGGAAATTCTCAATTCATAATTGCAAATTATGCCCAGAATTCCATCTATTTTGAGAAGTGTTCTTATTCTCGGAGTTTCTGTGCTCACTTTTTCGCAATATTTGTCATGAAGAAAAGCAATTGGACAGCATTTTAATACATAATTCTTTGTAAAGTAAAATCTTTAAAAAATATTTCTTGATATAGTTAAGGGTGGCAAAGTTCGAAGAACAGGGCTGAAAATGGGATAAGCACTAAAATAAACCATTTTACATTACAACCCCAATTCATCTCCTGTAAGTAACCCAATTTTAAACAGAAAATGACTTCTAAAAGACATTCAAAACTATTTTCTGGTTATATTGGGTGACATAGTCAGTTCCCTATTAAGCTTGTGTCCAAAATATCCAATTTAATTCTTTTGGAGCCTCCCTAAAGGCTGCAAATGAGTACAATTAGCAGAAACTCACAATAGCGATGAATTCAGCCTGGGGGTGACCAGTTTTGCAGGTAGAGCCTGCATGTGGTGCAATGTTTTTAAAACTGGCGCAAAAGATCACAGAAACTTGATTTACGCTGACTGTCATTTGTGCTTACAATTCTGTGAGGTTTTGTGTCGGGTGTTGATATTAAATGAATTGCACAGTGAAAAACCTAGTCAATTGAAAACCCCAGGCCAAGATCTTTCGTTTACTGCATTCCCAGTACAACTATTTTTTTCAGCTCTTCTCACTATTTGTCTATTCAAGAAAAGTATGTAATTCATGTATGTTATTCAGGAATGAGCAGGAGGGTGGGATTAGACTAGGTAGTTTCGCTGGAGAAAGACAGAGGTACAGATTTAATGGAGCCAAGTAGCATCTACTGTAACATTCTATGATTACTTTTACTATTAACAATCTGACAACTAATTGGAATACATTTCAAAAGCAACTATAACCACATGCTGGCACACAGTAATGGTACTACCTTGGAGTCACCAAGTACTGTGGTGCCCTTGCTGGGAACCTTGAGTGCTAACCTTGGCGTCAGGGGAAGAGCCCCGAGATCTGATCAGCAAATCTGAGCTCTACCCTTCCTGGTGGATTCCCCAGGGAATACCAGCCCATGGGAGCTAGAAACTCCCAGGCCAGGAGATCTTCTGGAGTCAGAAATATGAATTGTGGCAAATGGAAGTCCTGTAACTTGGAACACCTACCAAATTCCCAAGAACTTGGAGTATCTGGGCTTTATTCTCCATACATAACCCCTATTAAAACAAAATAGTCAACCATGGTCACATTTGTCAGCTTCTTTTGAGTTATTGCCTTTGTCCTTTTAGCTATGAGAAACCCATCAGATAAACCAGTATACTTCGACACGCTAGCCATAGTTAAATGAAAGGAATGCACTGATGGAATTGGTTTAATTCTGTAGGAAATTAAAAGACTAATTTGCTCATAACTTTGTTCACTCTTAGAGAGGGCCTGGCACAATGCCTCATCATTTAAGGAGATAAGTCTGGGCTATTGCTCAGCCATTTGTATTTATCTGTAGGTGTTGAGAAGTGTAATACATTCTCTATAAATCCTAATTTATCACTTAACCGCACCACTGACAGCCTATCATAGTCTAATCCAAGACTGACAAAAATATACATTTCACATACAGTACTTGAATCTCATTTCACAGTTGAAACCTGACTTTTTTTAATCCTTGATAAAAACACTCATGTGCTTATTTGATAGCTGCTTCATTTCCAGTGTCAGGGTGAAGCAAAAGCAGAAATCAGTAACCACTGCGGAAATCTTGTATTGTTACATACCATTGTAAACTGTGGCTCAGTTGGTGGCACTCTCATCTTTGAGTTAGAGGGCTAAATTTTAGCATTGGGGGGTGAGGGGGATGGAGGGTGGTGGGAACATATTGCTCATCCCCACGTTACAAATTTGGTTCTGAACTGACTGACTTTAAAAAAGGCTGCCCCGCAGCAATAACACACTGCTGGCGGCCTTAGCAAGCAGAGAGTGGGACTTCTGCCCCTCAGTGGGAGGAGGACCCGCCCTCAAGAGCAGCCAGCCAATCTGATTGGCCAGCAGCTCCAGCCGTCCAAGCAGCACCAGAACTCAGTAGTGTCCCGAAGAAGAGCAATGGGTCCCAGACTAAGGTAATAGGGTTTTTTAAGGTGGGAAGGGATCGGGCACTCTAGGGAAGGGGGCAAGGTGGGTGGGGGGTGAGTTATGGAGGCCAGGTGGGGAGGCACAAAGGGGATTTCATCTTGGGGGTTGCCCACAATGTGCAAAAGATGCAATCCCTTTCTTCCTGCTTTTTCAACCCAGATGGTAAAAAAGCTGATTCCCCTCTCTTGCCTGCCTGCCCATGCCAACTGTGTTTTGACATGGGCAGCGGAATATCCAAATCAATTGGCTTGTTAACAAGCACAATTACCCATTAATGATTCTTTCGAAATGGCAGGTGGGCTCCCGGGGGTGGATGGTGGCTTGCCACCCGTCATGTTTTAATTGGCCTTGCTGGGCATGTTTGCGCCATGCTTTGCAGGTAATCCGGAAGGATGAAAATCTTCACTTCGCCAATGAATTTGGGTGATCTCAGCTGCATGTGGCCATGGAAACAGAGCCAAAAACATCTCTGTAGCTTGCCAGTAATTGATGATCTTGCTGCACAACACCCCAGTATTCGTTTTTATTCTTTCCCAGGACGTAAGCGTCACTGGTAAGGCCAGCATTTGTTGCCCCAATCGCTAATTGCCCTTGAGAATGTGGTGGCAATTGTTTTTATTTTATTTTATTAGTTCATGGGGTGTGGGCATCACTGGCTGGGCCAGCATTTATTGTCCATCCCGAATTGCCCTTGGAAGCTGGTAGTGAGCTGGCTTCTTGAACCGTTGCAGTCCATGTGGTTTAGGTACACCCACAGTGCTGTTAGGGAGGGAGTTCCAGGATTTGGGCCCAACGACAGTGAAGGAATGGTGATATATTTTCAAGTCAGGATGGTGAGTGACTTGCAGGGAAACTTCCAGATGGCGGTGTTCCCATGCATCTGCTACCATTGCCCTTCTAGGTGGTAGAGGATGTGGGTCTAGAATGTGCAGTCAAAGGAACCTTAGTGAGTTGCTGCAGTGCATCTTGTAGATGGTACACACTGTTGCCATTGTGCATCGGTGATGGATGGAGTGAATGTTGAAGGTGGTGAATGGGGTACTGGTCAAGCAGCTACTTTGTCAAGCTTCTTGAGTGTTGTGGGAGCTGCACTCATCCAGACAAGTGGAGAGTATTCCATCACATTTCTGACTTGTGCCTTGTAGGTAGAGAACAGGCTTTGGGGAGTCAGGAGGTGAGTTACTCACTGCAGGATCCCTAGGCTCTGACTTGCTCTTGTAATCACAGTATTTATATGGCTGGTCCAGTTCAGTTTATGGTCAATGGTAACCCCAATAAATGTGAGTGGTGATGTGTGGGGAGAAGCTGCGGAGAGGGAAAACTCTGCATGAAGTTGGAACTAGACTCCTCCATGCCTCTTGATATTGAAAATAAAACAAACAGTTGACTTTGTACTTCTTGGTGCTGAAAATTGAGTCTTGGTACTCCACCATCTTCAGCACAACTAACTCTGCACACTCTGTATCACCACTCCCTTGCTCTCTGGCTCATCCAATGCATCCAGTATCTCAGTGTGCATCCTCACCTGGCTCATCTGAGTCCCCTGTGGCAGAAGTCATCTGCGACCTATCCCTGCAGTGAGCTGGCACATAAATTATCCTTTTCCCTGGCCTGGCTGCAGCCCACTTGTGCCCAGTGGCTCATCACATGCAGATCCCACCTCTATTGTACCCTCTAAGCCAATGCCAGTGTCTGAGCTGGTGGTTGTGAGCTTCAGATCAAGTGATGGGAGCCTCTTCATCAGTGCTGTGGTATGACTCTCTCTCTTCCTCACTGAACTGCTGTGGCTTCACAAATGACAGTTCCTGAATGTCTGAAAGCAGGAAAGAAAATAGATGAAGGTTGGGGTGAGGGGAGGGCTTATAAAACAAGAGGTTCATAGTCACACCATCTACAGCCTGCTTTCATGCCAGATAGCTGGATGAGGGTGATCTGGGAGTTGAGAAGGGGACATATGTCAGGAAAATATCCTTATTGTGAAAATTCTCAGTGATGTTGGATGCCACGGGCTCTGCCACAGCTGGTCCCATGGTGCTGAATGGCTGGGAGCCATTTCACCAGGAGGACTCAGGAGCTGCAGTCGTTCTTGTCCCCTGCTGATTCTAGCCCCCTTCCTTCCTCTTGTGTGTCACCTTGTCCTGCAAGACAGAGGGAAAAAGGTTGTGGTTGTGTTTCGCTGCATTTGAATGCTATGTCTGCTGCAGCTGAATGGCTGGAGGTATGTGGAAGCAGCAGGAGCTATGAAGCTGGCACCATTGGAATGTGTGTGATGGTGAGGTGGAATGTTTTGACTTTGGGCCTGAGTCCCCCGAGTGCCAAGGAATGCTGCTAGTTGAGAGATGGTGTGGTGCACTGAGGGATGTGAGAGGTTGGTAGCGTGATGGGTAGGAGATGTTAGGTGAAGATGCATTCACTGACTTTAACTACCCCTCTGAGATCTTAACACTTCTTGTGGCACTGTGGCCAGGTCCTTGGGACCAGATTCCAGGAATTGACCTCCTTGGCCATCTGATCCCAATCCCTTTTGACTGTGTTCCTTGAGGGCCTCCTGGCTGCACCCCCCAGCAGAAACATGGCATCTTCCCTCTGTCCACCTTCTCCTCTAAGACTTCCAGCACTGCATCCATGAACCTAAGTGACATCTCTCTTCTCAGGCACTCCATTTGCACATTTCCTATATTCACCTAGTGTCAATGCATGCAGCCAGCTGCCGCTTCCTTCCACTAAGTGCAGTACCCCTTTAGGAGGGACAGATTGCTTTCAAAAGGATGTAGGCTGGCTGCACTAAGTGCTATATCAGTGAAAAATGCTCAGCCCCTTGCTGAGTGCTCATCCAGCTGGCACCATGTGTCCTGCTCAGACCAATGCTGCCAGCTATTAAACGCGGAGGCAGTGCCAACTTTGCATGGCGTAGCGGTAACATTATCAGGATTAATAATTCTGAGGCCTAGGCAAATGATTTGGGGACACTAGTTCAAATCCCACCATAGTATCTGGCAGAATTTAAATTCAATCAGTCACTCTGGAATATAAAGCTAGTCTCAGTAATGGCAGCCATGAAACTATCATTAATTGTTGTAAAAACCTATCTGGTTCACTAATGTCCTTTAGGGAAGGAAATCTGCCATCCCTACCAGGTCTGGCCTACATATGACTCCAGACCCGCAGCAATGTGGTTGACTCTTAATTGTTCTCTGAAATGGCCTAGCAGGCTATTAGGTACAGGCAGCACATGCTGGCCTTGCCAGCGATGTTCACGTCCTATGGAAAAAAAATGCACAAAATGCTGGGTAAATGTGACTTTTGCCGTTATCCTTCCATAGTGTGTAATAACTGTAGCTTTAAGGACTGTAGTAACTGTAGCTTTAAGACTTATTGTACTGTGTAGTATCACATGACAGTATGAAGGAATCAGCCCTAAGCGCAGGGAACCTTAGGGATGGAGTTTGTGTCTAGCTGTGGATCTTGATGGAAACATGCAACTGCTGCTGAAGCCCTGTAAATAAAATTAACTGCTTCTTATGAGAAAACTGCCTGGAAAATCAAGTCCATAACTGTGGCAATAATGATTTTATTTAGTGTGCAATGTACCTTTAAGAATAATATTTGTTATGCAAGATCACATGATTTGTAACAACCAATAGGAGAGTAGCGTGGGCTATCTGAGTCAGTGCAGAAATGGAGTCGGAGTTAAAAGCACACGTGTAGTTGCTGCTGAGTATATTGTAAATAAACTTAATGCTTCCACCAAAGAAGTGTCTACAGATCAACTCAGTCACCCACAACAAAAACATAATGTGTTCCTATAGATAAGTCAGCAAGGTATGTGTCCACATGCAGCCCAACATTCTGATTTACTAGGAGACCTGTGAGTAAAATATTAAACACGAAAGGTCGCTGTCTAAGACCTTTCTGCCATAATGCACCGAGGGGCTGGGAATTGTATAGACCCCTCGGGCTGTACAGCTCACAATGAATGTATGCATTGCATACTAAATGTATTAAAATTGTATTTAAGCACCTCAGAGTGCAACATGATGTATGTTGACAACTCCAATACCATTGCACTGTCTGACTGTCTGTAATGACCATATTGAAATTACTGTAATATTCATTTATTGTATTGAAGCACCTCATGATCCATGTGTAAAAGTTGAATCTGATTGCACTTTTTGTGATGACAATTTAGAAATGTTTTGTAATGTTCTTCCAGATATTTTATGAATAAAGTATATTTTTCAAATATAAAAAAAATAAACACAGCACCTCTGCACATAAAGATGTCAGCCATAGCTGCCACGCTTTCTTATAGCTGCAAAACAACTTTAAAATGCTGAGTGCCTCTAAATTATGGTGTAAAATTAACAATGCTTATCCCAATTTACAAGGTGACCTAAGACTCTGGATTATAATTGGCAAAGTTCCCTGACCAAGCAACAATTCAAATTTAAATGATTCTGTTTACTAAACATTGCCCGCTGAATAATATTGTACCTCAGGCTGTAGCAATTCTTAGCAAAACAGCACGTCATCTAAATTACATTGGACACCACAAGAAATTCAATTGATCGACACATACATACCTACAGAATTCAAAAAAAAATTCGAGAAAATGTACAGAAGGCTGCCAACAAGTGAAAAGAGAAGACATTTCCAGTCATGTCTCTTTGTCGCAACCTCTGACAGGTCTCACCCATAATGTTAACCTATCCTTCCATTTTTCAACTCTGCAATTCCTTTTCCCTCCCTTTTCAGAACTAATGGAATGCATACCTTAACATGCTGAGCAATATGCCGATGCAGCCCATTGCAGCCTGGCTTGGTCAGTTGTACGTCTCCATCATCCCCCTTCAATTATAATCGTATAAGTGCCTTAATACCTGAATAATGATAGCTATCACCATCTGCGCAGACACGATGGGCTGAATGGCCCCTTTCTGCACCGTAACTTTCCTATGGTTCTTGTGCACAATATTAACAATTCTTCCCCTTTTAGTGAGCCTTAAAATTTATTAGTATTACAAAGCTGTCTCAAGTTATGTGTATATTGTGTTCATAACTAAAATAAACTGATAAAATCTTTGAATAAAGTGGATATACGTTCCAATGTTCAGCACTGCAATCCTTCATTCCGTGAGAAAAAATAACCAATGATGTCAAAGAGAAGAGCCAAGGGGAAGAGCACCAACTGTTACAAAGATCTTTGGGACAATGTTGTTGTTTCGGATCCATTGCGTATGTGCTTGTAAGGTTGACCTCTCCCATTTGTCCTTTGGTTGTGCAGCTGTGGTTGCTAAGAGCTGGGGGTCAAAGGGCAGAGTTCATTGGCACAAATAGACAGGTTGCCTCTCCCTGGATTGGCGTGCACCAAGAAACCACAAGATATCTTTATAAACAAATGTAAATAGAGAGAAACATTTGTGTGCTGATAGGACAAACTCCTGATCTGTACCATAGAAGAAAACTATCATTTTGTGAGGACTGTGGACAGTTCTCAGGTTCAGAACTTGAGCTGAAGACATAGGGCAGCAACAGGCAATTACTGAAGGCAGCAGAAACTTAAATATTTTTGATTAAGTTACAGTAAAAGGTTCTTTTTAACGGTTTATTTTTAATCTCATTCCTTGACTAAATAGGAGATTGTCCCATGTGTGAAAGGCACGATGTGATCAACCAGGAGGGGATAAATCATTTTTAAAATAAATAGCTTTCTTTTTCACCTGTCAGCACCATAATTTTTTATGATTTACTTCAATAATTTAATCACAAAAGTTACTATTATGTGAAGGGAGATTTTGGATTGAAGAACATTTATTTCCTTGATGTTAGAATGCATCAGCTAGGTGAGGTAGGAGATGCGCTAATGAGCCATGTGTTCAGAATTAAGAAGGTGAGCAGTTAGTATGATATTCTTGGATACTGCAAAGAGTTGCTTCTCTGGAGGGTAAGTGGAGAACATTTGGAAAAACTCCAGCAATAAATTGAAAGAAATAAGATTTTGCAACTTGACACGAGTACACTCTACAAATAAAACTGTGTAGAGAATGGAAAACTGAGGGGTTGTTTATAATCCCACTATTTTCATCTGAAATGTAAAGAATCATAAAAGTAGAAACTGGTGAAAGGTTGCATCCTTGAAACCACAGTATTTAGTGAGTGTCTTATTTTGTGAGAAACAAAATGACCTTTTATACACTTGTGAATATGTATGATATTGTGACCGATTCCTAGCTGCAGCTGTTTGGCAGCCAAGAAACCGTAAGGCAGGAAAGCCTCCCCTGATTTCTGTTGAGATTTATCTGCACAAAAGTACACCAATTATTGCAAGCTGTGTAAATAGTTTAATACTTTGGTCCAATTACCATCTTTCATACTGTGAATGTACAAGTCCTGTAAATGAGCAGACAATACTAGAGGGGATTCTTTCCCTTTATTATGACTGCCATTTCACACTTTCTTTCTTGCAGTATCTAGAGGAACATTTCTGTTTGGCTGTGAGGTAAAAAAAATAATAAAATTCATCATTAGACAGCAAGATACATAACACTCAGGTTAAAATAATTCTGCACCTAAAGCTAAAGATTAATAAAATGCAAAACTTTGCTATGGTGCAGATCCGCTGGGTACCAGTAACAATTATTTCCAAAAGTAACAGTGGAACACATACAAATACTTATAGGCCATTTATTATGGCTTTGCTGCTCTGGGGTCTGTTTTCATTTCAACTATAGGACCTGGATTTTATGCTCTTACTATGCCAGGGAAGAGAAAGGTAGAAATGGGGCAGAAAGCTGTGCAAATCAATGCAACGTTTTGCAGTGATAAAGCTCAAACTATCATCCTTTGCACTCCTGCCTTTGAAGCAGAAGATCAAAGGTTCAAGTCAAACTCCAGAGGCTTGTGCATATAATCCAGCTGATGCTCCACTACAGTACTAAAAGAGTGCTGCACTGTTGGAGGCTCTGTGCAGAATCGTCCATGCCCGCTGATGTTGGGCGTGTTCAGTGGTGTGAACGAACGATATGGTGAGAAAGACAAAAATCGGTTTCGCGACATCATGAAACCATTTTGCAATCGTCTGCTCAGCCCGTCGATGATGGGCCGCGTTTCCCGCAATCGGACATTGGGAACATCATTGTAATCCATCAGCATATCATTATAAGGCTTGCCCGCCGGGCTCATCCACCTCCGTTGGATCATCCGCCTATGTTGGCGGGATGCACGCTAACGTGTTTCACAACAGCATATAAAAGGCGTGCACTTTGAGGGGAACTCGGAGGTGAGTGCACAGTGGCATTGCAGAGCGCTCGTGAGGGACGCCTATTGGACTGCAAGGTTGAGGTGCATTGGGGCGGGGGGTGTTGCAAAGGCTGCCCTGCGGTTGAGGTGACTTTGGGGTGGGGGGAAAGGCTGCCCTGTGGTTGAAGGTTGTGTACAACCACGTGCGGGGTAGAGGGGTGGGTGTGCGAGGGAAGGGGCTATGCATTAGGGAAACCTTGGATAAAGTAACCATTCTTCTGCAGCTGAGACAGTTAAGGCACAGCCACATTGGAGTCGGGCCTCTAGCTTATCTGCCGACTTGGGCAATGCAGAGGCATCAAAGTACCACCAAATGTTCCAGAGCTTTTCACACCCTCAGGCACAGACTGCAAACTAATGAGCATTTTAGTGGACTGCAGAACAGTTGGATGACTGGGCAGGTTGTACAATCTCCTTTCTAAAGCTGGCCATGGGGCAGTCACTGCTGGAGCCATTCTCAGACCTTCCAATGTCATCATCCCGGTTTAGACCAGTCTCCCCCATGGTCCAAGCTAACAGTGCAGCCTTGCAGTGTGGGTTAGGAGAGCGCCTGTGCCTGAGCTGAGAGCACAGCATGCAGTCCAGTGGGCGAAGGTGTCACCAATTGGTCAGGTGGAGTGGGACGGAGGAAGGTGGCGTTTCGGGCAGCCTTGCAGCACACTAATCTCTGGCCATCTAAGTGGTGTCCAGCACTCTCCGCGACGCATTAAGGGGCCTTCAGACTTAACCAAGCGAGGTTCTTAGTGCACCCATGCTAACCCACGCATCTCTTTGTTTCATCCTGCTGGAAGAGTACATCAGGATCACGGAGCCTGGTGAGCTAGCTGTATGCCTCGTGGTGTACAGAGCTTGAGGGTGACTGAGAAGAGAGCGATTGAGGCGCCTGGCTGCACAGAGGGAGGAGCAGCATCCTCAGGAAGAAGGGGTGACTGGGGACCCAGCATATGCTGCTGAATGGCCAAAGCAAGCCATCACTGATCAGTGCCAAACTAGACCCAGTATAGGCGCTGCCTTTCATTCCTGCAGATGACGGAGAACCAGTGTTGTCGAAGACTGTGTGTGCCTAGGGAATTGGTTGGTCACATCCGCCAGCTACTGCAGGATTTGGCGCCACATGGACATGGAGGGCATCCACTGTCAGTGGCTGAGAAAGTGACCGTGGTGCTCAATTTTTACTCCAGTGGCTCCTTTCTGTGGCAAGCTTCCAACCATAAATGCATCCATGGGATCATGAATGCCATCTTTGTGAAGGCACACAACTTTGTGCATTTCACCTGGGACCAGGAGACCCAGGATACTAGAACGATTAGATTCGCCCAAATCTCGGGTTTCCTACAGGTGCAGGGTGCGATCGACTGCAGTCACGTGGCACGCAGAACTCCGTCAAAGCACGTGGTTAACTATGTTAACTGCAAGGGATTCCATTTGCTGAATGTGCAGCTGGTATGCGACTACCAGAAACACATCCTGAGGTCTGCACACGGTTTCCAGGGAGTGTCCTCCTACATCCTCAGTCAGTCACAGATCCCTGACATCTTCCAGGGTCCACAGAAGCTGCAGGGATGTCTGCTCAGGGACAAGGGCTACACACAGAGGCCAAGGCTGATGACACCCGTGCGGCGGCCTCAGACTGCAGCAGGGCGATGGCATAATGAGGCTCATGCTGCAACTCGCAACTTGGTGGAGCAAACCATCGGGATGCTGAAGATGTGGTTCCAGTGCCTGGGCCAGTCTGGTGTGTCCCTGCAATACAGTCCACAGAGGGTGTCACACATCGTTGTCGTCTGCTGCGCCCTTCACAACCTGTGCTGTAACAGGGTGAGGAGCTGACTGAGGATGAGGTGCAGGAGCTGGAGGTCTCATCCAATGACAGTGATGAGAGTGAGGAGGTCCTTGAAGGCAACAATGATGGCGATGAGGCTCTCGCACTGGCCAGACAAGGCCCTCATAGCTGCTATATTTGTGGAGGATGATGATGACTTGCAGTGAGGACACTCCATAAATCTTCACTTAGTCTCTGAGAATGTCTGACTCCTGTCTGGCCAAAGGCAGCTCGCTTGCACTTTGTGACGGGGTCATATCATAGAGACACAGCCATGAAACTTTAAAAGCATCTGATCCTTTATCCACCTTCAGCATCTGAGCCCTTCAGGAGCACAGCATCGCTGGTAACAGATAATAAAGAGATGGGGGCCAGCCCCACCTTAAAGGTGCTGAGAGCACACAGAGAGAATGATGAAACTCTATGATGCCTGCCCACGACATTTTGGTAGCAATGACCAGCACCATCGAGGTGCAGGCATCACTAGTGAGTCCAGGGAGTGTGAGGCTGGACCATCATTGTGGTCTGAAGGCTGCAGAGAGCACAGGGAAGAGGCCCTGGACTGAGGCACCTGCCTTTATCTTGTACAGAAAGGTTTCACATCTGAGTGACATGAACACTGCTCATCAGAACAAGAAGCCATAGGCAGGGAGAGATTCTTGGGAGTTTAGTGACAATAGTGAACATTATGTACAAGTGATTTACATCCATGTCAGGTTGTGCAACTATATCTTCTTAACCTTCCTGCCCCTGCCGCTCTGTCTTGGTGCTCCCACAACAGAGGTGGAGGCAGCCTGCTGTCTGCGTTGTCCTGTCTGTGATGACCTTGGCAGGCATCCTCTGGAGGGCTGAGATCTGGAAGGCCCCAGCCTGCTTTCAGGGTCCTGCTGTGTGGCAGTGGCACCCTCCTCGGCCTGTGGAGCTGGAGCTGCTGGGGTAACAGAAAGAGGGCATTTTGGATGGGCCAGATACTCCCAGAGTCACCTGGGTGGATGGCCCCAGGGTGCGCACCTGCTGCTCCTCATCCCTATGGGTGCCCAAGGGCCCCTGGCTGACTCCTTGAGGAGAAGGGAAAGCTGGAGTGAGATAAAGCTGCTCGGCACCCCTCTCATGTGCACACTGTTGCAGGCCAGATATGGCATCAGCGATGGAGTTGAGCCCATGCAGTAATGCAGGAGTGACATGCTGGACCAAGGTCTCCATGGCAGCCGCCATCCTACCAATGTTGACCTCAGTATGTTGGCATGTTGGCACTATCACCTCAGCCTGAAGCTGGATGGACTCCTCCATCGTGCCTTGCACTCTAAGGAGTGCAGCGGACATGTTGTTTCCTAACTTGCCTTTGCAGCTCCGGCAACTGTGACATGAACGAGTCCAGAGGATCATCATCTGACTTGTTCTCAGCAAACTTCTGGCCTCCAGCAGTCTTCCGAGTGTCGGGGACCTGGGAAGCCCCTGCTGCCACCTGCAGTGAATTAGACAGTGCGATGCGCTCACCAGATTGTGATCCCGAGGCTATTCTAAAACTAAGTTCCACTGAGGTGTGTGTATCTGTGCTGGTGGAGGGTGTGGGTGAGTGCTGTGATGGGACTTCAAGGAGGGTGCCTTCAGATTCCCCTTCAGAGGTTTCTTATGGGGCTTGATTGGAGGCCCTGGGTCCCGGATTCTGTCGGCCGTTTAGCAGATGTGCCTGCGAAAGCAAGGAGAAATTAGTGCATGACAGTGGCCTGTGAAACAGGACACGTCACTCACAGCATGGTTGTCTGATGGATATTGCACTGCTGGATCCTCACTTGGCAGAGCATCGCCCACCTCACCGTCAGGACAGGAATGGCCTAGACCCTAGCCGGGAAGCTGAATGGCTCTGTTTTCAAAGTCCATGAAGGCCTTGATTTCAGGCATTCCTCCACCGGTCTGCAACCTCTCCCTCTTGTTGTGTGCCAGCTTGTCCTGCATGAATACAGATGGAGACTGTGTAAGCAGGATGCCTGACAGGCCAGATGATAAGATTGCCTGGCATGTATGGGTGGAGAGTGGTACCATGGATGGGATGAGGACAAGGAAAGTGTGTGTGAGAGAGTGAATGGTGATGTCCCTTGAACTGGCAGTGAGTGAGGGCCCTGTGGACGTGTGATGGGTTGGTGAATGTGTGAGTTGAGAGTGATGAGAAGAGTAACTTACCCTGGTGGAATGGAGGAGATCATTCATCCTCTTGCGGCACTGGGTGGCTGTCCTCTTTTGCAGGGCATTGGCACTGACCACCGCTGCCATTGCCTCCCAAGCCGGGTTAGTGATTTTGCTCCTAGAGCAGGGGTAAAGGACATCACGGGTAGCGTCCACTGTGTCCAAAAGGTGCTCAAGGGACACGTCATTGAGCATGGGGGCTGTAGTCTTTTTGCCTTTTGGGGCAATGTTTTCGTTGCAGCAGTCATGGGCTGGAAGCACGGAGAGGTGTTTGCACAGCTGGACTTTAAACATGGCGCCGGGTGTGATGAAGCAGCGAGGTGATGGGGTGGTGGGCGAATGAGAGCCCGCCCACCATGGAAACAGTATGTTTCCAGGGAATGCATAATTAACGTGGCGGGTTTGGGATGATACGGCGTGAAAACCCGTCATTGCGGCCGATGGGTAAAATGTCACTTTACCTGCCCGCTACCACACTTAGTGCAAACCTGGGACGATTCCACCTCTGTCTTTTGATGAGGTATTAAACAAATGCCTGCCCTCTCAGGTAGATTTAAATTCAAAGAAGAGCAGGAGAATTCTACTGGTATTGTAGCTAATATTTATCCCTCAATCACCAAAAACAGATTATCTGGTCATTAATCTCATTGCTGTTGGTGGACCTTGCCCTTGCCTTTGAATGTGCTCCTCCTCATCCTCCTTGTTAGTCAAGACGAGAGAATCCCAAGGAGTAAAGTTGGCAATGACTGCCAAATTACAACAGTAACTGCACAGTTTGGGACTGAGGTCGTGAAAGGTGCTAAATAAATGCAAACTCTTTCTGTTTCTTTCTAGTCTTTGACTTGCCATTCAGGAAAAGTACTTACTCACTAAGGGAAGTAGGGATTTTATTAGCCAGGAATTCCTACCCCACCTGGAGAATTGGGTACCAAAATGTATTTTGCTTGTTGCCTGGATATAGCGAAATGTTGAAGGTTGCTACTGAGGCCATCAACATAAATTTTAGTTCACAATGAATTCTATTTTCTGCTGTTATTGAATACAGTTCTGTAGTGTATAGTTTCCTTGCCTTGACTTATTTCACCTGACAGCTCTGCCCTAACCTTCTATTGCACACTCCTCCTCAGAAAGCTGCCTATAAACCATTAAAGTATAACTTTACTCATTGGAATTCCCTCGTCTTGACTGGCAAGGAGGACGAGAAGAGTACATTCAAAGGAAAGGGTAAGACTCCACAGATGGCATCTATATCCTGTCTCCATATGTCTTCCCCCAACTTGGGAGGGACATAAGCAAATGTACAAGAGTCCTCATGGAGCTGCGATGTTTGATGAGGATATGCTGCTCCCAAGATAACAACTGAAAATTTTCAATTTGGATCAAAGGACAATTTCAAGAGAACAGAATAAGTTCTTCTCAGTCGAAGGAAAGGGCACAATCAACTTAACTATAATGCATCTGGAATCTTTCAGGCTGCAAGTGCGGACATCAGTAATATGTCCAGGTCATCAGAACAAAGATGTATAAGGGCAATAACAGATGCACCATTTGAAAGAATCTTCAATTACATACAAATATCATTGGGCTTTGGTTTGTGATGAGAAGGGACAATCATATTCTGAAGGTTAAAGAGATCCATCAACAGAACTGATATAGAGCCCCTTTTGTTGATGCAGCTTCACATTTGAATAGGATTCCACTCCTTCAACATTCACCTTGTCAGTGACTACCAACCCCCAGTACTGAGGGAGCTCCATGATGCCATTATTCTAAAGCCATCGAATTTGTCAGCTACATTTCAGGGGTTTGCCCTGATCACTTCGTGATGGTGGGGGGAGACTCTACATATTAATTGTATATTAAGTGTTTAATTATGTTAAGGAGGGGGGACATTAATTGGGAATTCACTTGTGCTCCTACACATAGGAACAAAAAAAGTAACAAAAAGAGTTATATATAGGAGCAGGTTGAAACCGACATTGTTGAGATAGTACAGGTTTGTAATGTGTATTTCTGTAAATAAAAGCTTATAAGTGTATAAAGATTGGGCTCCAGTTCAATCTTTCATCGCCTGGTTATCTGGAATCAAGCACTAAGGACGTCCTCAACAGCTGTGGCAGCTGACTCATATGCTGAACTGAGTTATAATTGAGCACAATACAAGAATATGTGGAGGGAAGGTGCCAAGATATGGAAATTATTGAATGTACTTGTAGAAGCATGGAACCTGGCAACCTAGCAGGAGGCTATTCAACCCATCATGATTTTGCTGGCTACTTGAAAGAACTATCCTAATAATCCCATTCCCCTGCTCTTTGCACACAACCTGATTTTCTTTTTTATTCCTTTGCTACTATATATCCACTCACTTTTGAAAAGTACAATTGAATTTGCTTCCACCTTACAGGCAACTTGCTACTTAAAAGAAATTGTTTCCATCTTGCCTTTGATGCTTTTCTCAATTATTTTAAGTCTGCGTCCTCTGGTAACCTACCCTCACACCAGTGGAAACAGTTTCTACTTAGTTATTCAATTTCAACTGATTTTTGGCAAAGTGCCAGCTAAATTCTCATTCTCTTCCAGTCAGTTAGTGTCTTACAGCATTGAAGTGGTGTATGGGGGTCCATACAGCTGAAAAGGGTTTCAATTAAATTACATGTTTACGAGGTGTCCACTGCACGTACACACCACATGTGGCCAGTTGTCAACCCTCCACAAAACATTGTTTGCTGATTATTCAATGATCTTGCTTGGTGCCCTTCATCAGCCTTAAGGCATCCTGCATCTTGTTTTATTGCATTGTTCTGTCACTATCTGTGGAAGAAGCCAAACCAGCGCCAGCAGAGTTGTCGTCTCAAGTGGAAATAGAACAATGGATGTGAAAGCAGTGATTGGAAACAATGAAAATTATAACAATTTAATGTGTTAAATGATGCTCAGTTGAACCTCCACGATCAGTAATCCTTAGAACTCATCTTCCATGGTTCGAGGGTTGGAGTTGGGTAGCAACATGATTAGCCAGCAAGGCATTCGCAGGATAAAGCTTTGCACAAGAAGTCATCTCGCTGCACATGCCTCCAATTGCAATCTAACTCTTCTGTCAGCTCAAGAAAATTAAAATTAAATTTGTACTTAAGAAACATTTAGAAATGGTATATACAGAGTTATGTCTAATGCACTTAGCGTCTGTCCCAAGGTACTGCTATATCATGAGTGTAAAACCAAAACTTGGAGAGCCTCAATTATCTGCCAAGAGAATATGCATCAGGCCAGGCCTCTGATATTATGGTGGATAATGAAGATCCCAGTAATACTGCAATCATCCAGCAAAGGAGAATGTTGTGTTTATAGAGGTGTCACATGGCTATGCCTCTTTATTTTTCAACTTTCAACTGACTCGAAATTTTGCAATTCGAAATGAGACAGAACAAATTGCTTAAAAATGCAAAGCCACTCTTCCTTGAGGAGTGTGAAGAGAGAGACATTTCCTATAATTCAAAGAACCATTGAAACTCTTCATAGTCTAAGGAGGAAACATTTAAATGCAAAGTGCTAGATATTGAAACAATGGCTGACTCAGACAGATCCACCCAAAACCCCTTGGAAATACACAATGGGTGAAGTATAATAGGCCAGGCTGCAGCCACTGCAGATAGGTTGCAAGAACATTTTCAGCAGAGGAAACAGGCTGCAAATTGGGCTCTCTCCCTCTCTCTCTTTTGGAAAAGGTGTATTACCTGGTTCAGAACAGAACATTACTAGAAGTCTACCAGTGAACCGAGGTCTTATAATAATTGCAACATTTTCTACATTTGACCACAACCATGAAACCAGCTAATCCTAATCAGCTGCATAGTTTAACAATCTACACCTCAAGGACAATCAAAGGACATTTAACCATATATTCTTTTAACTTTTTTTTGGGCTCTAACTTCCCTTATGTCTGATACCTGTTTGTGTGATGTTATGTTTTTTTATTATTTTTTTCTCTTGGGGTTAATGGTTAATAAATTTGCTCTTTTGTTGACTCAAGAAACTCTTTTTTGATTGGCTCCTTATTGCTCACTGCTTAAATAGCTAAACATATTCTGATTTTGAAAATACATATCCTCATATAAAAGAAATTCAAATCTTTATTGTGGCCAATCGAGATGGTTGAATAGAGTGGAGCCAGTTCACCCCTTCTCACCTGGTTGTAATAGAGGTAAGAGCAAAACAGGAGAGGAAGAAGTTATAAATAAATATCAGCTGCAAAACAGCCAGTTGGAGCAGTCTGATATGCATTTTAAATGTATTTTTCAGGTCCAACGTTCTTCCCAGTTTCCTTATCGCCTTGTTCTCCATTCCTCATCCTCCTCCTCCTGCTCCTCAGCTGCTCTCTGTATAGCTGGTGGCAAAGGTGTCCCCTCAGAATGTCAAGGGTATACATCATGCAGCAGACCACCACTCTCGTTGCTGAGTACTGCAGCATTCTTCCAGAGCAGGCAGCCAAGCAGCAGAAAGGTTGTTTCACCACGTCAATAGTCTGCTCTATCACATGTTATGGCATTGTATGCAAACTGTGCGCATGTGCACAGGTTGCGCACTGGACTATCAGCCATGTCATCACCAGACAGCTTTTATTGCCCAGTTGCCACCTTTTGGTTTGTCATGGTGGCTGAAATACTGCTGGCCCAGCGGAATACCAAAGAACAAAGGCATCATGACTGCTGCCAGGATACCAGGCAGTGACCTACACGATTCAATGTGTATGGTCGCATACCAGCTGGATGCTGAGGGAATGGAACCCCTTTGGTTTCCCCTATAGGGTAGAGTTGACATGCAATGCCCCCAAAGCAATGTGAATGCTGTCTATGGCATCCTGCATCAAGGGAAGCTGCAATCCTCATGAAGGAATGTGCTTACTTTACCTGCTTCTCATAGCTAGATCTCATTGAATAAAAAACCTCAATGACCTCTCTTATGCATCAGTGATTGGCAAACTGCTGGATGTTGCAAATATCTCCAGTTTAGCCTGGAAGGAACCAGGCACATAAATGTTTATGGCCACGGTCACCTTCACAGCCACTAGAATGCTGTCCTTGCCCTGCTCAGAGGTTGCAGTTGTGTTTGCAGCAGTGGGGAGACTTTGGTGAGGAATTCCTTACTGAAGCACAGACATTGCACACATCATTCCTCGCTGAGGTCTAGGTAGGGGAATTGCTCCATGAACAGCCTGGGAAATGATGGCCACCTGCTAAGAGCCCATCTCCCTCTCCTCCTCCTCCCTCTTCCAGCAGCTTGACCTGCTCTGCATGGCCTATGTTCATCCTTCCAGTCTTGCTGCATTCCCAGGGGAATGTCAATTAGTGCACTCAGGTCTGGGAGCAACTGCGTTGTGCAGAAGACTTGAAGTCACCAAAACCTAATTCAGCACCTGCCACACCACTTCCTGTAAACTTCTGCACTGTTAAACACCTATAGAAACCACCAAACATTTGTAAATGCAAAGCAACAACTAGAAAAAAGTCAAGCAGTAACTAACCTGCAAGCAATTAATGATCCCTTTAAATAGCGCAGGTGATTGTCCTTCCTGTACAGAATGGTGGTTCAGTTGTGCAAGATTAAGAGAAGACACTAATTGAACCACTGGCCACTGACTAGTGTAATGACTTGCCTGCGCTGCATATTTAAGGCGGCTATTCACTGCACGTGTGCTAACACGCTTACCAAATGGTGTCTGGGATGATTCACCCCCTGACATGTGTGTGTGCTGGGAACATGGTTTTGGAGCTTCATGTGCATTTATAGCACCAAAACAATTGAGGCAAATGCTCCCAATGTCTCACCCATAATATCCTGTCAAATAAGGGAAAAAATACCATGGAAAATTCCTCTCCAATCCCTTCAGGCAATTGCAACTGATCATATCAGGAAACTTCCCCTCCCCGCAAGTATTGATGTTTTGGGGCATTTCCAAATATCACAGGAGATCTTGTACATTTGGAGCAGCAGTAATTTCAAACGTACCAGATAGATGGTAGAGCAGATCAGAAATTTGAACTACTGGACAGATTTTACACAGTCTCCATCAGACTGAATCCGAGAGCAAGGTCAAAGCTGTGGCAGGAGCTCCTGATAATTAATCACATTAATTGACCCTGGGAAATTGGGGGCAAGTAGACACCAAGCTAACTTAATCACTGATGAGGTCGTGTAGAGGCAGAAGCAGTTATAGCAAGTTGTTGAATTTAGTCCAAATATCACAGTAGAATTTAATCAGTTCACAAGAAGATTATCCAGATAAATGCCTGTTGGTTTTCTTTGCATTTTCCTTGAAAGGCAGATCTTTGAGACAAATCACTTCTTTGCAAGTAGGGACTGCTGATTGCCAACTGGTTATGATCTGCATTGAAATTATATTCCAATGTTTTGTGTCTGCTGTGACAGAGTCAAGACTGTAATTAACTCTTGCAAAAACGTGTCCACACTTTACACCCGTCCAACCTTTTGAAATGCAGAGTTACCTTTAAGGAGTCAATGTGTGAGACTGAGCCTTTGAACAATTAATCGCTAGCACTATGTCACATGCACAAAGGCAGCTTGATGGTCACATATGGTGTTTGATGCATATTGTCTGTGCGAGAGCTATCCTGATTAGATTATGATGTTGCTTAATAGACCGGTGAAGCATGTTAATTGTTACTATCATGTGGATGTGTTCAGTCATGTACATCTAATAGAAATCAACACCAATGGTTTGATTGGCTTCTTTCCAATGCATTTCATGCAGTGCCAAAAGATTATATGCCAATTTCCCAACATGCAGTTGCAGAAGCCATTTAAAGAGCCTATTAAACCCTATGGAATGCAGTACTGAGGAATGTATCTATAAACTATGTTCAAAATACCCCATTACTATCACAATATAATATTATACTCAAGAGGAGACCACCCCGTCATAGTGGGATGCTAATTATCCTCATTACAGCTTCAGAAGATGACTTGGCAGTCTGAGTCCAATCACTGCTATTTCAAATGAGGTCAAGTTGATACAACCTGTAATAGCAGAGACAGAAATTTGCTCGGAGTGAATCAAACATGGGCAGCAAAGCAGCACCAATTAGAAAATATGCTCTAATGAGTCAACTCTATTATAATAGAACTGAGCTTACTCATTAAATCAACTGAAATTTTACAACCATACTGAACAGAAGTTATTTGTTTCAGTAATTAATTTGTTACAACTCAAGAACTGCTATTTTCATTGCTTCCAGGGCTCTGCACATAACTGTGGTAATATGGCTGTAACAATTGCCTTAAGCATACCAAATTATGACCACAATTATACCAAAATACTGCCAAATTGCCTTACATGACCTCAGGACACCACAAAGCTCTTTATGATAAAATACTTTTGAAGTGTAATCATTGTTGTAATGTAGGAAGTGTGGCAAATAATTTTCTCACAATGAGGCCCCTCAAACAGAAATATGATAATGAGCTGATAATTTGCTTTCATCATACTGGTTGAGGGATAAATATTGGCCAAGACAATCAGTGATAGTTCCACTGCTCTTCTTCAGAAGAATTCCAGGGAATCTTTTACATCCACGAGAGGATACATGAGAGGATAGACGAGGCCGAGGTTTAATATCTCATCCAAAGGATGAACCTCTTGTTGCATTATCACTTTCTAGATTAATACAAACCAAAGCTGAAGGGCAGGTATTGAGGCAGGACACAGAGCTTTAATCGAGATGTGTTGCTGCTTCAGCTTACACGTGCTAACTGAGTGTGCAAGAGAACGGAATCACATAATATTGCATCACTTCTTGTGATGACATATATATTAACATAAACAGAAAGTTAAATGATTATATTTAACATATTAACAAATACACTATCACAACATCCCCCTTGCCCTTAAAAACAAGCACATGGGCTGGACTTTATGGCTTGTTTGAAGGCGGGGGCCTCATAAAATGTAGCGCAGGGCCTGCCAGCTGCTTTTCTGTCCACCCCCAGCCAGCCTCCCATTTTATGGCGGACGGTGGAGGCATGGATGGCCAGCCCACCTTTGAGCCTAGTGGGGCCCTTAAGTGTCACTTAATTGTTAAGTGCCTGAGCCCACCTCCATTACTATTTTCCTTGTGGCAGGGGGAGGCCCACGCCAAGCGGATAGCCCGATGGCTTTTACTGTGCATGCTGGTGTCGGGAAAGGGGGATGTAGAGCTTCCTTTTGAGGTCCCCAATGCCATCGCAGACATTTTCCCCCACCCAGGTCATACCCCTCCTTTAATACTACCCCGGCCTCTCAAACCCAGTCGGCCCCCCAGCCCCCATGAACCCCCTCACTGGGTCCTGCCAACCAGGCCCCATCAATACCCTGGACTTACCTGAAATCTGGCCTTCATAGTCTCCTTTTTTTCAAGGACTGGCTGTAGTCCCAACAGTGGCCCCTGCTCAAACGTGGTACTGCTGGGAGTACAGAGCTTCCAGCCAGTGCAATTGGCAGACTGCTCCCTAAGAGGGACTTCCTCCCTATATGGGGGCTGAAGTCTAACCCTAATCCAATTAATGCCCTACCAAGCGTAAAATGGCCTCTTGGTGGACAGATTCCCAATCGACATCTTAGTCGGGGTGGGATATGGGGAATACCTGTAAAGTCCAGCCACATATGGTATAATATTAATATGTATATGAATTAGCAAACCTTATGAAATAAGAAATTTGTAAACTATAACACTATTTATTTACTGTAAACCATTCAACTCTGATAAGAATTGCTGTGTTTTTATAATGATATAAAGGCACCAATCACTTATAAGGGATTGTGAAAACTCATTGTAGGTTTATTTATTGAGATTAGGCACATGGGAACATTTATGCAGAGGAGACATCAGAGCTGTAGAGCTGTGTGTGTATGCTCTGCTGAAAGCAAAAGTGAAACTAAACTAGATCGCATGACGCCCTTCCTTCTAGTGATGTCATGTTGCAAACACTTAAAGGCATATTAAACCATCTCCCCTTGTTTTTAAAGAAACTTACCCGCTTCCAAAGAAGTATGACTACTTACAATACATGTTCATATTTAGTTACCATTACATAAGTGTATACAACTGATGAATATATGAGTCCCTAAAACGTAGAGGTAATCTGCTGGAATGCCCAGATCTTATAATGATAACCTTGTATGAAGGTTTCCTTAATTGCTCAGAGTGATCTGTGGGATTGGCATTCTTGGATGCTGTTCCTAGTTGTATTTGGGATCTTGTCCTCAATGCGATAGGACTATACGAGGGCTTGAGGAACTGGATGGATCTGATTTGTCTTTAGTTACACCTCACCATTGTGCCTTTGTGTGTAATAACTTCATAAGACCTTGGTTCCGAACAAATCCTTGTAATCTCGACTGGTTGCCACATAGCTTTTATCGGATCCTGGATGTGAACTTGTTCCAACTGTAAACTTTGCAATTCTATACCTGCATTTTTATCATGCACGATGGTCATCTTCTCTTGCAGTTTTAAAAGTTGTGCTCTAGTTCTGAGAGTGTAGAATAGAGTAAGAGTAGGTAAATTAGTATGCACTGGTCTGCCAAACATGAGCTCTGCCGGTGATGGAATAGTTGCACTTAAAGGTGTCACTCTCAGATGTAACATTGCAAAGTGTAGATCATGCTTGGTCTGTCTACGTTTGAGAATTAGGGATTTCACCATGTGAATCATTCATCCAGTCAGGCTGTTAGATCTAGGGTAATGAGGAGAAGAAGTAGTGTCATCACTATTCCACTTTTCACACATATCCTGAAATGGCTTACCAATAAATTGCAAACCATTATCCAAAATGATCTCTCTAGGCACAACACATAAACTGAAACTAGCACTTAGAGTGTGTGCAACAGCTATGCTTGATAAAATGTGCAATGGCAGAATAATGGGCTACTTGGTAAAGTAGTTGACAATGACGATGAAGTCAGTACCATGGTTATGAAAGATGTCAGATGTGATTTTGGACCAAGGATGGGTAGGAATTTCATGCAGAATCAATGGTCCTTTGTGCTAACTTGGCATATGCTCCTAACATGCCTCACAATTCGTGATGATGACTTCAATGTCATTGATCATACCCTGCCATTAGATTGTCTCTCTTGAGTGTCTTCTTGACCAATCTATGTCCATGTGTGAGTGACAAAGTTGTTGAAGAATATCAGGTCGCCAAGATTCCAGTACGATAATCTGCCTGCCTTTAAACGTGACTTCCCAGGAGATGCCTTGCTCATCCCATTAAGGTCAAAATGGTCACCCATATTCATGGACATACTGAATTAAATCAGGCCATCCTTCAATACTGGTTTTCCACAGTTTCTACAGTGTGGAATCTTTTGTCATTTCTTCTTGTAGCTGCTAGCATTTGCAAAATGTACCAGATTAATTGATGGACTTGCATTGTCCTTCAATTGTAACATTGCAGCTCTCTTGAAGCTGCCAATTATTTGAAAACATTCTGGATATTTTGATGTTAGGTTGTGAACTGAGGTGATAGGAGTAGTTTCTGAGGTTGATTTGCCATATGATTTCTGACTAATTCCATGGATTGCTACTAGTGTGAGGTTACGGCATGCTGGTAAACCTGTAATTGCTGGGCTTTTAGTCTCCATGGTGTAGAACATCAGTGACAGCCAGGAGGATTGATTGTACTGGCACTCCAGGACTATGGATCCTGCACATGGAATTAGTGAACCGTTGTAAGCTGAAAGTTTCACAGCAGTTTTGCCATGGCCTCCCATGTCTGTGGATATGTCGTTTAGAATTCGCAGAGGTAGTGCATTGGCATTTGCCCTGTGTCAATCTTGGCCAATATTGAGTAGTTACCAACTTTCTTATCAATATTCCACTTTTCACACATATCCTGAAATGGCTTACCAATACATTGCATACAGTTATCCATAATGATCTCTCTAGGCACACCAAATAATCTGAAAATAACACTTAGAGAGGGCAGATGATTCAAAGTTTGGCAAACACTTTGGACAGTGAGATGGCATTTATGTTTTCCATGAGGTTGACAGTGTGAAACATGTGTTCACCGCTCTTCATCTCATTGTGCGCATCATCGTCATTTTCAGGTTTGTCAGTCACTTCATGTATACTGTATGGTCACCCTTATGGCTTGAAGGTACCCATTGTGTATGGTCTGTTTGGATCAGTGCATGGTTCTTTGTAGCTGCATCAGCCTTTAATACACAGCTGCTCCAATGGTCTTTTTTGTCATGCACCTTGAAGAATTGATGAAAAGCTGGTCATTTCCTTGATTCATACAAAAGGCCACACCTTCCACATGTCTTGCTAGGTTTCAGTGTTCTAATGAGTGCATCAACAATTAGGGTAAGCTTTGTCGACCTGCAAGAAGCACTTCATACTTGCATTCATCCTTAAGTAGCTCATTGATACTATAGGTTTTAGGCTTTTCTAGCAGATTTTTCTGGAATGCTTCCAGGATAGTAGATGTGATCACCAACTTAACAATTCAGCACATTGAGGGTCATCTCATGCCATGTAGCATGATCTAAGTCTATTGACCATGTCATACCTGTACTGAACCTTGTTGCCAGGCTGAGCACCATTTTGTATAGGAGGAACCACCGCTGCACACCATGTTGTGTTTTTATAATGATATAAAGGCACCAATCACATATAAGGGGTTGTGTAAACATGTTGTGGGTTCATTTGGGCACATGGGAACATTTATACAGAGGCATAAAACTTGAAGATAATCAGAGCTGCTGAACTGAGTGTGTGTGAGTGTGCGTGTGTGTGTGTGTGAGTGTGAGCATGTGTGTGTGAGAGAGTTTGTATGTGTGTGAGAGAGAGAGAGGGTGTGTCTGCGTGTGCTCTCTTGAAAGCAGGAGTAAAACCAAACTAGATCGCTTGACACACTTCCTTCTAGTGATGTCATGCTGCAATCCCTTAAATGCACATTACAACAATAGCATTTAGAGCACTCCTCTTAAAGGTGTTGTCTAGGTTTAGAACCTATACTGGTCGTAGGCTGATCTGACCACACCTTGTGATAATGACATGTGGGTGCATTCGCGAACTGTCCATTCTCACCTCCTGAAAAATGTGTTTAGGAGCATTGTCCTCAGCTGTCAGTGTGTTGCTTGTTGTCTCTTTGTCTGCAAAACATATACGGTTATGCATAGGTGAAACTGGTTGGTCACCTTGTGCATAGCCAACTGAGAGCCTCCTGAGGTGAGATTGATTCCTTGAAAGTACTGTACCATTTGGTGCTGTCACCTCATATGAACATGGTTCTTTACACACCTTGGACAGCTTTGCTGGGATCTGTGTCTGTTTTTGTGGATAAAGGACCCTCACCTTCTGGCCAACATATAATGGTGGTAATTCTGCACCCACATGAACATCATGTGCATCAGAAACAGGAATTATCTTGTTTCTGATGTAGCTGGACCTTGATCAGAGATGACTTGGTTAGCTGATAGCTTGGTCTTGTGGTACTTACTGGTTGACCAAACAGAATCTAAGAGGTAATGACAGTCCAGAGCCTAATGGTTTTGTGTGAAGATGCAATAATGCAACTTGGGTGTATTGCCCGGTTTCTGAATATACATATATTTCTGAATATATCAATGATTTGACTGTCCTGTCCTGTTCAAACATCCCATTTGAATGAGGATATTGGAGTGATGATGTGACATGGTTATTGGACCATTGTTCATACATTTCCTGGAATAGTTTTTCCCATGTATTGTGGGCTGTTATCAGATGCCACTTCCATCAGGGCACCAAAGAGCCTAAAGATGGCACCAATAGTGCTGGCCACAGCTGTATTCAAGGTGGCCTGAAACTTCTGAACAATTGGAAATTTGGAGTGATAGTTGGTCACAAGAAGATAGTTTTCTCTGCCTATACTGAACAGGTCTGTCTCCATCTTGGTCAATGGTGATAATGGTATATCATGCAGTTGAAGAGGTTCTTTTTGCTGACTGTCTTGGTGTACCTGGTACGCATTGCAATCTTTAACTACTTGCTGATGTTGGACCAGAACACTTACTTGCAAGCAAGTCGCCTCATCTTCTCTATTCCTATGTGTCCCTTGCGGATGAAGTATTTCAGGCCAAAGCGCTGCTGGAATGAGTATGTGGTGCCCTTTGAAGACCACTCCATTGGATATACCAATCTCATATTGATATGGCCAATAGGTTCTCAGATCCATAGGGACTTCCTGGATGGCCTCGGACCAACCGTCTATAACAATCTGTCACAGAGCTCAGAATACGGGGTCTTTTGAGAAGTCTCACTCTGGAGTTCTCTCTCTTGTTTTGACTGAAGCATGAGATCTACATTATAGATATCCTCCAAGCCTGCACAGGCTTTGTCCACCTGGACATCAAGTGGTATGCTTCGTGCCTTGCCAAGGTTAGGCAGTCTACTTAGAGTGTCTGGTGGGACCACCTGACCACAAGGTTTGTATCAGGCGTCATAGCTGTAGCCTTGAATCTTGATGAGTAACCTCTGGAGTTGAGGTGGTACACTCATGGGCAGTTTTTTTTCCAGATTATTTCACGCAGCTCATTATCTATTTCATCCATGAACCCTTTCCTGAATAAATATGTGTGCAACCTGGTGACCCCAAAGCCAAGAGTGAGAGTTTGTCATTTGCTATTGGGGTAATTTGCTTGTGCTGGCAACAGATGTTTCGAACCAAAAAGCGACAGGCTTGCAATTTTGAAGAAGACATGCATTGAGACCCTTCTGTAACATGTTCACTTCTAATATTATTGCCTTCCACAGATCATAGTATTGAAAATGTGACTCAGCTGACAGTGCGTGTTTTAGTAAAGGGCACCGAGAAAATTTATCTGATCTGCCTTAATTGAGAAATTCTTATTGTTGAAAATGTTATGATCCTAGACCAGACCCCCAAGTTTTTGGTAAAATCTGGTTAAGGACCAATAATGTTTTGTTTAACGTAGACAAAGTTTGAGAATTGAGAAACTTACTAAGAGAATAAATCCATAATTTGCACAGGTTTTGAACAAACAAAAATAAACTTTACTATACAAGGTCAGAAAGATAAAACAATTTACAATATCTATCTTATACTCTAACCTTCAGGGTTAATATGATGTACATGTGAATTAACAGGCAAAGTATAGTCGAACACACACTACACAATAAATGGCGATGCGACCAAGGCAGAGTCCATGGATTTCTCAACAACCCATCCAGATGTCAGTAACACTGTGAGTCAACCAATCTTACTGAAACTCTGTCTCTCTCATGAAGGATTTCAGTCTTCACCTTCAAAGATCTAACCTTGGAGTTCTTTCCAAAAGTCGCTTCAACTTGGACAAGATCAATGACGGCCCACATCACAATGTTTCAATCTCAGTGCTCTCCCTCCATATAGATGCATTCCCACTGCTAACCCAGGCCTGGTTCACCAAGCAGTTACTACAGTAGTAGAGACAGGAGAGTATGAGGAAGAACCAGGCTTGGATCTTTATGTCCTGATCCAGTTGGCATTTATATTTGTTATGATCCTTGGTTAGACTCCCAAATTGTTGGTGAGGTTCTGGTTAGGGACCAATAATATTTTATTTAACATAGACAAAGTTTGAGGCTCAAGACACTTACTAAGTGAATAAAGTCACAAAATTCCATGAGTTTCCAACAAACAAAAATAAACTTTGCTGTACAAGGTCAGAAAGATAAAACAATTTACAATATCTGTCTATAGTATTGCTGAAAAAAGAGACATATCTAAGCTGTTCAGCTTGCATACATCAGGACACTCACAAGAATATCTATATAAGGTGGAAAAACAGCAATTTAGAGTGCTGATTGGTTGACAAGTGGCATTGCCATGGAGAATGTACCACAAATGGTGGCTAACAGTTAACTGCCAAGCATTGTTTGAAATTTAAACCAGGCAGCTTGATCCTGATTGGCCAAGGCATTGCCCTGAGGAATGAGTCAGTGAATGGCTGTCACTTATTTTGTTCAGCTGAAATAGGTACAATGTGTGTACATGTTCTTTCTGTCTGCAAAGAACAGGGCCCTGTCTATTAATATATGTAGCTTCCAGTATATGCAAAATGGGTCACATTGCGAGCCTGACTGACAATCTTAAATTGGTTGTCAGCGTATTTCTTAGCACATTGAGGATTATTTAACAAATGTTGTCCAGTTATGGAATTACATCTAATATTGGATACTGTGTTTTGAGTTTTGCAAGCACAGGCTAATTGGGTACAGTCTGCACCTCGTCCAAATGGTATACGGAGAAAATAGTGCCTGCTAAAAGGAATTCTAAACTCCGTTAGCTCTTACAACTCTCTTGACAAGTGTACGGATTAATATCATCTTTTGCATCTAATTTGAAAAAGTGATTCACTTCAGCAAACATCAGACTTAACTCCTCTAGTATTGGTACCTTGTGAGGAAATCTTTTTAAGGCTTTGTTTAGCCTCCTTCAGACTATAAAGAGTCAAATTGAGCCATCATTCTTAATTGCGGTAGTGACGGAACTGCTACAGCCTGTGTGATGTTGCACTCATCAAATGATGCCTTGTTTTCCCATTCCATCCAGTTCCATCCTCAGCTTTTCTCAAATGTGCATGCTTCATTTTTGTGGTGGGTCAGTTGATGGTACTGCACCTTCTTTAAGATGTAGAAACATGTCTCTGTGGAAATTCCCAACCTTGTCAAACTGGTACGAGTACAACCAGTGTGTGTACCCGTTTTAACTGCTGTGGTCTTCTGACTTGGTTGGTTCATGGATGGTGATCATGTTAAGTTCATTGCATGCCAGATGCCCTGCTACTACTGGTCCTGAAATATCCACTATTTAGAATATCTAAGTAAACCATGCTGACTCTTCGTACCTGCATTCCACAACTAGGGAACCTTGGCACTTAATTGTTGAGCCATTGTATGCCATAAGCTTTACATTTGTGGGTTGGACTACAGGCTTCCATGCCTCATGGTACATGCCCTTGAGAGGATGAAAGGGTAGAGTACTGCCACTTGCACCTGTTTCAATCTTCACTCTCTCAGTCAATGCCGCCAGTCTTGTTGGGGCAGACAATCTATAAATGTTGCAAAAACTTCTGTTTTCTTAACCATGCCGAGAAGTGTGTTGCCTCCCTTTTCCTCTAGATGGCATATTTCTGTTGTTTGACTGCTGTCCACTCTAGCTTCTCCCCGCATTCCTGGTGCTGGAACTTCTGCAAAGCTTGGCTCAGTGCCATCTAATCCCACAGCTTTGCATGTGTCTGCATCAGTGGGGCATCTACTCAGTTTGTGGGAGGGTCCACAGTTACTGCACACCTTGTTTTGCTTTGGTACCTTGGATATTGTACCGATAGATGTTCCAGGCCCTAAGGCTTGCAAACACTAACTCCCATCCTGGAGGAACTTGTATCTGCATCCATCCTGTGGTATGCTCTCCACACCATGTCCCTTCAGCTTTTCCAGGAGGCCTTTCTGGAAGGCCTCCAGGGGAGTGGAGGAGATAACCAACTCTAAAATTCTTTCTGAGATTCAGCATCAGAGAAGACGCATTCTTTTGTTTTCTCTCTGCATCGGTTAACAAAGCCATCCGAGCTCTCATTGGCTTTCTGTCTATACTACATGAGTTCTAGGCAGTGTATGCTGACATTGACTTTAATTCTAAACTGATTTTTGGTGTTGTCCATAGCTTTGATGGATCCTTCTGATTAGCAGCAGATAAACTAGAGATATTGATTCTGCGCAGGCCTTCATTTCCTCTGGTGATCCTAATTTTTATAGCCTTATTCTCTGTATACACTGCCTTGTGGCCTAGAAAACATAGTTCAATCCTCTGCCTAAACAGTTTAAATTCGCTTGAGATATCAGATGCTTTCCAACCCGTCTCTGGAAACCTAGCTTCCATTGCCTAATCTTTGTACTCTTTTCTTCCCCTGTGGAGCAAACCCTGTTTTAAAAGTTGCAGCAAGCTGTGAATTCTGCAGGGCTGAGCAGGAGCCAAACCTAAGCTATGTTGCTACAGCGCAGGCTTCAAGCTTGCAGGCAGGAGGGGCTCTGACGTTGGGGTCGGCTAATGGTGCGCAAATGCAGTGATGGGGAGAAGGAAGCCACGCCAAAATGCAACATTGCACTGATCTCTGCGGCTGAAACTGCTGTTGATTTTTTTGTTTTGCCGGCTTGGGGTGAAACCAGGAGTGTCCCAGCAAAATTCAGCCTTATATCTTTTGAGTTAACAATTGGCTTTGGATAAGAGATGTGCATGATTAGCTCTTCAATTAATGTAATGGCAATTTTCAGAGGTTCCCTGATAGTTCAGTTGGTAAGTGTGAAACAGCCATTCAGGTCAGGAATGATGGATTGAATGAAGAGAGGTAATCTCAGTTGATGCCACAGTAAAGGGTACTACAATTGGCTCAGTGCCCTGGGCTAGAGAACTAAAAGACGGCTGCTGATGATTATTTTTCAATTTTTTTTTTAACAGAAAAGTGCAGATGATGTCTTGCAGTTGGATAGCTTTCTGACTGTCACTGTTAGGGGTCTATGAAGTCCTGGTCCACACTACTTTCTCCCATCTATTTTTTCCAGTCTATGTATAGATTAAAATCCCCCATTGCTCACTGATGCTCAATTTGGGTTCCACCAGGGTCATTCAGCTTTTGACCCCATCACAGCCTTAGTTCAAACATGGACAAAAGAGCTGAACTCCCGAGGTGAGTTGAGAGTGACTGCCCTTGACATCAAGGCAGCACTTGACCGAGTGTGGCATCAAGGAGCCCTAGCCAAACTGGAGTCAATGGGAATCAGGGGAAAAGCTCTCCGCTGGTTGCAGTCATACCTCACACAAAGGAAGATGGTTGTGGTTGTTGGAGGTCAGTCATCTCAATTCCAGGACATCACTGTAGGATTTCCTTAGGGTAATAGCCTTGACCCAACCATCTTCAGCTGCTTCATCAGTGACCTTCCTTCCATCATAAGGTCAGAAGTGGGGATGTTCGCTAATGGTTGCACAATGCTCAGCATGATTCACAACTCCTCAGATACTGAAGCAGTTCATGTCCAAACGCAGCAAGACCTGGACAATATCCAGACTTGGGCTGACAAGTGGCAAGTAACATTCACGCCATACAAGTGCCAACTGCCCGACAATGACCATTCTCCAACAAGAGAGAATCTAAACATCGCCCCTTGACATTCAATGGCATTACCCATCACTGAATTCCCCACTTTCAACATCCTGGGGGTGACCATTAACCAGAAACTGAACTGGACTCACCATATAAATACTGTGGCTACAAGAGCAGGTCAGAGGCTAGGAATCATGTGGCGAGTAACTCACCTCCTGGCTCCCCAAATTCTGTCCAGCACGTACAAGGCACCAGTCAGAAGTGTGATGAAATACTTTCCACTTGCCTGGGTGAGTGCAGCTCCAACAACACTCAAGAAGCTTGACATCATCCTGGACAAAGCAGCCAGTTTGATTTGCACCCCTTCCACAAGCATGCACTCCCTCCACAAAAGTAGCAGCAGTATGTACCATCTACAAGATGCACTGTAGGAACTCACCAAGGCTCTTTAGACAGCACCTTCCAACCCAAGACCACTACCATCTAGAAGGACAAGGGCAGTAGATGCATGGGAACAGCACCACCTGGAAGTTCCCCTCCAAGCCACTCACTGATCTGACTTGGGAATATATTGCTGTTACTTCACTGTCATTGGGTCAAAATCCTGAAACTCCCTCTCCAACAGCACTGTGGGTGTACCTAACCACAGGGACTGCGACAGTTCAAGAAGGCAGCTCACCACCACCTTCTCAAGGACAATTAGCGATGGGCAATAAATGCTGGCCCAGCCAGCGAAGCCCACATCCCATAAATGAATAAAAAAAGGATAGCCGCCGTACCTTTCTGACAAGCTTCCATTATTTCTTCTTTGATACCTTGTCCTACCATATGGTTACTGCTTGAGGGCCTGCACACCACTCCCATTAGTGACCTCTTGCTTTTATCATTCCTCATCTCTACCCAACTGCTTCTACATCCTGGTTTCCTGAACTTTGGTCTTCCTTCTCAATTGTGCCAGTATCATTGATAATTCCCAGAGCCACCCAACCACATTTTCCTAGCTTCCTGTCCTTCCTAAATTTCACATACCCTTCAATATTCAGGTCCCAATCTATGTCATCCTGCTGCCACGTCTCTGTAATGGCTATTATATCGTACTTATTTATCTCTATTGCACTATTAGTTCACCAGTTTTCTTTCGAATGCAACATGCATTCAGATACCAAGTCTTATGTTTAGTGCTTTCATTATTTTTGTAACCTCTACTCTTAGATTTGTACTCTCTGTCCTTTCCTGTCATGGTCTGTTTATCATTTCCCATATTCCTTCTCTTGCCTTGTTTCTTATCTTTGATATATCAAATCTTTCCAGATTTGATCCCTTGCCACCATTATTTAGTTTAAAGTCCTCTCCATTTTCCCTACTTACATAGTTTGTTAGAACACTGGCCCCGCATGGTTCAGGTGTAGGCCATCCCAATGGTACAGCCCCCATTTACTCCAGTACATTCACTATGGTGCCATGGCCAGCCAGTGCCCCACCAACCGGAACCCACTTTTCCCCCTACTGGTCTTTGAGCCACACATTCACCTCTCTAATCTTATTTGCCCTATGCCAATTTGCACGTGGCTCAGGTGATGATCCAGAGATTATTACCTTTAAGGTTCTGCTTCTTAATTTGGTGCCTAGATCCTCATACTGACTATGCTCTTTCCTTGTCCTGCCTATGTCATTGGTACCTACATTCACCACAACATCTGGATCCTCCCTCTCCCACAACAAGTTCCTCTCCAGACCTGAGCAAATGTCCCAAACTCTGGCACTGGGCAGCGGGCAGGCAACACAGCCTTCTGGATCCGCACTCTTTGTGGCAGAGAACAGTGTCAGTCCCCCTCACTATACTGTCCCCTACTACATTCTTTTTTGCTCCCTCCGCTTGAACGTTTCCCTGTACTATGGTGCCATGGCCAGCCTGCTCATCCACATTGCAGGCCTTACTTTCGTCCACATAGGTTGCGAGCACCTCAAACCTGTTTGACAATTGCAAAGTCTGAGTCTGCTCCACTACAGTCTGCTTGGTCCTTTTATCCGCCTCACTCATGGTCAGGTCCTCCTGTCCCCCACTGCTGACCAAATTAAATGACCTTATTCTAAGAGGTGTGACTGTGTTCTGGAACACAGTGTCCATATATCTCTCCACATCCTTTATGTTGTGCAGTGTCTGCAGTTCTGCTTCCAGAATAATTATCATGTTCTGAATTCATCTAGCTGCTTACACTTTCTGCAGGTGTGTTCATTCTCAACTGCCTTGGCGTACAAAAGCCCTCACATTCCACAGCTGCAACATAACACCTGTCCTGCCATTGTTACTTATGTTATTTAGTTAATTTAATTTAATGACTTTCTTAATTAACGTAGAATAATTCTTATGTATGCTAGAATTTACTACGTCAGTGCCTCTACAACTAAACGTTATACATTTCTTAATTACATATGCATGTGTTTTAGCTATTTATTTTATTACTTTATTTTATTTTAAAGTTTTAGTTCTATTTTTTGTAGATCCACCTTGTGTCCTAAGCTAGCTATTAACACGCTTTCCCTTACATCAAGCACTTACTGGCCAATCAACTAATTTCCTGTGATGTCACAGTTGTTTTTTTCACTCAGTTTCTTCAGCAGCTTAAATAGCCCACTTCCAACTCCTGACTGCCTTTGCTCTGCTCCGATTCAACTCCCTGATAGATAAGGCCATACTCCAATCCCCGGACTGTATTTAAAGCGCTACTGAATCATGACTGCCTCTTCTCTACCCCGATTCGACTCCCAGGTAGGCAAGGCCACATTCCAGTCTCTGGGCTGTATTTAAGGTGCTCCCGACTATCCTCCTATGCTTGTATGCCATTCTGGGATGGATGAGATGAACTGGACTAGATGGCCTTTGTCATCCATAATTATCCTGCAAATAGAGGGTGCAACCATAGCTGGAGTTCTGTTTAGTTTGTTGCTAATGAAAGTTTACTGTGAGCAGGCTTTGTGGGGTGAGATTGCCAGGACAGGAGCACGTAATGGTCTCATAGGGAATAAGTAACCTGTTTACACTGCACTACAAAAAATTCTCAAGAATCTTTTCCATTGATTTCAATCTTGTCCTTTTGTCTATTTACCAATTATCCCACTCCATTTTGGTGCTTTTATGAGTATTTTGAGGTATTGAAATATTGTGATAAAGTTGTGTTGTATAGCAAATATTGAAAATATATTGTAAGGAGAACCAACATCAGCAGATTCTTCAGACTTGCAGATCCAGAAAACACAGATACAATTGTGAACCATTCAGTCTTTGCCCTCTGGTCTCTTAAAAGTTGTGTTTCACAGAGACACCTGAGGATTCCAGCACCTTTCATTGACAGTAAAGACCTATGTTCATTCCACTTTATTGCTCAGGAGTCATTTGATCACTTACCCTGTCAGTTACACCTGTTGTATGAAATACTTATATTGAATAATATCATGCGGCCAGGCAGAATAAAGCCTTCTTCTACTTCTCCAAAATGGAAGACGCTTTGTGTAATTTATCCGGGTTGCAAGTATTGAATCTTTCCCTCAAATATGAATTTACTGTCACTGCATCAACATGCAGACTGTGTTAATGAGGGCTGAGGCTGTCACCAAAATTAGTGTCATTGTCTGCAGAGTGTTATAAATAACTAATGGAATATTTTCCTGTCAAATTCACAATATTTAACAATGCTGTTAAAGTAAAATTTGACTCTCTGGTTTGTTTAATAGTTGCAGTGGGATCACCTATAGGTTGCACACAAACTAATGCTGTATTATATCATTGCTGCTCTTAGGGGAGAATTTTCAGGAGCGGGCGTGGGCTGGCGCGGAGCCGATCGCCGTCGCGATCAGCTGCGCGCCGCCATTTTATGTGGCCGGGCCAATGAAGGCTCAGCGCTACCTTTGTGGGTGGGGGGAGGGAGGAGACTCAGAGCCTGCGCTCTTTCACGCATGCACGCGAAATAGCACAGAAATCTCCCTGAGGCACGGAGCTACCTCAGGGAGATTATATTCAAGTAGAAACATCAATATAAAAAAAGTTTAAAATCATTCACACATGGCCCCTCATGTCCCCTCTTTATCAAATGTTTAAAAAATATTTAATAATTTAATATGCCCTTCATGAAATCTCATCCCGCCTGTGGATGAGGTTTCATGATAAATGCAAAGGCCATCTGGGCTCTTCGCCTGCCCCGCCAACCTTAAGGTTGGAAATGCAGCCGTGACAATTAAGTTAATTAGCGTATTAATGGCCTTAACAAGCCTTTGACAGTTCAGCGGGCGTGCAGCTGATCCCCGTGCACGCCCACCGAACGAAAGATCGGAATGACGTGCGGTGATGTCGGGACGCACGTCATTCTGCCCTTAATATTAATGGCCCATGCTGCTATTGCATAATATTTGTAACCAGATGCCAACAATGAGTGTTACCATTTTATTAGGACCTTTCTGTGCCTGCTTTGTGAATTTCTTGGTGAAACTTGAAAGGGGGAAAATATCACTTTGACTGAGGGGGAGAGTTAATGTGAGGTTGGGAGGAATAAGGGGCCCAAAAACAGAAGAAGCACCGGGGCCCATGATTTCTTTCCCAGCCCTGATTACATGGTAGGTTTCCATTACACATACCAGAAAAAGTGATGTCATTCCTATTCAAATGTAAATTCATTTTTAACAGCAGTCTTTATTACTACCAAACAACTTCTCTAGCATTAAAAAAATAACTTTTCCAATGTGCAATCCCCAAATTTTAAATATTGTTGGCGATTTACAAAATTTAAATTTACATCTTTTAGAAAACCTTTAAAATACACTTTAGGAGTGTTCTGTCTCCTTTGCCTCTCTCTCTCTCTCTCTCGCTCTCTTAATCCCATCTTAATTTCCCTCACTTTATTTTGCTTTAGCTACATCGTTTTACATTGAATTAAACACTCTAACTGACAATTCCTTGTTTAGGCTCTGTGGGGAATATTTTTGATGGGTTCTTTAGGCACTAAAAAGTCACCAAGTTGGTGAAGATGGAGTCTTTAGCTGAAACACCGGTTTAACAGATGTTGAGCGCAGGATGCCATCTTGCTATGGAGTTGAAGTTTGCATGAGGAACAGCTTCCTGGCGAATCATTAAGCAGATGATTGCTACTTAAATTGTGTATTAGCAATAATTAACAAGGCTACATGGCACTTTGGTGGATAGCAGTTATCTTAACAACCTCTCCTTATAACAATCATCTTAGTAGGAGTAAACAAGTAGCCGATGAGGATTGTGTGCTACTTACTATTTACTTGCTGTGGAAGTTGAAAGCGGATTGTTGAAACACTTTGGAAGATATTCTGGGACACTTATATCAAGACTTTCCCAACATTCTATCAACATTTATTCCAGGAATTCTCTATGGAATTCACTGACCAAGAGTAAGTCTGCCTTAGTGGACACCTTACAGGAGTCATCAGAAGAAAGAGAGTGCTTGGTCACCTGCATCTTGCTGATTATCCCCCTTAATCTACAAGAGGAATGGGAGAGCAACATGAAGCCAGGCAGGGCAGCACCAGATACTGCAGGGGAGAGGTGCAGGAGGGACAAAAGGCCGAGCTAGTCTTTTTCTCATCTGCAACTACAGGACATTCCTCTTCCTCTTGACCTTGTCCACCAGGAATTCCAGTACCAAATCCAAGAGCCTGTGCACCCTCTCACTAATGAGCCATCCCCAAAGCCCAACTGGGTGTTAGCCAGTGCACTCCACGCCTTCAGTGGAAGGGGGTGCATTGAGCCCACATATACTGTTCTGTGAAAATTGTACATAATCAACACGTGAGTAATAAACCTATGGATGTTAGTTTACCATCTCCAGGTAAATGGAAATTATGGTAATCAGCAATCAGGACCAAAATTGCATGCTAAGACCAGACTTTCAAACACAGCATCCATTTAGCTCCCATTTAGGTTTTCACCCTTTCACCAAAATAACCCTTGCAAGCTTCAGAGAGGATTCTTCAATTTGATTGGTTGAAACAAGCTGTTGCCTGCCTTATTCACATAGGTCCAAGATTCCCTGTAGAGGGTGCTGCTCTCTTTCAGATGCCTGATGACAGCAAGTTGCCTCTCAAAATCCCACGAAAAGCCTCTGGCAGCCATAAGTATAAAGAGCAGCAAACATCATTTGTCCACCGCCGACCGCAAAATATGGGTTGACCACACAAAAAAAATCACCAAGAAAAACCCAAATGGTTCGTTACTATCCTTCAGGGAAGGGGGCCTACCATTCCTGTGCAGCTTGACCTTCACAAAACCCCAGTTTTACACTATTTAATTGACCCTGAAGTGGCTCCATAACCTCGCGGTGCAATTAAATGGATAATAGAAACAACACGGTCAACGTTACTCACATCCCAGCAACAAACCTAAAAGCAGTCTAGCGTTCAGTTATTTTCTTAACTAATTGCTCCAGTCATTGTGTTTGGGTTGTACATAGAGATCATCATTTTTTTTAAAGGCACTTTGAACCTTGGAGACTTTTCCTGAATTCATTTTAAATCTCCACTAAAACAGAATCTCGTGCAGCTGAAAGTCACAATAGTTATTTTCAATCTAATACACTACTTCATTACATTCTAGCTGTGCAATAGTAAAAATCACACGCACAGATTTACACACATACACAGATATACATATACGCACACACATGAACAAAAGCTTGCGGCTGCCATAAATAATTCACCTACCTGCTGACAGCAAATGAAGAAAGTGGTTTTGTCATTAATGCCATACTATAGAATATGTGTGGGTGTGAAACAGCAGTAACTATCGTTTTGAACATGATCATTAATTAATTTATTGGTTGGTTTATCCAGGAAGAACTCTGGCAGAAGAGAATTGTAGTTAAGGGAGAGGATGAACTTTGATCAGGCAGTAGCCTAGTGGGAATATGAGTTGGGGATTGAAGGTCACTTAGGGTGGAATCTTCTCCCCTCTCTCATAGCGTGTTTCAAGGTAGGGAGGGTACTTAATCAGGCAGGGATTCCCCCCACCCCCACCACCTTCCCTTCTCCACCCAATTAAGTCGATGGTGGGAATCCTGTGGACAGCCTTCCCACCCCGCTGCTTATTGAGGCATTTAAGTAGGCAATTACTGCCCAATTAAGGGCCTCATCCCACTGTCGCTATTTTTAACCTGCTGGTGGTTGAGCCTGTTGCCACATGTGACAAACAAACCTATGCAGACTGTTTACGGCCTACTGGAGGGGACCTTTGTTCAAAGGCATTCAGTGCCTGATCGAGGGACCCAGCATTGGGAAGGGGGGGGTGCCTACTGAGAACCACCCCCCCGCCCTTGCTGCTGACCCCCTACAACTCTCCCCGCCCTGCAAAACCCCTTGCACCATTATACCTGTGGCCTGGCTCGCTCCTCCATCCTGGGCCTCCAATAGCTGCCATTCCAGCAAAGGCCACCTGGTGACGCTGCTAGGCAAAAGAGCTTCCAGCCTCTGATTGGCCAGCAGCTCCTGGGGTCCTGATCCTGTGGAAGGCCTGTCAGTGATCTCTTAACTACATGATTGTCTTGTAATTCTGTGGGCCTTCTCTGCTGCCTCCACAAGATTCCCATTCCCAAGTTACTCCCATTCACCTTCTTCTAGACAGCTGTAGAATGTTTTAGTGAAGTCGCAAAAATACATCACAACCCAGGTGTGTGGCACAGAAAACAAACTTAAGTTGGGGAATAAATAACATGGCAACTTACCAAAAAAAAAATCAACCTTGATTTGATTTTCAATTTCGAAATTTGCAGGATAAAAATAGTTCATAGACAGAGAGCTGAGTTTTGCCTGCTTGCCCAATTATAATAAGCAACTGTTTTATGCATCCTCTATGCTGTGATTGGGTATTGGCACAATGTTGTCTAAGACCTTAGCGTGAACAAAGGTGACATTTATACTATCCAAACATGGAGTGATTTTCTTTCTACAAGAAAAACAATGAGACAGAACACAAGCTCATTTCCCCCAACAGTGTAAGCGCATGCCAACTTATGAAGCAAACTATGAAGAGATGGTCAATGATGCCTGCATCTTTGTGCAGGAAGGAGGTGATCTGCCATTATTGAATGCATTAACGCATCTTCACAAACATTGGTGTCTCACCTGCATTTGGAGGAGTTGGAAAATGGTGTTTATAATATGAGCAACAAAGCAAACCTAACTGTTCATAATCTTGTTCCCAAATTAGTTCTACGACACAGAGAGATGGAAAATTGGGTCAGTTGCCTTTTTGATGCAACAATTTGCCAGCTGATAGAATACTCCATGAAAAACTCTCCAATTTTTAAATCTAGGCATTATGAGGACCCTAGATTTACAGAAGTATAAAAGAGAGAAATGAGCCCGAACAAACAGCTATTGTTATTTATGATACAGTCAATCATTTTGTCAATAGATTTTTAATTTCAAAGCCTCTAGGAAGGGCTGAATAACCTGACATTGTGCTTGTATTTGGGTATCATTCTGTTGGAGAATAGATTTTATAAACTGAAATATTATGCTTGAATTAATTTACTGTGCATAATTAGCACTACTCAAACCACAGACATAAAGGGCAATCATGGAAGTTAATTAGATATAATGCAAATTTATCAGTAACGTGAATGCAAATAACTATGAATTCCTAACATGTTCTACAGTGTGTCTTCTACTAATAACTCTTTGCCAGATACTCAGGATCTGGTACAAAGCTGTCTCAGATTTAAGCACCTCATTAAGCAGTGACACCAGTGCCCCTTTATACATTGCCTAACTGAATTGATTATAGATGAATTTTTCATAAGCCATTCTACCGTAACATTTTCAAAACTCCATCAAGCTTTATCTCTAGATTAAATGATAGCCAAAGATAATGAAAGCCCAGTGTATAAATGTCCACTTTGCAACATCAATCACTCCTTCCTCCATGTATTCCTTCCAATTTAATGAAGGATCTTACAAAATTGACAATTCAAAGATTGTACCACCAACAATTTAAATTGCAAGAATAACCTGTTGCTCTTGAACTTTACATTTGTTCATGAGCTATTGTTCTCATCAGAGTAAAGAATATCAGTGGTGAAAAATTGAATACTCTCTCTTTCACACAAAATCAGTGCTAAGTACCTCTAGGGAAGCTACAAGATGGCCCTGATGCAGGGAAAGGCCCATGCCTTTTGCTCTAACATATCCTGGCTGCCCTTTTGAGTGAGATTGCCAATTGGTACTCAATCACATTAATCTTTCCTGTAGAATTGTGATTCCTAGATTTAAATTGAGACAAACAAATCTAAATGTACCAGGACTCAGGCAACAGAGAGAGCAGACTTTTAGTCCATTTAGAAAGTTGGCCCAAGACCTAGGTGGCTGAAGGCATTGCCTATAACAATGGGACAAGGAGAAGGAGTTTATGTATTGAAAGTAAGAGCTGGAGGGACAGAGTTTGTGTGGGAAGGAAAGGAAGAGTTAGAAGGCTGGAGGAGATTACACAGATAGGGAGTGATAAGGCCATGAAGGAATTTAAGCATGAGGGTGAGAGTTTTAAATTTGAGAAATTGGAGGGCCAGGAACCAATGTAAATCTCAACGGGCCCTTCAAGGAAGGTCAAGCGAGGCACAGAATGTAGCTATGCGCTTACCCAAGGAGAATTCAAGCCCAGTACAACAACAAGTGAGTAGGAAAATGAGGAGTAATAATGGGTAGGGCACAGATTGGTGGTGAGAAGTGCCAGGGAGGGGAGAAATGAAGGGTGGCATTAAACAGATGGCACATAAGGGAGAAGATAGAAGAGAAAGACTGGGGAGGGACAAGAGAAAATAAGACAGAGGTAGAAAGAATAGTCATATTTACAGCTTCAAGTTTGGGGCAGCAGTCAAAATGGCAGATACAAATAGAGAAAGAATTCAGATTACAAAGGTATGGCAGAGATTAGGAGGCACATGTTCTGAGGATGAGGAGACTATTGTAAAGAATGTGACATTTAAGGCTGAGATCCAGTGGATGACCAGACTGGAATCAAACCCAGCGCCATGAAATAAAAGGTTGGTGTACTAACTATGCCATTCAATTATAGGAACATAGTACTTAGGAGCATGGGTAGGCCATTCAGCCCTTCGAGCCTGCTCCGTCATGGCTGACCTTGGTGTGGTCTCAACTCCACTTTGCTATCTGCTCCCATAACCCTTGACCCCCTGTCTATCAAAAATCTGTCTAACTCAGCCTTGACTAAATTCAATGACCCAGTCTCCTCTGCTTTCTGGAAAGAAAATTTCACATACTAACGACCCGTTGAGAGAAAAAAATTCTCCTCATCTCCGTTTTAAACAGTAGACTTCTTATTCTTAAATGGTGCCCCCTGGCTCTTGTCCCTCCTACAAGTAGAAACATCCTCCCAGTATCTACCCTATCAAATCTTATATGTTTCAGTAAGATCACCTCTCATTCTTCGAAACTCCAATGGATATCGGCCAAACCTTTTCAACCTTTCTTCATAAGATAAGCCCTTCATCCCAGGAATGAGTCAAGTGAACCTTCTCTGATGTAATTATACCCTTTTTCAAATAAGGAGACTAAAAACTGCACACAGCACTTAGCTTTTCCAGCCTTTGCTATTGATAAATCTAACTGTAGTATTGCTGAAAAAAAGAGACATTTTTTGTCAAAGTTTTTCATCTTGCACTCACCAGGACAATTCGCAAGAAAATGCCAATGCCATGTGGACTCCTGGCCAACCAATCAACATTCCCTTCTCATACAGTATGAATATGTTGTTTCCCCTGACATCAGCAAGTTCTTGCAAATTGTCCTGATGAGTTCAAGACAAAAAGCTTTGACATAAAATCTCTTTTTTCAGCAATACTTGAGTTCTGTACTACCAAACAATTATTTATCTAACCTTAATTAAATTATTGCTTGCCTTAATTCCAAATTATGATGACTTGTAATCACTTTCAGCAACACACCTTTAATAATACAAACTATCATCAAACATTGCACTTCAAGCTCACATAACTTGGAATATTTAAAAGGGAGAGGGAAAGATCATTTATGTATGATTACACACAATACAAGCTCTAAGCAAATGATTCCATTTGAGGAAAATTCTCAGGGTAATCCTAATTGATTGAGATGTTTTTACAGAAAAAGGTTGGTTAAAACTCAACTTAAATTTAAATCTTCATTATATTTTCCGTCCTGAAAAGCATAATCATCACGGCCATTGACTCTCAGTTCCTATACAGTGACTGCCTTGTGACATCACTTTCATGGCAGTGATCAAATTAAAAGTTGAGGAGCAACCATTACACAGAAACTTCAATTACATCATTTACTCACTCCTCAAAAACCAATGCCATGGCAACCCATCTAGCCTGAAATAGTTATTAGACAGGCAAAATTCGGAGGCATTAGGAATTGAGCAACATTTACAGATGTTCAATGGAAAGAGGAATGAGAAATGGAATTCATGAAACATTCTTAGTATGATAGACTGGTGGAAAAACCAATCAAAGTAGTAAGTTAAAAACAAAACAAAAACAGAATTACCTGGAAAAACTCAGCAAGTCTGGCAGCATCGGCGGAGAAGAAATCAGTCAACGTTTCGAGCCTCCATGGCCCTTCGGCAGAACTGCCGAAGGGCCATGGAGGCTCGAAACGTTGACTGATTTCTTCTCCGCCGATGCTGCCAGACTTGCTGAGTTTTTCCAGGTAATTCTGTTTTTGTTTTGTTTTGGATTTCCAGCATCCGCAGTAGCTTTTAGCTTTTTGTTTTTATCTCAAAGTAGTAAGTTGTTAACAGTGAAAGACTGTGGGTGGAATCTTCTGCTCTTGCTGGTTGCTCCGTGATCCTGGGACCCTGATGCCTGTCCTTCCAGCAGTAGCCATGACCTCCCCTGTGGCACTGCTGAGCGCAAGAGCTGGCAGTCTCTAATTGGCCAGTAGTGCTCAGTAGGCGAAACTCCAACTCCCAGTGTTTTGATTCCAGGGGAAGACCTGCTGGTGGCCTTGCCACTGCCTGATTGGCTTGTGGTTCATCAGGCCTTCCTGAAAAGAGGCAGCGCGGGTCTCTTGCCGTCTCTCCAGTTGGCAGGCGAGACTCCTGACGCCTCAACAAAATTCCACGCATAGAATCATCCAAATTTACAGTGCAGAATGAGGCTATTTGGCTCACCTTCTCTGTGCTGCCACACCCATCCCAAATAAGGTTCGTCAAGCTTGATCTTCAACAGATGTTAGAGTTGCATCCCTAGCCGTGTGAGTTCCTGTAGCAGAGCTAAAGTCTGACATGTTTTTATTCATTTAGAAATGGCTGTACTTGTATGTCACATCACCAGAAAGATTCATTATTAAAAATAGTTAATTGTCCATTGATTGAATTTGAATCTACGTTAATACCCTATGTATGTAAAATATGACTTGAATATAAACAGAAAGTATAAGCTGCACAGTTCTATGCTTGACAAATGATAACACTGAATGACCAAATGGAATTGCTGCTTTTCTATATATTGGGTGCAATAACAATAGCGTGTGTACCTGTAATGAGGGCAGGTGTTTTTACAACATCGCTTGCTGATAACACAGAAGGGAGATATGACATGAGAAAAACCCAAGTGGTGGGAGAGCAAAGTTACTGCTTCCAACAACCCTTCAGGCCTTTCAGATCATGGCAACTGCTGCATAATGTACGATCCCCATAGGGACCAATAATAAAAAAAAGAAATTCCAACTTCCAGTTGATAGGTGAAAGCATTACACAAGATTTCAGACGAAAAGCACTTCTGACTAAACATTATTTTTGTAAGAAACATACACTTTGAACTACGGCAAGGATTTTCCGGCACTGCCCGCAGCGGGACCGGAAATTACCACCCGAAGTCAATGGGCCTTTGGCTGGTCTGTCAAATTTTCTGACGATTCCTGCCTTTTTTCTTTCTGTTCACGTGATGTGGGTGTCACTGGCTAATCCAGCATTTATTGCCCATCCCTAATTGCCCTTATTCAGAGGGCAGTTAAGAGTCAACCACATTGCTGTGGACCTGGAGAGACATGTAGGCCAGACCAGGTAAGGCAGCAGATTTCCTTCCCGAAAGGATATCAGTGAACCAGATGGGTTTTTGCGACAATCGGCAACGGCTTCATGAGGGAGAATTCTCCCCCTGTTGGGGGAGCTGTGCGGGGGCGGGTGTGGACCCGATCGGCGCCCCCAATCGGGTCTGCACCGCCATTTTACGTGGGTGGGCCAATTAAGGCCCACCCAGCGTGACGTGCGCCATGAAGCGCTGAGTGTTCCCTGTGCGGGCGGTGGAGGTGGGGGTGTGGGGGCGGGTGGGGGCATGCGCGCGAAAGGGTGCAGAAATCTGCCTGAGGCACAGAGCTGCCTCGGGGAAATTAGTTTAAGTTCCAAAAATTTTAATAAAGAAAAGAAAAAAAATTAAGACATGTCCCCTCATGTGAGCTGGGACATGTCAATGAACATTAATGAAAAAAATTATTTAATTTATAAACCCTTCATGAAACCTCATCCCGCCTGTGGATGAGGTTTCATGAAAAATGCAAAGGCCGCCTGGGCTCTTCGCCTGCCCACCAACCTTAAGGTTGGACGGGCAGCTCAGTTTATTAGCTTAATTGATATTTAAATGGCCTTAATAGGTTTTTGACAGTTCACCGAACTGAAAATCTAAATGACGCGCAGTGATGTCGGGATGCATGCCAATGTCACCCCACATCATTTTACACCTTGTCAAGCTGAAGATTCAGGCCATGGTTATCATTAGACTTTTAATTCCAGATTTTTATTGAATTCAAATTTCGCCATCTGCCATGGTGGGATTTGAGCCCAGGTCCCCAGGTCATTACCCTGGGTCTCTGGAATACCAGTCCAGCGACAATACTACAATGCCCCTGCCTCCCCCATGAAGCAGGGCAGGAAAATCGCAACCTACAGAACAGAACTTTCCCCTTTTACTTTTAACACAACTGAAAAACCCCACTTCACTTTACACTGTTCCTGAAATAGCCACTCCATTGTCCCAGACCCAGTCCGAGGTGATTCTTAGCTCCTGAAGATTTGCTCCCATTCCTTTCTTTCCCAGCCTGGTAACTTTGAACCCCAGAACCGTCTTTCACAGTCCAGTTTTCTCCCTGCGATTCTCCACCTAGCACAGGCTAGGCAAACCTTTCACCCTCGTTTCAAATCCTCCCGAGTTTGGTCTTTTCAATCTGAGCACAAACTCCCACCTGCATTCCAGTGTGGTGAACCATAGAGACTTCCAGCTGCTTCCTCTCTCCCTGATCCTGGCAGACTAACTTCTCTGTGAGTGTCAGGAACATCCTAGAAACCATTCCTCTCTCAAAGCCCACCTCCATGGCCACATAAATCACGTGAACCTTGTGTCCAGATAGAGATGCTGATTAAATAATCCTTGAGATCCCAACTCTCTTTTATCTTGGAAGTGGGCAGTTTAAAGCATAACTGTTTACAACCTGACATCCTCAATACCTTCCTGGGACTTTGGAGACTAGGGGCAGAATTTTGCCAACGGCATGCGGGAGTGGGCCCGACACGCTGACATGTAAAATGACGCAAAATGACATCGGGCGTGCATCCCGACATCATCGCGCGTCTTTTCGATATTTATTTCGGCGGGCGCACGCCAGAGGTAGCTGCGTGCCCACCAAACTGTCAACGACCTCTTAAGGCCATTTAAAAAGTAATTTAATTTATTAACAACATTGCCCGTCCAACCTTAAGGTTGACGGGCAGGCGAAGAGCCCAAGCGGCCTTCGCATTTTTCAGGAAACCTCATCCACAGGCGGGATGAGGTTTCCTGAAGGTTTTTTAAATAATTGAATAAATTTTGCAAACTTCACAAACATGTCCCAGCTCATGTGACACGGCCAGATGAGGGAAAATGTTTAAATAATTTTTTACTTTATTTTTTGAAAAGTTTTGTTATCTACTTAATCGCCTTGAGGCAGCTCCGTACCTCACACGGATGGTGTGAAAGAGCGCAGGTCTCGACTCTCCCTCCTTCTCCCCCCGCCTGTACAGGTAGCGCTGAGCGCTACCAGCTGCACATTATGCTGGGTGGGCCTTAATTGGCCCACCCGCGTAAAATGGTGACGCCCAGCCGATCGTGGGCGGCAATTGGGTCTGCACCCACCCCTGCCCGCTCCCGCCCGCCATAGGAAATATTCTCATCTCGCAGCCTAACTACTCTAAACACAGATGCTACTGCCATTGTCTCCAACTGTGAATACTTTACACTTTCCTTCCAGCAAAACAATCTGGGCCTCCCTTTAATCCTTAACAGCCACATCATCCAGGCCTGTTGTCAGGCAGACTGCAGATCAGGTCACATGACCCCTTCAATGTTATCCTAAATTAAAGACACAGTTCTGAAACAACAATCTTAAAAACCTCATCTTTATAGCAGTTAAAAAAGATAACTTCCTTTTCATTCCGGTCCCTTGATTAACAATTGCCCTATCTTCTCCCCATCCACAGAAATTGCCCTTCCTCTTCCTTATCTAGGGCAGCCATTGGAGGCCCAATGGAATTACACACTGCCTGTAGCTGCAGTGTGGAAGCAACAGGAATGCTGCGAGTGTCTGTGCGCACTAAACGAGTGTTAATTTGAAAAGAAAAGAGCATTAACAGTCTAGAAAGTAGTTGCTAATAATGCAAAAAGTTGTCTGCCAAGTTAAAAGTAGAAGTCAAAATACAACTCACAAGTATTGAGCAACATAACTTGAAGTGGTGGATTCCTGGAATGGACAGTCTGCAGGACTCCCGGGGCCTATTTTATAAGTGATGTTCAGTGAATCAGGAAGAAGAGGACTGTGGGGACAATTTTAATACATTAGCACCAATAGCGAAAATATGCGCTTGTAGCGCCACCTTCAAAGATGATATAACTCTGCCACCATGGAAGTAGGAGACCAGGGCGGCCCACCTATTTGCATGAGACTCATGTACAACATTGCAAAGCTGATCCTCATATTCACAATCCCATTGGGGATTTTAATAAGGCTACGTCACCTTAGACCTATGACAAACGAAAGCCAGATTCATCTGGAATCCAGAGTAGTTTGAAAATGTTACAAGTGGCCGATGGGATTTTGCTGATAGAGTTACCTCATTCATTGGACAGTGTAAATCCCACATCAGCATCTAGGGCTATTATTTTTTGTACTGAAAGACTAGAAGATGACCAGATTTGACTTTAATGGAAGCTGATTGGCAAATGGAATGTAACTTTTAGTTTTGGAAATCGGCATTCTGACAAAGTTCACAAGCTAATGGTTTAACAATCCGATTGTCAGTCTTCATTTTGCAATCAGGTCATTAATCTTTCTTGCGTAGAAATTGGTTTTACTCATAGCAAATTTGTTAGTGTCACCTTGAGATTAAATTTTGTTGACGAAGAAAAATAATGTACATTCAAGACATTTATCTATTGTTACTCGCTCGCCCCCCTTTCCATTTTTTATGTTTCTGAATGGGCTAACACCTCCATGGGCAGAATTTTTCCGTCGGCGTGCAGGGAGCGGGACCTGCACGCCAATGCGTAGAATGACGCGCGGTGACGTTGGGCACACAACTCAATGTCACCGCATGCCATCGCAGTATTTCGCTGGGTGGGCGCATGACAATGTCCACTGTGCGGCCGCCAGTCATTACCGGGCCAATTAAGGCAGTTGAGGCTCTAATTGCCGTGGATTTTAAGGCGCCCGTGCGATATTTGGCTCGTCGAACGGGCGCAACGGGCAGGCTATCCGAAACTTTAATGAAGCTCATCCACGGGTGGGAAAGAGGGATCATTGTTTTTGTGAATCCAGACATTTAACAGTTAGTGCTCAGAAGTTATTGAAAGTTGTGTGTGTGAGGTGGAGAAGTCTCAAATGCATAGCAACTACTTGGACTGCACTCATTACCTTCAGGTCAGCACTTTTCAGTGAGCATTTGTTTTGGGGCCTGTAGGTTTCAGCAAGCCTCCCTAAGCCTGGGAATGGGAGGTGATCCCTCCACTGGAGACACCTCATCTGAGGAGGAAAGGATGGCTAGAAGGGGGAAGAGGCCAGGAGTGCACATTCAGCCTCCAGGGGACCCACCTTTGGGAGGACAAGCGCAGGCACAAGGGGTGCAGGGCCAAGAGGTAGTCCAAGGCCCAAGGGGCCACAGAAGACGCCACTATCCTGCTGCTAGGGTATACAGAGCGCGAAGCACCTATCTCAATATGTCTGAGATGCAGTGTTGAAGGAGGCTTCGTCTGTCAAGGGAGACAGTCAACTATATCTGTCAGATGATTGGTCCAGAGATCTCAGCTAACTGTGTGGGTGGACACCCCATGCCCGTCTCTCTAAAGGTCACAGCTGCCCTCAACTTCTATGCCTCCGGCTCTTTCCCAGGGAGTCGGTGGGCGATCTCTGTGGTGTCTCCCAATCGATTGTCCACACTTGTGTGAAGCAGGTGACAAACGCTCTGTTCAGGCGTGCATTGACCTTCATCCATTGCTGCTGGCCAGCCACACAGAGTGAGCCAGAAGCTTCACGGCCATTGCTGGCTTCCCCCGCATCCAGGGTGCAATAGACTGTACACATGTGGCCATCAAGGCACCAGGTGAACCCAGTGCCTTCGTCAACAGGAAGGGCTTCCACTCCATGAACGTGCAGATAGTGTGTGACCACAGGATGCTGATTCTATGAGTCTGTGCAAGGTACCCAGGCAGCTCCCACGACGCCTACATCCTCAGACACTCCCAGATGCCGGGGCTCTTCAGTGTTCCAGCCTGGCTGGATGAAGGGCTGCTGGGAGACAAGGGCTATCCCCTCAGAAGATAGTTTATGACACCTCTCCGACATCCAAGAACAGAAGCTGAGCAGCAGTATAATAGAAGACACACCACCAAAAAAGCTGTGGTGGAGAGACACGTCGGTCTTCTCAAAATGTGCTTCAGATGCCTGGACTGTTCTAGGGGGCACTCCATTACCCCCCAGATCGAGTGTCGCTTAAAGTGGTTGCATGCTGCGCTCTGCACAATCTAGCTCTGCAAAAGGGGGATGTTGTGGACGAAGGAGATGTAGACAGAGTGGCTGGGGCTGGGCACGATGAGTCCAGCAGTGAGTCTGAGGATAAGCACGCACAGGGAAATGATGAGGGGGCACAGGCTAATCCAAGGAACCTTTAGCTAGCACAGTACATATGGATCTGCAACACAAGCCTGGCATGTATCCTCCATCCTGGAGACCTCATCTGTCTGGATAGGAGGATTGGCAATGGGCACCGTGAATAAATCTAAAAGACACACAAATCACTCATCAAATCTCAGGAATCCATGCACCATTCCAAAAAAAAGAGGAACCCACAGCAATTTGAGACGACATAAATTTAATATTGTAACCAAAGTCTCTTCCCATAACAGAAATAAAAATGTGTTGGACTTCACACAAAGTTTTAAACAGCTCTTGCAGAAAGGGGGTGGGGGGGCAACAGAAAACCACCTGAAGTGTGCCTAAGGTGCCTTCACCTTTCGTTTGCGGGTGCTACGTCTTTGTGATGCTGGCAATGGCCAGCCTGCTCTCTCTGCTGTCCTGTTGGCCTCGATGGCCTTGGCGAACATCCTCTGGCCCATGGAGCCTGTGCTGGCCCCACCTGGAAGGGAGCTGCCAGCTGTGCAGCTGACATCTCCCCAGTCATCGCAGCCTCATTGGGTGCCTCAGTCACTGGCAGAGGGGCAAAGGAGATGCTGCCCTCATCCACAGTGCCCTGAGAGGTGCCAGCAGAGATGACAGGCAGCTGCTCTGCCGATGTGAGGTCTGTTTGGCCCTTCCTGCTCACTGTAGATGGATGGGCACCGAGGTGAGATACCTGGTGGCCAAACCACCGCCCACACGGGCACTGACCAGACGAGGTCAATGCCCCCGTGAGGGTGTGCAGGTCCGAGGGCAACCCTAGGAACCCCTGATCCTGTCCCTGGAGCTGCCTCTCCATGAAAGTCGCCAATCTCTCCATGGAAGAAGCTTGGCGCTCAGCCAAGATGCTCAATGCATCTGCCACGGCCCGCGTAGACTCCTCCACCACTGACACCAAACCAAGCAGAGCCTCATGTATCTCCACTAGATGCTCCCGCACACCCGGTCGCATGTCAGCAGTTGGCTGCATCGCCCACGGCTCCAGAGGCTCATCATCTGCCACGGACTGAGCATGTGCCTGGGCCTCTTCAGTCCTCTGACTGTGGGCGCCATCGGCAGTCTCTGTCTCACCAGCTGCTCCAGCGACTGTGAAGTGCCCTCACCGCTGTGACCTGGGACACTAGCTGAAGATATGATGCCCACCGAGGTGCCAGTATCTGCGCTGGTGCCTGCCTGGCAGAGATGGTGTGATGCTTCTGATGGTGCAACTTCACATCCCTCAGGTGTCAGAGGGGCCCCTGCTGCTACACCCGGCCGTGTGCCAATGATGCTGAAAGGAAGAGTAAGGACATTCGATCAGTTAGCCTGCGGGAAATGTCAATGTACATGCCTGTCCCCTGGCTCATCAAGCGCTCATCATTCCACACACACTGGGCAAGCCATGTTGGTGACGTCACTCACTCAACAATCAGCACTCCCATGGATGTTGGGAAATTACTGGTGACATGAGTGCTGGCCATACATACCTGCCCGTGGAACCCCAGCCTCTCCGGCTCCAGTGGACCTGGGCATGTGCTGCTTCTCAAGGTCCAGTGCCTCCTGCTCAAAGCAGCTGAACATCAATATCGGGGCTGGCCCGCCGCCAGTCCTCAGCAACTCGGTACTGTTATGAGAATTCTTCTCCTGCAAATGAGAAAATAGCATTGATAAGTGATACTTGTACCGTCAATCACCTGGCGGCCGGCTGACCCCAAGCCCAGTTGGCCATTGCAGGTCTACAATGTATCCTTCGCCTGCTGATAGCCAGCACTCACACAAATATGCCTGGTGTGTCCTTTCCCCCGCCGACATGCTGCCTTCATCACAGTTGGGAGCACATTTTTGTACCATCCGTTGCAAGGAGGCACAATGACATGGAGCGTAGAGGGCAGCACATCCATCTGTGCCACAGGATGTTGAAGATCCCCTCACACCATGTCATCCCCGGGCTTCCACATGTCGTGGAATTCGACCAGTGCGCCTGGGTGTAGCTTCCCCAGGTTGAACTCACCACAGTCATGTGGGTGTCACTGTACCACATGCTGTGGGTGCAGAACCCAACTCACCTCAACCCTCTCAAGCTGACGAACGCATAGGCAATCTCTGGTGGGCCGCCCAGCTAAGGGCACATGCCATCACTGACTCATTGCACTCACGCCACTCAGACATGGGTGGTCCGCCAGCGGGGGGAGAAGGTTACATGATGGATGCATTGAATGATGCCAACATGCTACTCACCCTTCCCCTGCGCAGCAGGTCATTGAAGAACTTGCGGCACTGGGTCCATGAGCGCCGCACCACATCGTGGGAGCTCACGACCTCCGCAACCTCCTCCCACGCATGCTTGGTCAAGCGGGATGGCCTCCTTCCGCTGTGCTGCTACCTCCTCGAGGCGGGCAGCAAGGCACTCATCGGAAAACCTGGGCACACAGTGGCCACCCGCCCTACCCTCCTGCATGGTGGCAATCGGGACCGTGCTGCCATTTTGCGCGGGCAGGCCAATTAAGGCCCGCCAGCATGTTTGGCAACTCCCAGGGACGGCAGGAGTGGACGGACGCAGGTGGAACGGCAATCACCACTGGGTCCAATGGCAACCCAGAGTCCTGTTGAAAGGCCAAGCTACAGCTGCACCAAGGCTGCTGTACATGGCCAGAGGTTGGGGGCAAGGCACATCTGAAAGAGCCATGCAGGAGGGTAGGGCGGGTGGCCACTGTTTCACGAGGGCCTCTTCCAGGAGAATTAGATCTTGAGCCAGTGTAAAAGATTACAAAAACATGAACATAAATGGTTTCAGACAAATCACTAACATTCAAAATTCCTCAGGCTTCTGCAGGTTTGCTGTTTGAGGTGTGCGGATAAATGAATGCACACTCCATCTTGGTGTGTGTTTATTGACATCGATGCTTCACAATATGCGGTTATGCTCCTTTAATTAAACAAATATTAACTTGGTTAAAAAAAAGTTGCCTCAGTTATAAGTGACAGAATCGAGTGAAGAGTTTGCAGCAGTCAGTGCCAACTCACGATCCCAGCTATACAGATATCACTTGAAAATAACATCGATACATCAAAAAAAGGAAAAGGAATAGCTGAAATTATTATGGGCTGTTTTTTAGATTGTGTAATTTTTGTTCAGGCTACAGCTCTTGGCAGGATATATGCTGGCTATCCATTTTCAGTGCTGGCTGCCATTGTATCAGCCCCAGTGAATTAGGTCAGATGAGAAACAATACCCAAAGGGAACATCTAATTACAGATTCACAGCAGATCAAAATATTGTTACAAATATGTACATATCCATGTATCAGGCAGCAGGAGGTTGTTTAGTGGTAACATTAAACTGAGATAGGTTTCTGATTGTTCAGTACAAATCGATTGGGATTAACAACAATAGCAATCACGTACAGGAGACCTTTACCACCTGATAGGCATCTATAGAGAGTGATGCACAAATTGGTAAGAAATGGCCCATTATCATCGCTTTAAGAATGGTATGATATTCAAACAGTGACACTCATAAATATAAATGAACTCCTATTATGAGCTTTGAGTAACAGAGAACTTCCAAGCTGCTTAGAGAATAGAATTCCGTTGCATGTAATTAACCCGTTCATTTTAATGAAGCCAATCCCCAAAGGGATTACAGTTTATGGTGTGTTTGCTGCTGAAGAAATTTTGTCAAGAGCCTTGATAAGCCAATTCATGGCTTGAGAAGAATTACAAAATCACCGACTTCTTATGCCGGACTTTTTCGCCCAATTTATCTCTGTGAAATTTTCCATCATCTGCTCAAATACCCGAATTAAGAATATAACAGGTTTAACTAAAAGACACCAGTCACTTTCTTCTTTTCAGTTAAATAGTAAGGGCTCACACTTGCATGGCAAGTGGAAAGAGGCAACCCACCTCCTCTATGCACTTAAGCCCATTAATAAGCTTGTTGCTAGCTCATTAAAGGGCCAGTTTTGTATTTGCTTTCTAAGGAATGAGAGGGAGAAGTTGGTGACACAGCCAGGAGTGAGCTGGAACAGCGGGACAGAGCATGGGGCAGCATTGTAGAAGGAAGGCTCAGAGAAAGCCTTCATTCACAGGCAAGCAATTGTGCTGAGTGAAAAAAAGCTATCTTTCACATCACTGCACTCTTGACAAGGGCATTGGCGGGGTTGGGGGGTCGGTAGGTAGGTGGGGGCTAGAACTGAGGAGGTGGTGCACACGTCCTTCTGCTAATGGGCATATGATGGGTGCTCAGGAAGCCTTCACCTTCCATTGTCAATGAAGGACGGGCATTGGACAAATGGGACCAAGCTTCTCTGAACTTACTCTGACCAGTGATGAGTAGCAACATCTGCCAGAGCACAGGCAAACGGTGGGTAACAGGGTGAAAGGGTAGGGATAAAGAGAGAGGAAGGCTCCAAACTCTTCAATTTACACAATCTTCACCAGCACAATCCATCGTTCTGCCATCCCTCACTTTCCTTTCTCCCTCATTTGGCAACATGCAATGGAAACACATAGGGCAGAAGTTTTCGCCCAGCATGCATGCCCGACCTGCTTCAGCATGAAATAGCGCTTGATGACGTCAGGCGAGCGTCCTGACGTCATCGCGCACTCACGCGATATTTCGTTCGGCGGGTGCAGCAAGACTCGGAAGTGTGCCAGCTGATAATTAAGAGGCCTATTAAGGCTATTAAAGTAGTAATTAACTGGGGTATTTCATTGCCCGTCCAACGCTATGGTTGGCGAGTGGGCGAATCGGCCAGGCGGCCTTTGCATTTTTCAGGAAACCTCATCCACGGGCAGGATGAGGTTTCCGATATTATTTAAAAAAGAAATATGTTAGGACAGAATTTTCATCATTTATATGTTCCGGTGACTGATTCTGATGCGTGGGCAATTTTTCCCACTTTTAAAAATCTTTATTATTTACATTTAAATTCTTCAGCTCCCTGAGTCAGCTCTCTCAGGGAGCTTTCATTTCGCACTCCCGCACTCCCGCTGACTTCAGCACTTGCTCTCCTCCTGCTCCCACCCTGGCAGCGCTTAGCCTTTCAGCGCACCTTTCCGGCCGGCTGGCTGTTAATTGGCCAGACAGTGCGAAATCGCAGTCGTGGGCCGATCGCGGTCAGGGGTCCGCTCCCAGGCCTGCTGATCGCAGATACCCACCAAACTAAAAATCCTGCCCATAAGTCAGCCTTCAGCTTTCTCATGGCTCCTTCACTTAACATTTCACTATTATTTACATCAGAAACATCCAAGTGACCCACAAAGTGACAAGGTTGACGTGGTGGCCTGCGCTCATGGCCACTCCTGCAATGTGCTCCCACTGTGGCAGAGGAGGAGGTGAAGGCAGACTACTCACTAGGGCTTGCCTGGGACTCAGGTACCTGTGGTGGATTCAACTTTGTCATGGAGGTGCTAGGGAGGCACCTCCAAAGGGTGTGCACTGACAGCACTATGGGGCAATCTCTGTCACAGGACATGACTCCATAGATGCATCACCCATTAGAGGGACCATGGGGGTGAATGATGACGATGGAGCCCTGTGAAGGATGGCCTCCTCACCACCATCTGTCACTCCTCAGCCCTTTCCTGATGCCCTTGTTCTTTGGAAGGAACCATTAGCTGGGGTGCAGCTGGCATCCATTCTACACTTTGTTGCACCATTTGCACCACTGGCCAGTCAATGCCAGACTGTGGCATGCATTCTGTACATACTACATAAAAGATAGGCTGTATTCCTGCTGTTGGGAAATCTCTTAAACTCAATCCTCCTTTGTGCTACGTATGACTCCAACCAGTGGAGAGTTTCACCCCTGATTCCCTTTGACGTCAAAGCCTCAATCTTGACTCCAATCTGGTCAAATCACTTGGTCAACCCGACCAGAAGGCAAAGGTGGCAGCATGTCAGCAGATCAGGCCCCAGTCGATAGTGCGAAATTGTCAGCATGCCGTTCCAAACCAGCCTCCACCTCAGGATGAAAATACAGCACAAACTGATGGCTCAGCAGCAGCACTCTCACTTGTGAGTTAGACGGTCACTCTCATTCCAGAGACATAAGCACATGATCTCAGCTGACACTTCAGTGCTGCACTGTTGAGATGAGACACTAAACATATGGACATAAGATCCCAGAGCACTATTCAAAGGAGAACAGAAAAGTTTGCCCATTGCCTTGGTCAATGCTTATCCCACAACTCACATCACTAAAATAGATTATCTGGTTATTCATTGTTCTTCATATGACCTGTCTACGTGCGTGCTGGCCACCATGAACTCTGATCCACTCACTGAGCACAGACTAGGGATTGCATTGTGAACCCTCCTGATCTTTGTATATCTCAGGGTCTCACCATGATGTGCACCTGTCAACAGAGCCAATAAAGAGGCTTTGAGTGATATTTCTTTGTTTCTTGCTATTTTTTTTATGGTGGGAGCAAAGTTGAGAAATCACAGACTGCTAACCTTTAAAGGTTCAGACAACTTGAACTAAAAGTTTTCATTGTGATCTATTACCCAAAGGTTGAACCACTAAAAATTTCCAGTCAACTGCTTTTCCACAGATGAATGGTGCACAGGCGCAAAGTTGCTGGCCTGTGTAATTTTAGACAGCTCGCCCACAAAAGGAAACAAAGCCCAGCCTGATCTCTCGTTGTATGTTCCTACAAATTGCTGTTCACAGGGGACGGAGGAGGAGATGTGTGCTAAATGTTGCATTATGATAGATGAGGTGAGTCAGTGACACATGGATATATTTGGAAGAGACCCCTGCATATCTGGAGAATTATCCTAGTGCTCTGCGCGGATTGCTGCTTTTATGTCTTTGAGCTGGATCCAATTTTGCTCAGAAAATGATCATCTAGTTAGAAAGAGCTTCAATACAAATGAGGATGTCACTTACAGTTACTTATGATGTGGATCCCAAAGAAAAGTGAAATGAACCATGAGGACGTTATAGGAGAGCAATGGTTTACAAAGAGTTTGCACTGCTATTTAATCAGTGGAATACATCATGCACACATTTGCAATTTAACAGTGAAGACTGAAAACCAGTCACCAACATCTCTACACTTTTCCTGAAGCCATTGTAAAATACTCACTTAAGATGCAAACGTCGTTCAATGCGGCTCCATAGTTTGCATAGTTTTAGTGCTACAGGTACAGTTTTGGTCCCAAAATGGTGTCAGTCGCATGTGTGCATGCTTCCAACATGTTTTGTGCCAGGTGTCATTTTGGGGAGCTCTGTAAAGCAGGTGTTACAAGCTGGAAATATGCAGAATAGGCAGATCAATCACTGTATAATTTTTTGACTTTTCCACTCTTAAACCTTCACTGTGGAACATGCGTTCTACAGCAGGAAGAACCTCACCTCTCAACCCCAATCAGTGTTAATTAATTGGATTAATTTCTACTCAAGTTTGTAGAAATGCCTGGTGGTTTGTGGAGCTGTTTTAAGTCAGTGAAGTCAAAAGGAGCTGCACATGGAGAAAGCCTCAATCTTGACCCCAATCTGGTCAAATCACTTGTTGCCAGCCATGGGTGTCAATGAGATATAATAATTGTCATAATGTTATTGGAATTTATTGTTAAGTACAGTCATAGTGGGGTCTATGATATGTGTGTGTGTGTGTGTGTATGTGTGTGTGTGGGTGTGTGTGTATGTGTGTGTGTGGTTGTGTGTGTGTGTGGGTGATTTAATTGAATTAAAGGCAGCTGGTCTGAAGGCTTTGATGTATTAAAAGAAAAGCTAGGTTTGAAATATTAAGTAGGTGTAATGGGAACATTTGCATTTGCCCGCTCCCATCGAGCCCACCCGACATGGGAAAAATTCAGGCCAGTGTGTTTATTTTTCCCAAAGATTACTGGTAAAATTAGTACCATGAGAGACTTTTATTATCAGAGAGGTAAAGTCCAAAGACATAGTGAAACAATGGGAATTTGCATTTAGAGGGGAAAATATGTATAAATGAGTGAAGGCTGTGTTAAAGGGTGGGCATTTTAAGATCTAACAAGTGTGAAAAGCCTTCAGCATCTACTCCTCACACTGCTGTCTACAAAGAACTGAAGTTAAGCAAACTCACTTTGAATTTGACTGGTTCAGGGTATTATGTGTCACCTTGCCTGGGTCTTTTAAAATCCACTGGTGGAATTTTCTGTGTAGCGGGCATGATAGGTGGTGTACATGAACAATATGGCACAATCGATTTCATGATGGTGGGAAGGCAGGTCGCGATCGTCCACTCAGCCACCAATGGCGGGCCGCATTTCCCACCAACGGTTGTCGGGGAGCTCATTGTAATACACCAGCATATCATTAAAAGGCCATCCCGCCAGGCTCTGGACCCCCGCTGGATCATCCATCCACATCGGTGGGAAAGTACTTTGATGTGTTTCACAACAGTGCACAGGCAGCGCGCACTTGGCAGCCTTCACTTTGGGGGAACTGGAGGTGAGTGAACAGCATCGTTCTGAAGAGCTCGCTAGGGTCACCTGTTGATTTGCAGGCTTCAGGGGCGCCGGGGGCCGGTGGAGAGGTTCCGCCCTAAAATGGAGGTAACTGTTGTCAGGGGGTGTCCGGGGGCAACTGCTGCCCAGCCTTGGAGGCGACTGCTGTCGGCAAGCGGCAAGCGGTGGGGTGCGGGGGGACTGCAGCAGAGCGATGGTATAATGAGGCTCATGCTGCAGCTCGCAACTTGGTGGAGCAGACTATTGGGATGGTTAAGATGCGGTTCTTGTGCCTGGACCAGTCTGGCGGAGCCCTACAATGCTGTCCGTAGAGGGTGTCACACATTGTCATCGTCTACTGCAGCCTTTACAAACTGGCGCTCCAACGGGGAGGCGAGCTGGCTGAGGTGATGGAGGAGCTGCACGTCTCCTCCGATGAGGAGGACGCCTATGGGGATGAGCGTGAGGAGGTCCTCGGGGGCGACAATGACAGGAATGAGGCCTTCGCACTGGCTAGACGAGGCAGGCATGCTCGAGCCCTCATAGCTGCTAGATTTGTGGAGGATGATGACGACATGCAGTGAGATGACCCCACAGATCCCCACATCGGATTTGTGAATGTTTGACTCCAGTCTGGCTTATGGCAGCCTGAATACCCTCTGTGATAATGCTCCTGTCATGAAGACGCACTGAAGGCCCTAATAGTCACTCGATCGCAGGAGGACAATGATGGCAAGCAGTGAGGACATCCATAGCTCTTCATATAGACTCTGAGAATGTCCGACTCCTGTCTGGCCGAGGGCAGCTCGCTTGTGCTCTGTGATCAGGGTCATATCATATAGAGGCAGCCATGAAAATTTAGAAGAAACTGATACTTTGTTTGCCTTCAGCACCTGAGCCCTTCAGGAGCTGGAACAAGGCATCAGTGGTCACAGATGCTGAAGACATGGTGCACAACCCCTCCTTAAAGGTGCTAAGAGCTCACAGAGAGTTTGAGAGATCTCTGTGGCGCCTGCCCACTAAATTTTGGCAGCAATGACCAGCACTGCTGAGGTGCAGGCATCAGTAATGTGTCCAGTGAGTGTGAAGCAGGACTTTGGCCTGAAGGTTACACACTGCACATGGAAGAAGCCCTGGACTAAGTCACCTGCCTTTATCTTATGCAAAAAGGTTTCACATCTGAATGATAAAACACTGCTCATCAGAAGAAGGAGCCATAGGCAGGGAGACATTTTTGGGAGGTTACTGTCAATAGTGAACAGCAAGGTGTGCGTCTCTGCGCTGGTGGAGGGTGTGGGTGAGTGCTGTGATGGGACTTCAGAGAGGGTGCCTTCAGATTCCTCTTCAGAGGTTTCTTCAGGGCTTGATTGGAAGCCCTGGGTCATGGGCTCTGTCGGCTGTTTCCCAGATGTGCCTGTGAAAGTAAGAGGAGATAATTAGTGCATGGCAGTGGCCTGTGAAAGAGGACACATCACTCATGGTATGATTGCCTGATGGATGTTGCATTGCTGGATCCTCAATTGGTAGAGCAGCGCCGACCTCACCCTCAATGCAGGACCCGTCCCGGTCATCGCTGGCCAGCTGGATGGCTCTGTTTTCAAAGTCCGTGAGGACCTTGATTTTGGGCATTCCTTTACCAGTCTGCGACCTCTCTCCCTTGTTGTGTGCCAGCTTGTCCTGCATGAATAGAGATGGAAAGAGTGTAAGCTGGACGCCTGCCAGACCAGATAATATGTCTGGCGTGTGTGGCTGGTGAGAGGTCCCATGGAAAGGATGGGGACAATGACTGTGTGTGTGAGAGTGAATGGTGATGTCCCTTGAACTGGCAGTGAGTGAGGTCCCTGTTGATGTGTGATGGGTTTGTGAGTGTGTGAGTTGAGAGTGATGAGAAGAGTGACTTACCCTGGCGGAATGGAAGAGATCATTCATCCTCTTGCAGCACTGGGTGGCTGTCCTCTTCTGCAGGGTGTTGGCGCTGACCACCACTGCCACTGCATCCCAAGCTGGATTGATCATGTTGCTGCTCATCCTGCGACCAGAGCAGGGGTAGAGCACATCCCGGTGGGCCCCCACGGCATCCAGCAGTCGCTTGAGGGACCAGTCGTTGAAGCGGGGGGCTGCAGTCTTTTTTCCTTTGCTGGCTATGTCTCCCGGGCAGTGGTGGTGAGCTGGTGGCGATGAGCACTGTGCTGGCAGCTGCCTTTTAAACATAGCAGCTAACGTGATGCAACAGCTGGGTGGTGGCAGGCGGGTGGATAAGTGCCTGCCGCCAAGGAAGCAACATGTTACCCGGGACAATATGGAGTGAAAACCCACCATTGCCATCAGCAAATGGAATGCCATTTTGCCTGCCTGCCAGCGCACTTAGTGCAAATTTGGGAAAATTCCACCGTTTGCGTCTTACTGTTGCCTTAATGAAAGAGTAACTGGGAGTTAGATTAATTCGGGGATTTTGAAGTTATCGTGGTAGCAATTTGTCAACCTATATATGTATTTAAAATCATTTCTTCTATTAATAAAGGTTTAATTTAGTTTTGTACAAAACCTATAGGACTTGGTGGTCTTATTACTACTGAATTCAGGGCACGCATCTCGAAATTTGTACAAACTCCTGACCTACCAAAATCCAACTTCAACAGAGGCAGCTGGTGATTTAAATGGCCAGCTGCCTCCACAAACCTTGCATGTTTGAACCCTGCCCGACTCCAGTCAGTCCCACTCCTACAAAAATAGAAAATGCCGTGTTTGGGGGCAGGACTTAGACTTTCCAGCTGTTTCCAGGATTTTTGCCATGATGGTCATGGTGAGAATCTGGGCCAGAGAGTTTAGGGATGGAATACCAAAGCTTAGGGTAGAGGCAGCTGAAGGCACAGCGACCAATGATGAAGCAAGAAGCCAGAATTGGAAAAGCGCAGAAATCTCACAGGTTTGTAGGAATGGAGATAGTTACAGAGATAACTCACTTAAGTAACTCACCTCCTGACTCCCCAAAGACTGTCCACCAGCTATAAGGCACAAGTCATGTGTGTGATGCAATACTCTCCACTTGCCTGGATGAATGCAGCTCCCACAGCACTCAATAAACTGGACACCATCCAGGACAAAGCAGCCCACTTGATTGACACCCCATCCACCACCTTAAACAATCACTCCCTCCACTACAGATGCCCAGTGGCACCAGTGTGTATCATGTACAAGATGCACTGCAGCAACACACCAAGGCGCCTAAAAGCTTCCAAACCCATGACCTCTACCAGCTAGAAGGACAAGCGCAGCAGATGCATGGGAACATCACCACCTGCAAGTTCCCTTCCAAGCCACACATCATCCTGACTTGGAATTGTATTGCTGTTGCTTCACTGTCGCTGGGCCAAAATCCTGGAATTCCCTCCCTAACAGCACTATGGGTGTACCTACACCACATGGACTGCAGCGGTTCACGAAGGCAACTCACCAGCACCTTCTCAAGGGCAATTAGGGATGGGCAATAAATGCTGGCCTGGCCAGCGACGCCCACATCCTGAATGAATAAGAAAAAAGATAGGGAGGGCTGAGGCCAGTGAATTTTAAAATCAACATGATTTTGACTGCTTATTTAAAAATTAACTTCTCTCAATGCAAAGCCGCATTTATAGTTTCTCCCTAATTGCTTTGCGAAGACAGTAATGGAGTTGTTCCTTGAACTGCTGCAGTCTTTGCATTATTGTTGCTACCCTGATGGAAGACGCTTTCAATAAATTAACCCTCTGGCATTGAAGGATGGTGTGTGATTTGGAGGAGAACTTAGACATGACAGTGGTGATAGAGATTCAAAAACTGGAAAGTGCTGTCAAAGTAACTTTGTTGAGTTGCTGCAGTGCATATTGCAGATAGTACATACTGCAGTCACAATGTGCTGCTGGTGGAAGGATTAGATGTCGTGTACAGTGGCGAAGACACTAGTCAAGCACTGTCCTGGATGGCACAAATGTGAGATCCCAGTCAGCTCTACCTTCTAAAGTTGTGCCTGGTGTGAGCCTTTTTACTAGATAACAGACAAAGATTTTGTTTTTAAATTATTTTAGTTTTTAACAGTTTTATTATCTAAAATTTAAACAATTTTCCTCGTGAGAGACAAAAGGTTATGCTTGTCCTGACTCTGAGTTTTTAGCAGGTTAAGGGAAAGGATTGTGAGTGCAGATGACTGTCTCCACCTAATTGGGGTGAATGGTGGCTTGGAGTGAATGGTGGCTTGCTCAGTTGTTGGTTGGGACACACAGCTGCACTGCTGATCGATGATACACTTCGTCACTTACTAAGAGCCATTGGTTTTGAATCAATGTTTACTTTGCTGAGTCTGCTGATAGTTTAGCAAGGCAGCCACATGACCAATATACACCACACTGACATGAATGACTAGATCATGAGTGTAGTTTAGCAAACAGGAGTGGAAACATCATTGTGAAAGCACACTAGGGGCTTGGGGGGGAAAGAAATGTAACTGCTTACAAGCTGACTGCCTTTCAATTCCTCAGATGATGAAGGAGCACAACGTATTCCTGAAGGCATGAAATCTCACATCTGCTATGCCAGGGATTGAAGGGTAGTTACATTTCAGAAGTTTTAATTTAAGCTACACATAATGCCTATTACTCAAACTGATAACTTTCTCAGTCTAACGGTGAAGAAAAGACAATAAAAGAAAAGGCATGAAAAATGTCTTTGTATTTATATTTTCTATTATTTTATATATTGGCATACAACAAGCCTGGACAAAATATATGCATTCTTCAATCAATACACTATTGAACTGGGTTTGCTGATATCTATACAGAATGTACCATTTCACAGTTTTAGCTGTGATGCTTTTGTTGCTTGTTTGGCAATCAAATTGCAAACACCGATGCCCTTAGTCGTTTGCCTTTACAAGAAAATGATGAGCATGTCCCAGTTCCACAGGAACTTGTTTTACTGTTAAATTTCTTAGATTCCTCACCGGTATGTGCCGACAGATCAGAGACTGGACAAGTTGGGACCCCGTCCTATCTAAAGTATGAGAACAAGTGCTACAAGGTTGGTCACAGGAGCCCGTATCCGATAAAATGAAACCGTACTTCAACAGAAGACATGAAATAACCAGTCAGGATGGCATCTTATTGTGGGGAGCACAAGTGATAGTTCCTCCAAAGGGAAGGGAGCCACTTTTAGTTGAACTACACAGTGCCCATCCAGGAATTTCCCGAATGAAGACCATAGCGCGCAGCTATCTATGGTGGCCTGGGATGGATGGCGAAATATAGAGTATGGTAAAGCACTGTGTGCAATGTCAGAAACTGCAAAGGTTGCCAGTGACAGCACCATTACACCCATGGGAGTGGCCGAGTAGACCCTGGGTGTGGTTACACATTGACTACGTCGGACCTTTCCTGGGAACAATGTTTCTTCTCATTGTTGACTCCCATTGAAAATGGTTGATTTATATGAAGTGAAGTCACCAACGTCAGCTGCTACAACTGAGAAACTACGTCAGAGTTTTTCCATTCACGGACTACCAGAAGTAGTCATTTCCGATAACGGCACGGCATTTACGAGTGCTGAGTTTCAACGGTTTATCAGCCTCAACAGTATCACTCATGTAAAAATTGCCCCTTACCACCCTTCCTCAAATGGTCTGGCCAAAAGGGTGGTTCAAACATTCAAGACAAGCATGAAAAAGCTAACTGGTGATTCCTTGGCTACCAAGCTAGCACGCTTTCTTTTTCATTACAGAACTATCCCTCACACAACAACAGGTGGAATAGACACGAGAGGAAAGTTACTGTGGGAGAGCCAGCATCCGTGAAAAACTTCGGGGAAGGACCAAAGTGGTTACCGGGTGAAATAAGGGTGGTGACTGCACCTCTATCTTACCATGTGGAGGTGGAAGGCCAGATCATCTGTGAACATGTGGACTATTTAAGGACGAGAGAGACAAATCATCAAGATTTGGTTCCACCAGTGACCATAACCGGCTCTGCGTTTCCTGTTGAGGATACTCAACCCAGGACTGACATGTCTGATGTTCCTGTAAGAGTTGAGGATAGGGAACTGCAATTGCCCACTGAAGCACCTGATGTTCAGGCAACTCCGGAAAAGGAGGTTCCTGACAAAGAATCTGAAGTTGTGGAGCTGCGACATTCCGCACGTACCAGGAAACCACCTAAATGACTGAACTTGTAAATTCCTTACCCAGTGTAAATATTATGTTGTCTTGAAAAATATGTACTTGTAAATATAATATGTATAGCCGAGTTAAAGGGGGAGGAATGCCATAATTATGGTTTTATTTAGTGTGCAATGTACCTTTAAGAATAATATTTGTTAGGGAAGATCACACGATCTGTAGTAACCAATAGGAGAGTAGGTTATCTCAGCAGACAGCATAGAGATAGAGTTGGAGTTGAAAGCACAAGTGTAGTTGCTGCTGAGTATATTGTAAATAAACTTAATGGCCAGAATTTTTTGCTTGTCATGCTGGCATGCACCTGACATGCTCGAGCATAAAATGACGTGTGATGACACCGGGCGAGCGTCCCAAAGTTAACGTGCACTCGTGTTGTATTTTGGTCAGCAGGCACGCGCGTGAGTTGGCAGCATGCCATCCGACAATTAAGTGGCCTATTAAAGCCCTTAATCAATTAATTGAGAGCAATTTTTCGCTGCCCATACAGCTGTTCAGTTGGCGGGTGGGCAAAAAGGCCAAGCGGCCTTTGCATTTTTGGTGAAACCTCATCCACGGGCGGGATGAAGTTTCGACCAATGATTTAAAAAAAAAACTTTTTGCACTCCTATTTAGCCTGTTCCCTGCTCATGTTTTCATTATTTTTCATTTCATTATTTTCAGCGCTGAAAATCTTCAGCCCACTGAGGCAGCTCTGCTTCTCGGGGAGCTTTTACTGCATGCACCCGCGCACATGCACGAACCTCCACGCTTGCGCTCCTCCTGCCCCTACCCCGGCAGTGCTGAGCCTTTCTCAGCGCGTGTTCACGCTGGCTGCCCGTTAATTGGGCCTGCCAACGAGGGCAAAATTCTGCCCAATGTTTCCACTTAAAAGTGACTGCAGTTCAACTCCATTACTAATAGTGCAATTCGACCACCCTACAACAGCTGTCTTGCCTGATAATGAGTTAAAATGCATTTAAATCATAGAGTGAACATCCCTTAACACTGAGATAAAAGCAAAAAACTGCGGATGCTGGAAATCCAAAACAAAAACAAAAATACCTGGAATTGTTCATTAAATTTAAACCTTCCATTTTGTAAAAAGCAACCTGACTCTAAAAGAGAAATTATTTCCACATGCATGCATCAATGCCATCCATCCTTTTAGTGAAAACAGTGATATGGAATATTTGTGTGCTTCACTAACGCTGGCTGTTGGTAACAAATAGTGTGAGAACAATTACAATAACCTTTATTTTTTAAAAATGAGCAACCGATTTGAAGGACAAAATGGGGCACAGGTTGAAAGGATTAAAACGAAAGATGAGGTAAATATTGATTTTATTACCCAACATAGCAATCACTTGATTTCCTACAAGGACATGTAACAGACTGGTTGATTCTTACGCTGTCACTGAAAAGAGACAGTAACAATGAAGTTCATTGCAGTATTTATCTTCATTGTCAAAGGGAAAGCTTGACTTACCTGTGACAAACCTCCTAAATCCATCTGCAATTCTGCACATCAATATTTAATTCTTTATTTAGTCTAAGGTTTTATCTATCAAACAGCAAGAAAGTTAAATTGAGAGTACTAAACAAAGCAATTGAGAGTTCTTCACATAACTCTGCTTTTTTCTTCAATAGACCAGTGCTGACAAGGCCTTTAAGCCATTGTTCTGCATTTCCAGCTGCCTCTTGGATAGTCAATTTTCCAAGAGTTTGGCAGAGAGTTTGGTATTAATTATTTCTGGGCTTTGACTCAAACACTTTTTCTCCTCAGGTTCTTTTGCATAAAGGCAAGTTAGCGCGCTTGCTTAAATAAAAACAGAAAATGCTCAAAATACTCAGCACATCAGGCAGCATCTATTGAAAGAGAACAGATATCGAAGAGGTTTCAGGTCAATAACCTTTCATCAGTTAATTCTGTTTTCTCCCTACAGATGCTGCCTGATCACCTGAGTATTCCCAGTATTTTCTGTTTTAATTTCTGATTTCCAGCATCTGCAGTATTCTACTTTTCGATTAGCGTGCTTGCTTGTTAACCATTAAAACTCTCATTCTACATGGGTAGGTTTGAATATCATTCAAAATTATTTCAGAAATAGGAAATGAACATTGACATAAAACATAACAGTTCAACCTGCAGATGATTCGATGGTTAAAGCTGTCAAATGGGAAATCACTACAACATAATTTTGAGCAGGGGAAGTTATCTGTAGTCAGTCTTGTAGAGTAAGTTCGATGTAAAAACATCGATAAAATGAGATACTGAGTCATGATTTATGCTGACTGACTCCTGACAAATCGTGTCCATAAAGCACTAGGCTATCACAGTAATACATTGCTCCCCAGTTATTTCTTATCTGTTATTTCATTTGTGGATTTCTGCTTATCAAGTTGAGGAATAACAATGGTGAGCATTGTTCTATTGTTCACCCAGTGACAGGAACAAAGACTCCTAGATTGGTTGCTTCAAAGGTCAAACATAATCTTCCCTTGGTTTGCTCTGACAGTGTGGCCATATCATTACTTCATAAGAAGAGCTAAGTAAAACATTTTTACTTCCTTGGAATAAAGTACATCTTACTTTATGCTATTGATAAACACTTGGCTAAACCTTTCACTCTGTGGACAGGTGTGAACTGGGCGGTGGACTAAGATTGCTCAAACTCAGTACGGCTTGGATTCAGTTCCCTCGGGGTTTGTCCTGGGTCCTTGTTAATACTATACAGAAACACCATTGGGAGATTGCATCTCTTGTAATGTTATAACATCTGCTTTTGAAAATAAGTTATATGTGTAGATTTTTTTTTATTCATCCGTGGGACATGGGCATTGCTGGCTAGGCCAGCATGTATTGCTCATCCCTATTTGCCCTTGAGAAGGTGGTGGTGAGCTGCCTTCTTGAACTGCTGCACTCCATGTGTTGTAGGCACACCCATAGTGCTGTTAAGGAGGAAGCTTCAGGATTTCAAACAGTGAAGGAACAGTCAGGATGATGGAAGGGAACTTGCAGGTGGTGGTGTTCCAATGCCTCTGTTGTCCTTGTCCTTCTAGGTGGTGGAGGTCATGGGTTTGGGAGCTCTTAAGAGCATTGGTGAGTTGCTGCAGTGCATCTTGATAGATGGTACACACTGGTGCCACTGGGTATCAGTAGTGGAGGGAATGATTGTTTGTGGATGGGGTGCCAATCAACTGGGCTGCTTTGTCCTCGATGGTGTTGAGCTTCTTGAATGTTGTTCAATCCATCACGCTCCTGACTTGTGCCTTATAGATCGTGGACAGGCTTTGGGGAGTCAGGAGGTGAGTTACTCGCTACAGGATTCCTAGCCTCTAACCTGCTCGTGTAGCCACAGTATTTATATGGTTAGTACAGTTCAGTTTCTGGCCAATGATAACCCCAGGACGTTGATACTGGGGGATTCAGCAATGGTAATGCCATTGAATGTCAAGGGGCGATGGTTATATTCTCCTTTGTTGGAGATGGTCATTGCCTGGCACCTGTGTGGCACGAATGTTACTTGCCACTTGTCAGCCCAAGTCTGGATATTGTCCAGGTCTTGCTTCATTTGGACATGGGCTGCTTCAGTATCTTAGGAGTCGTGAATAGTGCTGAATATTGTGCAATCGTCAGTGAACATCCCCGCTTCTGACTTTGTGATAATTGACCACTATCAACATCCTGACGGTTACCATTGACCAGAAACTGAACTGAACCAGCAGTATAAATACTCTGGTTGCAAGATCAGGTCAGAAGCTGGGAAGTCTGCAGACAGTAACTCATCTCCTGACTCCCCAAAGCTTGTCCAGCAACTACAAGGCACAAGTCAGGAGTGTGATCGAATACTCTCCATGTGCCTGGATGAGTGCAGCTCCAACAACACTCAAGAAGCTTGACACCATCCAGGGCAAAGCTTGATTGGCACCACATCCACTGCCTCCAACATTCACTCCCTCCGCCACTGATGCACTGTGGCAACAGTGTGCACCATCTACAAGATGCACTGTAGCAACTCAACAAGGTTCCTCTGACAGCACCTTCCAAACCAGCGACCGCTACCATCTAGAAGGACAAGGGCAGCAGATAGATGGGAACTCCACCACGTGGAAGTTCCCCTCCAAGCCACACACCATCCTGACATAGAAATATATCACTGTTCCTTCACCGTCACTGGTTCAAAATCATGGAACTCCGTCCTTAACAGCACTGTGGGTATACCTTCACCACATGGACTGCAGCCATTCAAGAAGGCGGCTCAACACCAGCTTCTCAAGGGCAATTAGGGATGGGCAATAAAAATGCTTGCCCAGCCAGCGACACCCACATCCCATGAAAGAATAAAAAAAGTGAAAAAAATATGATTATTGATCTTAAATTGAAAAAATCTGGTGAAAGTCAAGATGCTAGCAAACCAATGATCAAGTACAATTGCTTTAGCCACATAAGCCCCCAAGCTCTTACAACCCAGCCCTTGCAGCATTGACTATGTTACCTAGAGAGTAATGTATTTAAGTTTATTGTTGATGCAAGCTATATGGAAAGGTAAGCTTTGGTGAGGGCATAGAGAGGTTGCAAAGAGATACAGGCAAGTTAAGTGAGTGGGCAACAAAAATGCAGGTGGAGTATAATGTGGGGAAGTGTGAATTTATTCTCTTGGGTTGTAAGAATAGAAAAGCAGAATATTTTTTGAAAGGTGTGAAACATGTAAATGTTGATGTTCAAAGGGACTTGACAAGGTCCCACATGGGAGACTTATAAAAAAGGCAAATGCACATAGGATACAGGGTAATTTGATAAGGTGGATTCAAAATTGGCTTAGTTTTAGGAGACAGAGGGTGATGACAGAAGGATGCTTTCGTGACTGGAGGCCAGTGTCCAGTGGCGTACCACAGGGATCTGTGCTCGGTCCCCTATTATTCGTCATTTATATAAACGACATAGATGACTAGTAGTAGGATTAATAAGATTGCGGATGACACAAAGATTGGCCGGATGGTTAACAGTGAGGTTGAATGTCTTGGGCTACAGGAAGATATAGATGGGATGGTAAAATGGGCAGATAAGTGGCAGATGGAATTTAACCCTGAAAAGTGTGAGGTGATACACTTTGGAAGGAGTAATTTGACATGGAAGAAATCAATGAACGGCATGACACTAGGAAGTTCTGAGGAACAAAGGGACCTTGGTGTGTGTGTCCATAGATCTCTGAAGGTGGAGGGGCATGTTCATGGGGTGGTGAAAAAGGCATATGGGACACTTACCTTTATCAATCGAGGCATAGATTACAAACGTAGGCGAATCATGTTGGAGTTGTATAGAACATTGGTGAGGCCACAGCTGGAGTACTGTGTGCAGCTCTGGTCGCCACATTATAGGAAGGATGTGATTGCACTGGAGGGGGTACAGAGAAGATTCACCAGGATGTTGCCTGGGATGAAACATTTAAGTTATGAAGAGAGGCTGGATAGACTTGGGTTGTTTTTGTTGGAGCAGAGAAGACTGAGGGGCGACCTGATCGAGGTGTACAAGATTATGAGGGGCATGGACAGGGTGGATAGGGAGCAGCTGTTCCCCTTAATTGAAGGGTCAGTCACAAGGGGACACAAGTTCAAGGTGAGGGGCAGGAGGTTTAGGGGGATGTGAGGAAAATCTTTTTTATGCAGAGGGTGATGACGGTCTGGGATGCGCTGCCAGGGAGGGTGGTGGAGGCGGGTTGCTTCACATCCTTTAAAAAGTACCTTGATGAGCACTTGGCACATCTTAACATTCAAGGCTATGGGCCAAGTGCTGGTAAATGGGATTAGGTAGGTAGGTCAGCTGTTTCTCACAGGTCGGTGCAGACTTGATGGGCCGAAGGGCCTCTTCTGCACTGTGTGATTCTGTGATTCTGACATGCTTGTACAAGGAAAGCAAAAAGTTAGCATGCAGGTACAGAGGCAAATAGCATTGTGTTATTTATTGCAAAGGGATTGGAGTACAGGAATAAATTAATCTTTTTGCTGCAATTGTACAATTGCTTTGCTGAGACCACATCTAGACTACTGTATGCGGTTTTGCTCTCCATATTTAAGGAAGGATATACTTGCAATGCAGGCAGTACAGCAAAGGTTCACTAAGTTGATCCCTGGGGTTAGGACTTTGTCCTATGATGAGAGGCTGGGTCTATATTCTTGAATTTAGAAGAATGAGAGGAAATTTTATTGAAACTTACAAGGTTCCGAAGGACTTGATAAGGTAGACACTATCAACATCCTGGGAGTTACCATTGACCAGAAATTGAACTTGCCATTTAAATACTGTGGTTAGAGGAGCAGGTGAGAAGCTGGGGATTCTACGGAGAGTAACTCACCTCCTGACTCCTCAAAGGCTGTCCACCATCTACAAGGCACAATTCAGGAGTGTGATGGAATACTCTCCACTTGCCTGGATGAGTGCAGCTCCAATAGCACTCGAGAAACTGGACACCATCCAAGAGAAAGCAGCCCGCTTGATTGGCACCCCATCCATCATCTTCAACTTTCACTCTCACCACCACTGACACACAGTGGCAGCAGTGTGTACCATCTACAGCATGCACTGCAGAAACTCACCAAGGCTCCTTCAACAGCACTTCCCAAACCTGTAACTATACCACCTAGCGGACAAGGGCAGCAGATGCATGGGAACACCACCACTTGCAAGTTTCCTGCCAAGCCATCCTGACTTGGAACTATCTCACCATTCCTTCACTGGGTCAAGATCCTGGAACTCCCTTCCTCTCAGGAACTGTGGGTGTTCCTACACCACATGGGCTGCAGCAGTTCAAGAATGCACCCCACAACCACCTTCTCAAGGGCAACTAGGGATGGGCAATGAATTCTGGCCTAGCCAGCGATGCCCAAATCCTATGAATGAGTGAAAAAGAAACACGGGGAGAATTTTTTCCTGCTGGTCAGAAAATCTAAAACATGAGGGCACTGTCTCAGGATAAGAGGCTGCTTATGTAGGTCTGAGATGAGGAGAAATTGCTTCAGTCAAAGGTTGTGAATCTTTGAAATTCTGTACCCCAAAGGGTTGCAGGTGTACCATTGATGAATATACAGATTTTTCACCTCTCAGGGATTTAAGGGATATGGGGAACAGATGTGAAAGTGGAGTTGAAGCCCAAGATCAGCCATATTGAATGGAGGAGCAGGTTCAACAGGTCAAATGGTCTACTCCTGCTCCTATTTCTTGCATTCTTCTGCATCACAAAGAACATACAGCACAGGAACAGGTCATTCAGCCCAACTGACAATTCCCTGACAAGTTGGTCATTCAATGTCTTGGGGCCTATCAAATAGATTGTTGCTAATCTGTACCTCAACCCTATTTACCGACTTTCACTCCATATCCCTTGATTTCCTCTCCAAACAAATATCTACCAATCTCAGTCTTGAAAACTTCAATTGACCCAGCATCACCAATATGTTGGGGGAGTGGGTATCCAGATTTCCACTGCCCTTTGCATGGACAAGTACTTCCTGATTGCAATCCTGAATGGCCTGGCTTTAATTGTAAGATTATGCCATCATTCTATGTTGTCCCATTAGTATTCAGTTCTGTTCACAACTCCTCTGATATTGAAGCAGCCAATAACAATGTGCAACAGAATTTGGATAACATCCAGTCCTGGGCTTATGAGTGAAAGATAGCATTCATGCTACATGAATGGCATGTAATAACAATTTCCAACAAGATAAAGCCTAGTTGTCTCCCCTTGACTTTCAACAACACCACGATTACTGCCTCCCCAATCCCCCACCCCACCTTCAATGTCTTGGGGAACATCATTGGTTGGAAGCTGAACTGTGTTGTGATATTGCTTTAATACTGATTAACATACTACTGAATATGTAAATAGTTTAGAACACATCATCACAGGAAATGATGCAACCTAACATGTGATACAATTGTTGGAACAGTGTTAGTCAGCTCTCCTGAGTCTTGTTATTCTTCAATAAAGAACCCTTCATTTAGTTTGCCAATCATTATTACAGTGTTTGTATGTTTGTGTAACAGCCAATAACACAACAGACTGATCTAGCCATATGAGCAGGACAGAGACTGTGATGAGTAGCTTACCTCTTGAACCCCTTAAAACCTCTCCACAAGAGTCGAACCAGTAGTGTAATGGAATACTTACCATTTGCCTATGTGAGTGCAACAAGGGCTGCCCTTCAGAAACTTAACACAAAACAGGGCACAGTTTGATTGGTGCCCTTGCCACTGTCAATATTAATGGCAATTACATTGTTAAAATTTAATGGAAATTACATTGTTAAACAGGTGATGGGTATTTGTACACTTATAAATGAAGATAGCTGGGACACTGGTGGGGTGGACGAGGGTTGATTCTACACTAAGTTAATAAACTCTCTCTCTGTAAGAAGACTCTCTGTCTTAGTTTTGACTTCACCAACTGGCTTCGACCTGTGTAACATCTGTTACTCTGAGTGCAGAGTGTAGGATTTATTGGATGCACTGAAGTAACTCACCAAGCTTAGCTGAACTGCATCTTCCTCTACAGTTAAGTACAAAAGCAGCAATGTCACGAGAACATCATCACTTTCAGTTCACGCACCATCCTGACTAGGATACACATCACCATTCTTTCATTGCCTGGAATCTCCTGCCTAACACTGTCAGGAGCTATCATTACTACAAGGTTGTAGCCGTTCAAGGAGAAGGCCCAGCCCAGCACCACCTCCTCTGGGCAACTTGGGGTGGGTAGTAAGTACAATCTTGCCAGCAATGTCTACATGCCAGGAACAATTAAAAAATAAATCCAGTTCAAAATTAACTTTTAACAATATTTTGACTATGCAGTTGAATAATCAAATAAATTGATAATTACAGCCTCTCAAAATTATTTTCATCCTCCTCATTTCACTTGAAGTAATTTGAATTTTTATTCCTTTAGTGGGCTAACAAGTGCAAAATGAAAATATATTACTGTGGGTGAATTTTAGCAATTCCTTCAATCAATTATTTTTCTTTTAAAAGTTTATTTAAACACAGCTCCTCAGAAGCATTTCATTTATATTGTGCATGAAAGTTCCCAGCTTTACAGATAATTTAATTAAAACCCATTGCAGCATTATCACTTCGGTCTATGAGAGTATGTGCAGACATTTTCTGATTGACTGTTTCTAACAGAACTCCTGCTTAATGGGAACGAATCATAGCTTCAGCAGGGGGAGGATTCGCAATCAATTCTCAACATTCTTAATTTGCTTTGTATCTTCAGGGTGAAAGCTTTTGATTTTTTTCAAACTGCAGGAGGCATCTAGATAGCATCAATTGTGCCTTAAGCATCAGGAGATGACATGGATGAAGATGTAACACTCTCTCTGTTTTATATGGGCTTAGTGTATCTTTTTCTTTGCAAGTTTCACCAAAGCAGGAATAGTCTTGTCCAGTATTCTTCTCTTGTCCCCTGAGGACTCATGCTGGGGCCAAAGCTCGAGCAACAGCCTGGTTCCTTGCCCAAATAATCATTTTTCAGGTACTGGATGGGGAATGTTTGCTGGCTATTTGCGAATGAAAGGCATCACTGTAAGGATTTCACATAATACTTATGAGCTTGAAGGTAGATTTTTATCTATGTGGTCTAGTTGTTAGGCATCTCAAGGGAGAGAGAACAGAAAGGAAAATCTGTCAGAGAGGACAGCGCATTTGTAAAGCATCCCATCCAATTTTGTTTCCACTCATTTAATCAGCAGGAAGACCTGGATGACTATATTAAAGACCTGTTGTTTCCTCTCCGCACTTCGTTCTGACAATGTTTTACACTCAAGGGGGAGAAAACAAGAAACTACCTTGTGTGCTATTCAGCATGATTCACCAGAAAGTCAGCCAGTGCAGGAAGGCTGAATACAGATCCCCATCTCTAGCCTTAGAAACACAGAAAGGTTTTCATAGCCTCAGTTCAGTAGACACTTTTGTACTGTAGGGAACACACAGCCAATATGCATATGAGAATGTCCCACAAACGGCAATGAGATAACCCTTTGTAAATCTCTCTGAAAGGCTCCTTAAAACCTAATTCTTTAATCAAGATTTTGGTCAACTGCCCTCATAGCTTCTAATGCAGCTCAGTAGCTCAGTAACCAATTGTGTTTGATTATGCTTCTGAGAAGCACCTCAGAACTTTTAATATGTTAAAACACCTGCCCCTGGAATGTCAGCCTGGACTTTGCACAAAGGTCCCTAAAGTGGGACTTGAACACACAGCCTTCTAACTCAGAGGCAAGAGTGCTACCAACTGACCCATGGCTCACCCCTGGGTACTTGAGCCAGAACAATGACAAATAGCTGCTCCATCTGAAATCAGCCAATTCAGCATTGGCCAGGATTGAACCTCGAACCTGCATGGATCACAACAAAGACACAGATAGGGCAGAATTTTACATCCCATGATGATGGGGGGGGGGGGGGGGGGGGGGGGCGAGCCCGACCCGATCGGGCATGAAATTGCGCGCGATGATGTCAGACGAGCGTCGTGATATTTTGGTCGGTGGTGTGCGCCGGTGCCATTAATTAAGAGGCAACTCAAGGCCTTTAACAGTCCAATTGACGGTGATTTTCCCTTGCCCGTGCAATTTCGCGCCCTTGCGCGGGCAAAATGGGCAGGCGGCCAGCCGGCATTTTCAAAGACCTCATCCATGGGTGGGATAAAAAGGGTCAGCAGCAATGTGAGTAGTGAGGAGTTTTGGAGATAGTTTGCAGCTGGTTGCTTATTGGTACTCGGCAGCCTCATCTCTGTTTGGGGCTTCATTCTTAGCATTTCCAGGCTTCATTTCAGGACTGATTGATGTCCGCAGGGAGGCAGGGACACCAGGGATGCCTTGATCCAACGCTCCTTCAGCTAGGTCACTAAAGATCAGCTTCAAATGCATGCTAGGGCTGCTGCCTCCATCCTGGATGTCTGAAAGGACCCTTTCATTTGAACACAAAGAACACTCACTGCCTGTGCAATAAAGTTCAGAGCCACTTACATCCAGTATTACATACAGGCACTCCCCGCACCAATGAAGTGAAAAGGTGAAACATACTCAGGCCATGATGACAAAAATACAAATTATCTTATTCCAACAGTTCAATTATATTTACATAAATGTTTCTGGTCTACAACTCCAGACCAGTATAGATAAAGAAAAGATAAGTGAACATAAAATCACCCGTGACCTGTTCCTCTTGTGTTCATGGTGCCTTTAACTTACATTTGTGGCGCTACTTCTAGGTGCTAGCCCCTAGCCCTCACTGGCACCGGCATTGGAGACAGCCTGCTCACTCTGCTGTCCTGTTGGCCTTGATGACCTTGGCGGGCATCCTCTGGCCCATGGAGCCTGTGCTGGCCCTGCCTGGGATGGAGCAGCCAGTGGCACAGCTGGCATCTCCCCAGCCACCACCGCCTCATCAGATGCCATTGTCACTGGCAGAGGGGCGAAGGAGCTGCTGCCGTCATCCAGAGCGCCCTGAGAGGAGCCCACAGAGATGACAGGCAGCTTGTGCGCCAATGTGAAGTTGCTCTGGACCTCCCTGCTCGCCATTGTTGGATGGGCACTTAGCTGGGATATTGGTTGTCTCATCCATCTCCCACACTGACACTGACCACCTGAGGTCAGTGCCTGTGTCAGGGTTTGCAGGTCCAAGCACAACCCCAGGAACCGCTGATTCTGTTCCTGGAGCTGCCTCTCTATGAGAGTCGCCACTCTCTCAATGGAGGAGGCAGTGCACTCGGCCATGAGGGTCAATACAGTGCTTATGCTCCACATGGACTCCTCCACAATGGAGACCCTGGCACGCACACCCTCATGGATCTCCGCCAGATCCTCCCACACAGCCCGATGGACATCCAGCATCTGCCACCAAATAGACAACAGAGGCTCATCATCAGCCTTCGACCCAGCATCGTCCTGGTCTCCAGCTGTCCTCTGACTGCCAGCGCCCTGGGAACTCTCTGCCTCCACCTGCACCTCAAGCGAGTTTGAAGTGCCCTCACCAATGTGCACCGAGATACTAGCCGCCGATATGCCCACCGAGGTGCTGGTATCTACACTGGTGCCTGCTTTAGAGAGCGGGTGTGATGCAGGTGCAACAAAAGCTTGGTGGTCCTCCGGTGTCAGGGGTGGCCCTTCGGGGTCTGCAGAGTGAACGCCTGCTGGGGAACCTAAAAGGGAGAACAAGGACATGTCATTAGTTAAAGTCATCACACTGTCACTGAGCATGCCAGGCACCCTGTTGAGACCATGGAGATCTGCATCATGGTGCCATCGTCTTTCAATGATCAATGGGGACTCCAGGTTCAAGGCTCATGTCAATGAAGAGACTACACTAGAACGGTTGCACAAACCAAAATTCTCACCTCTGTGCACTGCACCCTTAATTTCATCTGGCACTCCTGCCTCTCCACGCCCGGTTGCACTTGGCACGTGCCGGCTCTCCAGCTCCAAGGGTTTTCCTCATATCTCAAGAGGATTAGGAGGCTAGCAGGGCCTCCGCTGGTCTGTGACCTTTTAATATTGTCTTCTCCTGAAACAACAGAGGAGCATTGATTAGTCCACTCTCAACCTTCAGCACCATTGCAGCCTGGCCAAGCCCACCTAAGGTACACCTCACAGGGCACATCCAAGTCATGGGTCTCGAGCCGCAAGGCACTCAGTCCAAGAGCGCAGGGCTTACCCCCTTGGCCAGCTCCAGCGTTATTGACAGTTGGTACTCAGACTCTAGAACCCCTGTGGTCCACAGCCACACCATAACACTTCTGTACACTGACCCATGCTAACACGGTACTCACCCTTCCTGAGTCCAACAGGTCATTGAAGCGCTTCCGGCACGGCACCCAGGTGCACCGCACCACGTCATGGCTGCTCACCACTGCTGCCACCTCCTCCCATGCCCTCTTGGTGAGGTGCAGTGGCCTCCTCCTCCCATCTCTGGGGACAAGGGTGTCCCTCCTGGCTGCCACCCCCTCCAGGAGGACGGCGAGGGACTCATCAGAAAAGTGGGGAACCAAGTGCCCACCTGACCTGCCATGTCCAGCCGCACTCGGCTCCATTGCGAGGGTATAGGAGAAGTCCTCCTGTGGCAGCCTTCAGAGGCTGCCTGGGACACTTTTAAACCAGCCGCTGGGTCGCCATTGGACCCGACAGCCCACAGGTCCCTGTCCCCGCTTGGCCCTTCCTAGCCAGTGTGGAGCCGCGTTTCACACTGGGTGGATCTTAATTGGGACCTGATTGCGAGTGGCAGACCATTTCACAGCCACTCCTGGGCCCGCCCACTGCGCCCACCTGATGACCTCAAAATTCTGCCCATATATTCCTCCATTCAGCCAATACATATTTAAGAAATTGTGGTCCTGAATAAGTAAAAAAGAACACTCATCTGCATTTTATAGGATTTTCTAAACAGCATTGATTACCTCTCTTTCTAAATACTTCGACCTCTGAACAGTCTTAGTTCAGGCTGCCATGTTGACATTCCTGAGTTGATAGATGGCATCCTTTGCACCCCCTTATCTCCCAAGTGTTTTGAAAAGAACTTCAGAAGGACATTGACACATTGGTGAAGTGGGCAGAAAGGTGGCAGAAGAAGTTCAGTGCAGAGAAGTGTGAGGTGATGCACTTTGGTACAAAGAACATGGAGAGACAGTATAAAATAAAGGATACTATTCTAAAGTGTGTGCAGGAACATAGAGACCTGGGTGTATATGTACATATGTCACTAAAGGTGGCAGGACAGGTAGAGACAGCTGTTTCTAGAGCATACAGTATTCTAGGCTTCATTAATAGGGGTATATAGTATAAGGGCAGGGAGACACTGGTTAGACCTCAGCTGGAGTATTGTGTACAGTTCTGGGCACCACACTATAGGAAGGATGTGATCGCATTAGAGTGCAGAAGAGGTTTAGAGAATGTTTCTAGGGATGAGACACTTCAGTTATGAGGAAAGATTGGAGAAGTTGGGACTGTTTTCCTTGGAGGGGAGAAGGCTAAGAGGAGACCTGATAGAAGTTTTCAAAATCATGAGGGGTCTGGACAGAGTAGATAGGGAGAAACTGTTCCTGCTCATAAACAGATTGAGAACCAAAGGGCACAGTTTAAAGTGTTTTGCAAATGCGAGGTGAGAAAAATCTTTTTCACACAGCGAGTAGTTAGGGTCTGGAATGCACTGCCTGGAAGTGTGTGGAGGCAGGTTCAGTTGAGGCATTTAAGAGGGCATTGGATGATTATTTAAATAGAAACAATGTGCAGCGTTATGGGGAAAAGGCAAGAGATTGGCAGTAGGTTAAAATGCTCAGAGAGCCGGTACAGGCATGACAGGCTGACTGGTCTCCTTCTGCACTGTAACAATTCTGTGATTCTGTAATTATAGCCCACAACATGCAGTGAGGGCACTCCATAGACCTTCACGTAGCTCTGTGATGCCTGTCCACGACGTTCTGGCAGCAGTGACAAGCACCATCGAGGTGCAGGCATCACTAATGTGCCCAGTGAGTGTGAAGCTGAACCATCACTTTGCTCTGAAGGTTACACACTGCACAGGGAAGAGGCCCTGGACTGAGACACCTGCCTTTATCTTGTGCAGGAACCAAGGTTTCACATCTGAATGACACGAACACTGCTCATCAGAACAAGGAGCCATAGGCAGGGAGACATCCTTGGGAGTTTATTTACATTAGTGAACATCATGTATAAGTGATTAACGCCCATTTGCAAACTGTGCAACTATATCTTTTTAACCTTCCTAACCCTGCTCCTACATTTTGGTGCTCCCCTGACATCCAAAGTGGAGGTGGAGGCAGCCTGCTGACTGCTATGCCCTATCGGTGACGACCTTTATGGGCGTCCTCTGAAGGGCCGGGACCTGGTGGGCCCTGGTCTGCTTTGAGTGCCCTGCCGTTGGCCAACTGCACCCTCCTCGGCCTGTTGAGCTGGAGCTGCGGGGGTCACAGGCAGGACAAGGGGATTTGGATTGGCCGGACTTTCCCAGAGTCACCTGGGTGGATGGCCCTAGGGTGTGCACCTGCTGATCCTCCTCCCTATGGGTGCCCAAGGGCCCCTAGCTGACTCCCTGAGGAGTAAAGGAAGCTGGAGTGAGTTTGAGCTGCCCCACGCCCCTCTTGCATTAACACTGTTGGAGGCCAACTATGGCATCAGCGATGGAGTTCAGCCCATGCAGCAGTGCAGGATTGATGTTCTGGATCAAGGTCTCCATGGTGGCCACCATCCTTCCAGTGTTGACCTCAGTGCATCGGCATGGCAGCGCTATCACCTCGGACTGAAGGTGAACAGACTCCTCCATCGTCCCTTGCAACCTGAGGCGTGCACCCGCCATTCCTTCCTGATGTTCTCGTGATTCTCTTCACAGCTTCACCAACTGATTGACGGCCGAGTCCAGAGGTTCGTCATCTGACTTGGACTCAGCAGACTCCTTGCCTCCAGCAGTCCTCTGAGTGCCGGCGACCTTGGATATCCCTGCCTCCTCCCGCTGTGGAACAGATTGTGTGGTGTGCTCACCGGATTGTGATCCCGAGGCTCCTCTACATTTAGGTCCCACCGCCACAGGAACAGTCAATGTCATCTCCGACCAGCTGCAAAGCTCAACTCTCGAATGGAGTGAGGGCCTTGGTGTCTGGCACTCCACCCCCGGTGTGGAACCTCTCCCGTTGATTGTACGCGATCTTGTCCTGCATGAAGATGGATGGAGAGAGTGGAGAGAAGGATGCCAGGCATGCGTGTGTGCTGAGTGGAGCCACGGAAAGAATGAGGAAGCAGTCTCCAGAGGAGATGAGGCCAGGTGAAGATGTGAGGGTGTGTGTGAGAGAATGAGTGGTGATGGCCCTTGAGCTGGCAGTGAGTGAGATGCCAGTGAATGTGTGATGGCCTTGTGAGTGTGTGAGTTTAGAGTGATAAGGTGGTTGCCTTACTCTGGTGGCCCAGATGAGATCATTCATTTATTTGCATTGATGGCTGACCTCTTGTGTACAGCTTTGGCACTGGCCAGCTCTGCTACCACCTCCCAAGGCAGTGTGGCAAGTCTGTTGAGCCTCCTGTGGCCAGGGAGGGGGTAGAGGGTTTTGTGATGGGCCTCCATGGTGTCCAGAAGGTGTCCACTAAATGAGGGGGCAGCAATCTTCCTGGCTTTTGGGGCCATGTTTGCAAGCATTGAGAAGTGTGCGCGTGGCTGCAGTTTAAATGTGGCGTCCAACGTGAGTAAGCGGCGAGGTAACCGTGTGGCGGGCCAATCGGAGGCCTGCCACCAGCAATCTTGTGTGTTTCCTGTGACTGCATAATTTATGAGGTGGGACGGCGACGATATGGTGCCAAAACCCACCATTGCGACCGGTGGCTATGACAACTTTTATTATTCCTATTACCTCATTTAGTAGAAATCTGGGATGATCCTGCCAATAATGTCCTGTCCAACATCCTTCCCTCAACTAATTATTTATGGCTGCCATATTTGGCAGCCCCTCAAAATAAAATAATGAATTCATTGTCTGTGAAGCAGTTTGGGATGCAGCAAGGATTATGAGGCACAAAATCAATCCAGGGTTTTATTAAAGACAAAATTCTCTCTTTTTCAAGACGTTTTGTTTTGCCTTTTTAGATGCAAAAAATCAAAATCAACACCGAAAAGTGGTGAAAATAACCAAGGTTTATGGTAAGGTGGTAAGTCACATCCTTCAGATGCAAGGGTGATTCTTCAAGATAATGTGATGTGGGCTGCACCTCCTTGTCGATGGTAATCAAAAGACCCAGTGAATTTTAATCATATTTCGTTGTCATAGCAAAATACTGCATAAGTTCTGAAAATGTCAAACCGTAATTTTATAATTTTGTGCACAAAACTGGGCCTTAAAAAGATATGTGGAATTTAGGCAATTTCTCTATAGAAGCCTGATCCCTCACCCAAATCCAATACAAATAACTAAGGCACAAATAGTAATATCATTCTCAGCACATATAATTAAGTCTGAAATGGTAAAAATTTGAAAGCTTTGGTACTACCTTCAAACAGTCTGAAACATCGGCCGTGTTTCCCGCCATCAGTCGTCAGGGAGCTAATTGTAATACATTAGCATATAATTAAAAGGACACCCTGCCAGGGTCTTGGATCCCCGCTGTATTGTTTGTCCACATCAGCGGGAAAGCATGCCGACGTGTTTCACAACAGCACACAGGCAACATGCACTTGGCGGCCTTCACTTTGGGGAACTGAGGTAAGTGAGCAGCAGCGTTCTCCACAGTTTGCCTGTTGTTTACAGGCCTCAGGGTCACGGGAAGGGGGGTGGGGGGTGGGGTGGTGTGGGCGGTGAGGGCAACTGATGCCTTTGGCATCAGTTTACTTAGCTATCTTGTATTAGGGGCCTCACACAGGGCCACATCAGACACACTAACACCAAAGCTTAGAAGTAATGATGGTTAATGGGAATGAAAATTAGGTCTAACTCTCTCTTGATGGGTGCTAATTATGTTGGTTGTCAGTATGCGACAGCAAGTCAATCATGGTGAAAGGATGAGTGTAGCAATTCTGTGCTGCTTCCCTTAGTCCAAAGGTGACACAAATACCTTTTCCACTGAGACAGAGCTCACAGCCCAGTGGGACGCAAGCAAAGCTGAAGTGCAGCCTCTTTTCTGGGTCTAGCTTTGCGTAGAATGACTGAAGACTTTAGCGTTACCCAGTGAAACCCATTGAGCAAGGATTGAAACCACTTCAAAACAAAAGGTGGGGGCAGGGTAGGCGAGGAAAGTGGCCATGCATTAGGGGCACCTGTATAAACTGACCATGCCTCTGTAACTGGGACAGATCAGACACAGCCACAGTGATATGGTTGGGGTCAGGCTCCTAGCCTGCCCGCCCATGCAAGCATTGCGGAGACACCAAAGGGCCACCAAGTGCTCCATACCTTACCAGCACCCCCGCCACCCCCCCAACCCCCCAGCACAGACTTCGAGTTCGCCACCACTTTATTGGACCGCAGGGCAGTTGTACTGCTCACGTTGTACAATCTCCTCGCCAATGCTGGCCATGGAGCAGTCACTGCTGGAGGTGCTCACAGCCCCTTGCATTCTCAGCATCCTGGTTTGGACCAGTGTCCCCCATGTCGCAGGTTGACAGGGCAGACATGCAGCGCACCCATCTCTGGCCATCTGAGGGGTGACCTGCACTCTCCGGGAAGCATTAAGGGGCAGTCACACAGGGGCCAGGAAAGGTGCTAAGTACAACCATGATAACCATGTCTCTCTCTCTTTCATGCTGCAGCAGGACCACGTCAGGATCATGGATCCTGGTGACCTAGCTGCATGCCTGATGGTATATAGAGAACATAGAAAACGGAGGAGAGAGTGACTGAGGCACCTGGCCGCGCAAAGGCAGGAGCAGCAACCTCATGAAGAAGGGGCAGCAGGGGCTCCTGCACACACTGCCCAGGAGCGGCAGTGAGCCATGGCTGGCCGGTACCTAGCGACACCCAGGGTCTATAGACACCGCCTGCCATTCCTGCAGATGACTGAGAACCAGTGTCACCAATGACTGTGCATGTCTAGGGACCTGGTAGCTCACATCTACCACCTACTGCAGTACTTGGTGCCAAGGGGACATGGGGGGCATCTGCTGCCAGTTTCTATGCTTAATTTCTATGCCAGTGGCTCCTTTCAGTGCTCCACAGGTGACTTCTGCGGGGCTTTACAATCCGCCACCAACAAATGCATCCATGAGGTCACAGATGCCATCTTCTCCATTGCACACAACTTTGTGCATTTTGCCCAGGACCGGGACAGCCAGGATACAAGGGTCATTGGATTCTCCCGGAACTCGGGATTCCCACAGGTGCAGGGTGCAATTGACTGCACTCATGTGGTGCTCAGGTCTCTGTCGCTACACTCAGTGGACTTCATTAACCGCAAGGGCTTCCACTCACTGAACGTGCAGCTAGTATGCGACCACCAGAAATGCATCCTGCAGGTGTGCGCACGGTTTCCAGGGACTGTGCACAACGCCTACATCCTGAGTCACTCGCAGGTCCCTGCAGTCTTCCAGGGTCCACAGAGGCTGCAGGGTTGGCTCCTGAGGGACAAGGGCTACTTGCAGAGGATGTGGAGAATGACACCCGTGCGGCGGCCTCATACTGCAGCAGAGCGACGCTATAATGAGGCTCATGCAGCAACTCACAACTTGGTGGAGCAGACCATCGGGATGCTGAAGATGCGGTTCCAGTGCCTGGACTGGTCTGGTGGAGCCCTGCAATACAGATGATAAGTATGCCTGGCCTGTCTGGGTGGTGAGTGGGCCCATGGACGGGATGCAGACAATGACAGTGTGTGTGAAAGAGTGAATGGTGATGTCCCTTGCACTGGCAGTGAGTGAGGGCCATGTGGATGTGTGATGGGCTTGTGAGTGTGTGCGTTGGGAGTGATGAAAAAAATGACTTACCCTGGTGGAACGGAGAATATCATACATCCTTTTGCGGCACTGGGTGGCTGTCCTCCTCTACAAGGCGTTCGCACTGACCACCGCTGCCACCACCTCCCAAGCCGGTTTGGTGACATTGCTGCCTAGCAGAGTGGGTGTACAGGACATCCCGACGGGCCTCTACAGCATCCAGCAGTTGCTCGAGGGACCCGTCGTTGAAGTGGGGTCTGCAGTCTTTTTCATTTGCTGGCCATGTCTCCCAGGCAGCGGTGGTGAGCTGGTCGTGATGAGCGCTTTGCTGGTGGCTGCCTTTTAAAAATGGCAGCCGGCGTGATGCAACAGTGGGGTGATGGCGAGAGGGCGAATGACAGCCCGCCCGCCATGGAAACGGCATGTTTCGCAGCAGTGAATAAATAATGAGGTGGGCTCGGGACGATACAGCCTGAAGACCTGTCACTTTCGTCGGTGGGTAAGACTTCATTTTACCCGCCCGCTACCACATTCAGTGTAATTCTGGGAAAATTCCTCTAACTGTTTCTCAGTACAAATATTCTCATCGCCCAAAACTGAGTTGTTTTCTTCAATTGAGAAAAAACTCACATTTTCAGCACACTCCAAAACACAGGAGCTGGCATTCAGTGGGGTTCCCCTCCCCACAACCACCACCCCCCCCACCCCCGACAGGAACTCCACTACAACTGAAAACCCGTTTGCATAAATACCTTTTCACTCCTTTCATCTTAGTTCTCCATTGTCTTTAAATATCCCTTTGAAAACTCATGTTCCCAAATATCAAAATCTTTCCTGTTCCGATTTTCCCTCCATTTTGGGTCAATAAAATTTACAACACTTGTTCCTGTCACCCACAAATCCACTGTAAAATGCAAATATTCTTTGGATCCTTTGACACTCCTGGAAAGGCAACAGCTACAAATCAATTTCAAAACTCATCCACAAATGCTAATTTCAGATCTATTCCCTTTCCTTGTAAGTTAACACCCACTTTAAGGCCCCATTACAAAATGCAAGAAGATAACGCCTTTGGTCTTTCACCCCTTAGATTCTACAGGCAATCTGACCCCAACAATCTCACCTTTGATTAACCCTGGACACACACAGGCGCAACTGTGTAAGTTTAGTGGCATCAGCCATCACTTCCATCATTCATAGCTCAAAATGTGGATATTCTAAACACTTCAATGAGTTCATGCAGGAAAAATCCACTACTTACTGCAATATTGCTTTGTTTCTTAGCATTGTAGAGTTTGGTTGTACTGAGCTCTATCCATGATCTGGGCCTCAAGCTAGAAGCATCTTCCAGTGCACAATGCATTGCCTGATTTGTTCTGTCTCAGGGTATAGATTGTCTCTGCCCGTGAACACGTTTTGGAGAAAAACACTCAGTACTCAGCCAATTGAATGTTTATTTATTCCAGTTAATTGCAGTTACTGAAGCCTACTAAGTTCATTGAAACTTTGAACAATGATGACTGAATTTGTTTCATCAACAAGTATGAAGTGGAATAAAGGGGTTATAGGTCTCTTTTTACTTTTGTTCTGTCTTTACTCTCTTTCTTTCTTTCTTTCTCAATCCTTAAATTTCATTGGTTAAGGAATTTGACTGGTCCTATCAACCACCAAGGTCCCAGTTGCCCCATTATTTGCCTCACCCCATGGTTATCAGCTTGCAATTCCAGAAATATGCAGGGCAAAGTATCCAGACATGTGTTAAGCAACTTATGCCAAGACATGCCAAACACCTAACACCTGTTTCAGACAAGTACACTGAACATTTTTATTTTCCTTCCCCTATATGGAGGGTGCTGCACTTCTGCCCCGGAATTGTGTGCATGCTTCCTGCCTATCACATGGGGGGGCTTAATAGGCCAGTTAGTGTCCAAACAGTGGCAGTAGTGTGCCTGAACTTATAGGCCCTACTGTTTAATTAGCAGCTCCCTTGTGCGCAGATCAGTCCAGGCCAGTTCAAAAACCAATTCTAATGGTGCCAGTTCTACTGGAGTTCCAAATTTTGGGGGATTACAAAGCCAGTTCAAAACAGTCCAAGGCCAATTCTACTGGTACCAGTTCTATAGATTTTTTTTTTACCCTTTTGCCTTTTACAAGCTGTACAGCTGATTAGCTGTATTTGCTATCTGAATACAGTTTACTAAGCGTCCAGCACACGTGTACAATAGAGGCCGCTGTGAGAAAAATAACAACAGGTGTCAATGTATAGTTACCTGAAGCTCACAGAAATAGTTCAAGGGAAAAAGAACTGATGGAAATCAACAAACAATGCAAACCTTGGTGCTTTCAGAATACAGAACACGAGTAATTTGTCATTTAATGCATTAACAAAAATAGTTCAAGTAATTAGTAGTTTTAATGGTCACAGCAGGCTCTTTGACAGATATGGACCTTTCTCCTAACAGATTCAAATTTATTCATGTATGTGCCATCAGCCCTTTGCATGGCAGACATGCTGTGGCACAATGCAGTCCAATAAAGCTGCAGGGTGTTAAATATTTCACTTAACATATGTAAATGTGAAAGTAAAGTCCATTCATAATGAAATATTGGAAAGGACAAAAAAAAACATACTAATTTAGAACGCGCTCTGGTACTCATAGGACGGCTACTAACTTAATCGGAACCCTACCCGCCATTATATGGGTGACGTGATTCAAGAAGTAAATTTTCTGGATTCAAAGCAGATGATAAATATGAATATCAGCTTGTTGTACGACTGGCTCTCGGGTTTGTCACCATCCCAGACTGACAAAGAGGAGACTTTCACACTGACAGTTATAATGGTCCCAAATCAGGTGAGTTGACCACCCTCAAACCAATTTTGCTGGCCCTGCTTCACAGCATATGACTGCCATATATTGGTGCTTGCATTAAGGAATACCTAAGACTGCATGAATTGGAAACCCCACACTGTAGCAGCAGAACAAGGGTGGCAACAGAATGGGGAGGGGGGATTTAATCACAGAATGGGGATTTAATTGGAGAATGGAGAGTGGGGATTTTGGGGGAGTTTTAACCCCCAAGAACAGTTGGGTTAGGGCTACGCATGCAATAACTATTGAATTTTGGATTGGGATTACAATCCCGCTTCAATGTGCCCCCATGTTCAGCATTTAACAATGGCTCATTTGGAAGCCCACGAGATACCTACTCATTGAAGTTGGGGCTTTAATTACAGCAAGTGGCAGGTATTTATCACAGCAATTAACATTCTTATGAGACGCTAATTAGGGCTTTTAAAATTTAATTTCAGTGACTGTTAAATTTTACATCTCCAGCACTGGTTTCCCAAAGCTTGTGAATCTCGTCAGAGAAATGGAGGCGCGATTGAGCTGCAGATCATGTAGGTATTTCAAGCTGTGATCGCCCCATCTGAATAAAAGCTCAGTTATTGCAGCTGGTGTCTCTGTTCCCTCTGGCAAATGTATATAGTAGAGAGTTCTTGTGTTGAGACAGCTTTTCAAAACTTTGGTGCCTCCAAACCTGACAAGATTTGTATGGGATAAAAGCAAAATACTGCGGATGCTGAAAATCTGAAACTGGAAAAACTCAGCAGGTCTGACAGCATCTGCAGAGAGGAATACAGTTAACGTTTCGAGTCCGTATGACTCTTCATCAGAACAAAGGAAATATAGAAATGAGGTGAAATATAAGCTGGTTGAGGGGGGTGGGACAGGTAGAGCTCGATAGAGGGCCAGTGATAGGTGGAGGCAAAGAAGAGATTGCCAAAGATGTCATAGACAAAAGGACAAAGGGGTGTTGACAGGGTGATATTAGCTAAGGAATGTGCTAATGGTGACATTAAAGGTAGAAAGCAGGACAAGCAAGTGACAGATAGCCCACCAGATCTGTATGGGAGTTGCATTTGACAATGCATCAGAAGAGGGAAAGCATCAGCTTTCATAGGAACAATGACATGCAGTGGTGGAATCAGCATGTGGACAGGAGGGAGGTGAACTGGTGGGAGGAGGACAGGAGAGGGCCAGAGGCCACAGGAGACACTACCTATATAATACTGTACAGACAGAGGCTCTGCTTCCTTGACCTCTCAGAAGAGCAGTACCTCTGCAAGCTGAAGTTGGCACATCATGTGGTCACAGATATTTGCAGTCTTTTAGAAGAAGATCTGCTCTCTGCTAAACCTGGAGGCCACATTCTCCAAGTGGCAGTGAAAGTCATCATGCCATCCCCAACCTTTTTTTGTCTGTAGTTCCTTCCAGGGACGTTACTAGAGACATATCGAGCGTCTCACAGCCCATTGCACATAAATCCATGAGGCAGGTGACGGATGGATTGTTCACCAGGTCTAGCAGTAGTGAAAAGTTGCTCCATGATTATGTTAGCCAGGATGAAGCAGGCGAAGAAATTCGCCTCTCTGGTAATGCCACTTGGTAATCCAGGCACCAGCACAGCAAGCAGAAGCCTTTATAAACGGCAAGTGATTTTCTTCGATCAGTGGTGTGCTACCACAAGAAGAGGTTTATACAGTTGAGTAGCAGGTTGCTGGGTGCTGTAATGATGCCTTTATAATGCGTTAGTCCAACACTGATGATCTTTTCACTCCAGGAAACAGACTTAAGGGCTGGGTCATAGGCGGCAGGGGATACCCAGCTTAAATATGGTTCATGAGACTGGTGAAGAACCCCATGAGGCCCAGGAGCACCACAATGAGAGCCACATAACCACCAGGGCTGTCATAGAATGGTGACAATGTTGTCTAGGTGGGTATGAAGGTTTCCTTCACTACTCATCGCTACTCACTAGAATGATAGCATGTGCGCTATGCCCTGCACAACATTGCGCAACAGAGCAGATTACAGCTAGGGAAGGATGAAGGAGCTCATCACTCATCTTTGGATGAGGAGAATATTGAAGAAGAGGAGGAAGAGGAAAGGTTAGAGGAACATGAAGATAGGGCACCCATTGCCAGACCAGTCACATATGTCACTGCCGGGAATGGCAGGGTGCACTGATAGCTTTAACCTTCAGCTAGCAGTGCTTCACACAGGAAGACATCACAAATTAAAACCTCAGGTTCATTACCACCAACAGATCCATTACCTTACTTTTCCTTTTGCAGTAATCAGTTCTTCAACCAAATATACACCCATTGCACATCCGCTAAATATGTCCCTTCAGGTAACGCCATTCAGCATGAAATAAATTGGTACTTGTGGAAGTGGTGCTAATCAATTCATTTTCTGGGCCATTTTAATGTTTTGGTCAGGTGAGAATTGGTAGAATGCCTTCCTCTCTTTCCACTGCTTGGTTGACCACAAGAGGTGTTTTTTGTTAAAGAATTTGCTTGGCAATTCAGTGAGAGGTTAACTGTTTAAGTGCTGTGACTGGAAAGACACACACAGACAGATTTTCTTGTAAGTTTTAAAAGAAAGTGAAATAGGATTTATTGTACTTAACACCAGATCGAAGAAAAAGATTAAAACACACCACCTCACACATGCATTCAAAGTTCATATACACACCACACACAGACATTACCAAGTGGAAGGGTAGGTTAAATTGCTAAAGAGTCCAAAAAAGGTCAGATGTGTATGGATCCTGTAAATTGATAACTTGCTGGTTTTAATCTGGGTTCAATGGTCTTTCCAGATTCTGTGTCGAGACGATTTAAAGATGTGGATGGACAATTTCTATCTTTTCTCCTGAAGTCAGCAGCTGTTGGGTTAATTTTTTTAAGATGCTACCTGGGGCATGTGGCTGGCTAAACAACAGGCAGGGCACAAGCTTGCAGGGTTCTGGAGAGAGAGAGTGTGCCCACTCCGGACCTTTCTCATTTCACTCTCAGACCATCTCTCCTCTTCATCTGACTGGCCTGGAGAAAGCCATTTCTTAAAAGTTGAGTTTGCTCATCACACAATCTCCTTTCACAAACTGACCAGTAACCCAAACATGGTCATAGCAAGCTGATTCCAGGTTCATTGTTTAGAAATGATTAGAAAATGGCCAGGGAGTTCCCTTCTCAGCTAGGGTCCATTGTCCAAAGTGATTGAGCCTAATGGCCTGTTCTACACCCAAATAAATACACAGGAAAAAGCAAAATGCTGCAGATGCTGGAAACCTGAAACAAAAACAGAAAATGTTGGAAAGACTCTGCAGGTCCAACAGCACCTGTGGGGAGAAAAACAGAGTTAATGTTTAGAGTCCGTATGATTTCTTCAGAGTGGGAATACACAGGTGATATCTGTATGTTTTGTGAGTGCTCAGGGGATGGATCATTCACACTCACCTAAGTTGATTGCCTCTGGTGGGTTATTTCTAGACAGACAGACTCTGTTTTAATGGCTTTGGAATTTATACGGTATGGCTATGCAAATGTTTAGCCATCTTAGAAGCTGCTGTTTAAGTCATTTTAAAATGTTGTAATTCAGGCTGTTTGCTTATCCAGTGGTTTCAGCTTACCCAATAAATGAAGTCATTTTAATTGCAAAACATGGGTTTTATAACAACAAGTTAAGGAATCTTAATGATATTTTGTCAAACACAGTACATTCCAGATCCTAACCGCTCACACCATGACAGCACATAAACTGCTTGCCACTTAGTTTGAGATAGGAGAATTACTGCCTGAAAACTGTGGGTGGTTATGATCCCCTGCTGAGGCATTATCCCCATCCTCCTCCTCCTCTTTAGGCAGCTTGTCCTCCTCTGTGTTGACTCGGCTCATTCTCCCTGCCACCCTGCAGGCCAAGGTGGTTCAAAACTACAACATCTATGAGAGAGAAAGTGGTCATGGCAGAATCCTTGAAATGAGAACCAAGGCCTTCACCAGGTGCCACACTATTCCCTTTAGACTTCACTGTTTTGTTGGGTTGTTGCTACCCATGGTGTGTACTGCTTAGACACCATTGACAGTTTTGTTGAAGTTACCAAGAAGTCTTTACTAACATTACTGAACTATGTGCATATTTACAGTCGAAGGTACAGGTATGGAGAGTATTCCATGGCAACTCCTTACATGTTGCTATTCAGCTCTACACTTAACTCTAGGTCAGGTGTCTTCTTACATCACCGGTGGGTGGTACTGTGCTCAGTCCCAGGTTAACCCTTAACTGGATCCTACTACTACATTCACCAACTTTAAATAGCAGTAAAAACCACTAAAAACACTATAATTAATTCAGCACTAGGGATGGGTAATAAACGCTGGCCTGGCCAACGACACCCACATCCCATGAACAAATGTGAAATAAAACAAGCAATAGAAAGCAATCAGCAACTTAGCTGAAAATGGTTGATGATTCTTTTAAATAGCACTGGTGGGGGTTCCTGATTCTGATAAACACATGTTCAGTAATGCAAGGTTAATAGAAAGCTAGAGCATTTAGGTCAAAAAAGCACAGCCAATGTCAAATAAGCATAATAGATGAACTGACATCACAATCTGCTTACTTCCTGTGCACTCTTCCAGCCCCCATGCCAATGACCTACACAAATTGGCATCCAGTGCAGCCTACACGACAAGTCCATGGGCGGAATTTTGCCGTCGGCGAGCAGGGGGCGGGGCCTGCTCGCCGACATGTAAAATGACGCAGGGTGACGTCGGGCGGAACACCCGATGTCATCCTGCCCCATTTAAATTTTCAGGAAGGTGGGGGCGCAGCAAAATCAGCTGAAGGCCCGCCGACCTGTCAATGGCCAATTGAGGCCATTGAAAGGATCATTGAAACAATTAAAGGACCTGCCCGTCCAACCTTAAGGTTGGCGGGCAATCCAGGAGCCCTGGCGGCAAATAGGAAAAACATGAAACCTCATCCAGCGGCGAGATGAAGTTTCATGCAGAGTTTTTAAAATTTTAATAAAGTTGTTATGTAAATTTTGAACATGTCCCATCTCATGAGGGGTACGTGTTAGGGATTTTTTTTGCTATTTTTAATATTTTTCAAAGTGTCAGCGCTCTCCCTGAGGCAGCACTTAGTCTCAGGGAGATGTGTGTTCTTTCGTGCGCATGCGCGATAGAGCACACTCTCGCTTTTAGGGAATCCCCCCCCACCCGCACAGGAAGCGCATAGCACTTCCCATCGGGCGTCACACTGGGCGGGCCTTAATTGGCCCACCCACGTAAATTGGTGGCGGGGCCCGCTTCTCCGGCAGGGATCAGCTCCCTGCCTGTCGGAGATTGGGTCGGGCCTGCACGCCCGACAGGCAGAAAACTCTGCCCCATGTGTGTGGCATGGACCCAATTTTGAAGCCAACAATAATCATGGTACCAAATTTTGCAACAAACATATTTCACACTCAGTAAGATAGGCATAACTGCAAATTTCTCGAGCTGCTCAGAAAGTTAGAATAGAGTTATCTGCCTCTTAACTTACAACAATTCCAAATTAAGCAAACGTGCATTCTTTTACGGATTTTACTTAATAAAGCAATGGATGGTTGCCTCTGTACATGGTGCTGCAGTGTTAAAGTGCACAATTAGTTAAAGGGACATGCTCCTTATGTCAAATTAAACATTCTCCAAACGTTCTAGTCTTTGTATTCAAAGGCGGGTGAAAGTATCAGATGATGCTTAGCACTTTCACTGCAAGTACACCATATCCAAGTAAGACAATCGCACTTTGCCACAATTTATGATGTGTAAAACAAAATGCTCAAATCTCCTCTGGATACTGACACTCACCCAGTTTCTCCTTATTTACTCCAACAAAACTTTGGGTGATCAGTAACTTTGACAGTACATGCAGTTTCGAAAATCTTACATGCACAGAGATTCTGACAAGCAGAACTTTTAATTCACAAACTTTTAATTATATTTTTGTCAGCAAGCTTTTAAGCCTGTCAAAGTGAAAATTGAAACAAAGCTATCTTCTTCAGCTAAAACTAGCTGGTGGAAAATAGTATTGGTGCTGCTATAAATGATCTTACAAACCAGCTGTTTGTTAAGAGCTAATTCAACCCATCTGCACCGGCAACATTATCAGCCAGCCCTACTCAGTTATCTATGAGCAGATGCAAATATAGCTGGAAAGCAGTTTTGTGGTATGCTTTAGCTAATAAGCGTTAACACAAGTCTTTTAAGTAAAATGGCAATTAAAATACTAATCCACTTGTTCAAAGCAATACCCTCTTTCTGGGATATCCTAAGGAAATATGCTGTGACAACAGGCTAGCATTTGCAGAACTCTGCATCCTCCTAATTTAAACAATAATTTAGAGATTTAATTTGAAATATGGACCATGTTCCTTTGACTGCTTGTGCGTTATGACATTGTATTACCATGTACAGGAGCAAACGTGCCTTCCTTTATTTTTTAAAACCGGTAAAAGGAACATAGGAACATAGGACAAGGAACAGAGGAACATAAGAGCAAGAGTAGGCCATTCGGCCCTTCAAGCTTGTTCTGCCATTCAATAAGGTCATGGCTGATCTGATTGTGGTTTCAACTTTCCTGCTGCTTCAGCTCTTCCAATTCTTTCCTATTCTCATTAATAGTTTCCTGGAGAATTGCATACTGTTGCCCCTTCTCAGCTAATTCGTTCCTTAACTCGGCCAGAGACAGGCTTAACACTTCCTTTTCTTCTTCATATCTTTATCGTGGCACAAATTGGGACTTGATTGAATTTTGAAGCGCACGAAAGTCCTTTAATAGATTTCCCATTTCCTTTCGAAGGATGATGACTTCAGCTTGAACTCTGTTCCTGTGTAACACTTCTCCGGGCTTCTCCTGTTGGGTCTTTGTGTACTCATTTTTACTCAGCAACACTTCTGGTTTCAAATTGGGGACTTAGCGGGCCCTCAAGATTTATCTCTTCCAGCCAGTTCCTTCTGAGGAGACTCAGTCCCCTGCCTGACATTACAAAAATGGTAATTTGTCAGACTGCTCCTCATACTGCACTTTGATTTGATATACCCCTTTCACATTTATTTCTTCGCCCGTGTATGTCCTCAGCTTTGTGTCCGAAACTTCTAACTGCAAAGGATGGGTTCCTTTATCAGATATCTAAATGTATGCTCTCTAATTAAGGACATCAATGCTCCCGTATCAACTTCCATCTTAATGGGTTGTCCGTTGCTCATTATGGCTACTTGGATTCTTTGATTGGTTCAGTTCTATCCACTTTGAGGTTATATAATGGATGGATGTCTGATTCTATTTCTTCTGGCTCTTCCATGAGGCATATTGCATGATTTTTCCTTCTGCCTTTATAGTGTTGTTTCAGCCTTTCTCTGCAGTGCCATATTATGTGGCCATAACGGTGGCAGAAAAAGCGCTCGACTTGTTTGAGTTGTCGTTCGCTCACTGGAGGTCTGGATATATTTCTCATTCATTTTGTGGGTTTTCACTGCAGTGCCGTTGTTTCTCAATGGTCTGGAGTTAGAGAGCGTTTCCCGCCTTTCTGTGGCGTCTGAAGTTTTCATACCTTTTGTTGCCAGATTGTCCCGCTCGACCAGATGGACGGCGCCATTTTGTGTATGTTTTATCACTTCAGAATTTCTAACAGCGCTCTCCATCATGGTAGCTAATTCTAATGCCTTATTGAAGTCTAGACTAGATTCGGCTAGCAAATGCATTTGGATAGTATCATCTCCAATCCTGTGTATCAGCTGGTCTCTCAACATATCACTAATGGACGTTACGAATTCACAATGCTCAGTTAATGCCTTTAAAATGGCCACATAGTCAACTATTGTCTCCTCTGGACGCCTGTTCCTTGAATTGAACTTGAAGCGCTGCACAGTAACTGAGGGCTTTGGTCTCAGGTGGCTCTGTACAATTTTAATTAACTTGTCGAAAGTCTTCGAGTCTGGGGCACTAGGTGACGTGAGGCTGTGGATCAGCCCATACATTTTGTTCCCACATGAGAACAAAAGAATCGCCCTCTTCTTCTCTTCCTCCGCAATGTCATTAGTGATAAAAAAGAACACTAGGCATTTGACATACTGAGACCAGTCATCTGCAATGGGGTTGAATGGTTCAACACGCCTGAACTGCAGCATTGTGAACAACTACAAGGGGACTGCAGTTCTGATAGGCTTTCCAGATAGTGACAAATTTAGGTGTTTAGCTTACTGAGGAGTTGGCCTCTGTCTGGGGTCTCTTATAATTTTCTGTCCATAGCCATTTTTCATGTATTTGTCAATTTGAATGTACTGCTGCTTTAAGAGCAGTCACCGTTTTATTTTTAACTCTGGCTCTGCAGCTGTCAGCTTTTCTCTGCTGTGTTTCATGCTCTTTTTGAGTTTTGGTGGGATCCCCACAATCACAATTCTGCAGGTATTTTTTAAAAATTTAAATTGCAGCACTGCTTTCTGCTCCGATTGCCGGCTGTCGCCTATTTTGCAAGCTAAGTACAGATGCAATTTCCAATGCTTTGCTCACCCATCCTGAAATTTATTTTCTTTTATTCTTTATCCTCATCACCCCTTTAATGTCTTGGGCAAGTGAGTTCATTGGCCAACCAAACTCTAACTGCACACCTTCCTATGTTCTCATCAATTGCTGCTTGCAATCAATAATGGGGAGAGACTGATGTAAGAATAAATAGTGATGGTTTATTGAGACATAGGGCAGAGCACCAGGTCATACATGCTCACTCAGAAACCTCTAGAACTAGACGTACAGTTCCCAGTTGCCTGCACTGTACAATGATTCGTCAGTGCTGTCACATGATCAGTATGCTTGCATTTTCTTAAAGGGACAGGGTACATCACTTTACCACATGGGACTAATTGGATAGCTCTTTCAAATCACCTGAGCAGGCAGGATGGCTTCCTTCTGTGCTGTCTGATTCTCTGAATTAGTTCATCTTCCAACTTTAAAGCATTGGTGACAGGAAAACATATTGCTCCCACCAAGTTCAAATGTATGACCTACACACTGACAGAAATTGGGGGCAATTTTAATCTAACCCACCTATTGGGTGCTGTTGGGATCAGCTGCATTGTTGGTGTTATACTTGATTTTACTTCATTGAAGCCATCCAACCCAGCCTCCTTAATTGTCCATTTATTGCCCATCCCTAATTACCTTGGTCAGAGGGCATTTTAGAATCAACCACATGGCTGTGGGTGGGTCTGGAGTCACATGTAAACCAGACCAGGTAAGGAGAGCAGATTTCCTTCCCTAAAGGACATTAATGAAACAGATGAGTTTTCAATGACAATCGGCGAGGGTTTCATGGTCATCATCAGACTTCTAATTCCAGATTTTTTTTGTTGTTTTCAAATTCTGCCATCTGCCATGGTGGGATTTGTACCCAGGTCCCCAGAGCATTACCCTGGGTCTCCAGTGATAATACCACACTATGCCACCACTGTGTGTGTGTATGTGTGTGTGTGCACGTGTGCGTGTGTGTTGGTTAAAGCTTTGCACCAGTGGAGATCGAATTTGCAAGAATAAATCTATGGTCTCATCTGCCCAACCCTCACAGATGCAGGAATATCTGCGCAGCTCAAAGGCCTTAAATGACGGAATAGGGAGCAGAGGATGTCAATCATTGTATAGGGAAGAACAGCCTGTGTTACCTTTGCTATGGATAAATACTGTCTTTCTTACAAAAAGGATATTACTCAACTTTTTGCATGAACGACCCCACAGAAATATCAAAAAGCATGATAATATTTAAACAAACACAAAAAGTAAAGTGTATCAGTAAAACCAACTATTTACTGCTTATGGGGAAAGTCAATTGTGCCTAAGAGGCTCATATTTTTACAATAACAATGGATCAAGAGTTTTTCAGTTAGTCACTTCTATCAGTATTTTATTGACTTTCAGCATTTCCCCATTCTTTCTTCAGAAATTGTTTTTGATTTCTATGAGATTTGCAAAATCCTTCATTGAAAGTCATGAGACAAAATCCAACCTGATTTTGAGCCCATTCTGGGCACAGAGCCAGCATTTATTGGCAGGCTCGAGCATGCTTAGGATATGCACATTGATCTAACTAATACAAGTACTGTAATGATCCACTTCATGTTGGCAGATGCTTATTGAGCTGCACTTAAGCTGATGATTAAAAACTTAAACATAAACTCAACACAGAACAGGCAGTTGCCAGGCTTCCCAGAGAAGTCCACTTGCTGATCCCCTACTCCTTCAACACACCTTAAACAGCCGAGTATGGCTGATTGTGTAGACTCTGTTTTAAGGCTCTGCTCGGCTAACCAAAGCAATGATACTACATTCAGCAGCTAGCAATTTAAATATGAACAAAGGTAACTACAGCAAAATGGGGATTTATTAAGCTAAAGTGTTTGCTGTTGAATGACTTATGCACACACTGAGCCCTCTGCAAGGCAGTAGCACTACACCAACTAATTTTGTGCTGGAGTGCTAAATGTGAGAGAGCTGGTTTTCTGAACTGACATCAGATCTGTCTTTTAAGTTGGTCGTGGAATGATTGTTAACCAGAACATTGGGAGAGCTGGCCTGCTCCCTTTGGACTAGTGTTGTAGGATCAGTTAAGTTCCCCTGAGGGCACAGAGAAGTCTGTGTCAAGTTTTGGGGCAGGATTTTTAGTTTGGTGGGCACCCACGATTGGAGGGCCCGGGAGCAGCCGGGGAACAGACCGCTGACTGCGATTGGCCCCCGACTGTGATTTCACGCTGGCTGCCCAATTATCAGTCAGCCAGTATGAAGCGCGCACACTGTGAAGTTGGAGGTGGTGGTGGGAGGAGGGTGAGCGCTGAAGTCAGAGCAGACGCGGGAGAGCATGGTATGAAAGTTACCTGAAGGCAGAGAGCTGCCTCAGGGAGCTGAAGAATTTAAATGCAATAAAAAAGGATTTTAAAATCTGGAAAAGTAATGCCCACGAATCAGAATCTGCCACCTGAACATATGCAAGACGAAAATTCTGTCCATACATTTTCATTTTTTAAATTTAATAATGGAAACCTCATCCCATCCTTGGATAATATTTAAGCAACCTTGGATCGGCCACCTGGCCAATTCGCCCGCCCGCCCGCCAAACGTTGGACAGGCAATGAAAAATCTCCGTTAATTGCGCCATTAACGGGTTTAATTGCCATCTTAATTGCCAGCGGGTGCACTTCCGAGTTTAGCGCACGCCCGCCGACTGAAATATCCCGCGAGTGCACAATGATGTCGGAACGCTTGCCCGATGTCATCATGCGCTATGTCACACTCGAGCAGGTCGGGCGCGCGCCCACACACCAAATGAAAAATTCTGCCCCATGTCTCCTCAAAAGGACAACATTTCCAAGACAATCCAGGACAGTCCCTACATATAGGGCTGCCCACCCTCCATGGTTGCTCTGGAGACACCAGGAAACCTCCTGACACTGCTGCAGCCAACCCAGGCGGAAAATCGTAGGGGCATTAAAAAGGAGGCCTTCCTCCCTTTATTCTCTTTCTCTATTAGTTCTTAAAATTATTGGGGATGGGGGAGAAAAAAGCTGTTTGACAGAACAAGAGGTGCCATGATGAAACACACAGAAGGAGCCCAACCAGATTTAGTAACCCTGGTCCAGACTACACTGGGGTATCAGCCTGGGTTATGCGCTTAAGTCCCTGGAGTTGGACTTGAAGCTCCGACTTTCTGACCCAGGGACAAATGTGCTATCCCTGAACAACAGCTGACACAGCCAACTCTGCGGTTTGGATTGATTTGAATTTTTGAAAAAAAGCACAGAAAAATGTTTGCACTTTTCCCATACCACAAAAAGTAAAGTTTTTTGAAGAGGTAATAAACTGAATAACTACTGTCAACCAACATCTGAGCAGCATAGATTTATACTGGCACATTCGGTTCGTCCTTTGTGGCATCCACTGCTAATTATTATAATACATAGTTCAAGAACGGGAAACAGAGAGCCTATTAATCAGACTAAGTTTTCTTTCTGCAAAATAAAATAAGATAGGACAATGAATACAGGCAGTAAAGAGGGGAAATATTCAAATCTTGGGCAATTGAAAAGCTGCCTTTGGAATCATTTTCCATGCATTATTGCTCATTAGCTCTCACTAATGTAGAGCTTTACCATGTATTATAGCTGAGGCACCATCATATAAATTTACAAGCAAACAGAGAAATCAAGTAAAAAACTGTCAGATGGAGGCTAACAGAAAGGGTATGCTGATTACAACTGGTAAGAAGGATACAATTAATGCTGCAAGAGCAAACTTTAGGGGGAACAGCTCCAAGCCAGATTTGAAACCTCATCTAAAATGAAAAAGTGAAATACTGCAGATGCTGGAAATCTGAAATAAGAACAGAAAATACTGGAGACACTCGACAAGCCAGACAGCTTCTGTGGAGAGAGAAACAGAGTTAATGGACAGAATTTCAAATGCCGAAGTGGGGAGGTTCAGGTGTGGGTGGGGAATTAGAGCTGCAAAAAGTGGCATCAGGCTGGGAACTCGAGCTCATTGCACCTAATTCCAGCTTTAACCTGGGTGGGTTTGCAGGTGAGTGCAAAACCCCAGTGGAGCTGCCTGGTAAGTAAACTATGGAAATCAGCAGCTAACTGAGGAATTAATCCAGCATTCTGACTTTAAAAGCCAACGCACTTCTTACCTGCTGCACGCCCCCTGCGCCCCCACCTCCAACTATCCCCCTCAGCCAATACCCAACGCTCTGTCTTGTGTCCTGACAGATACTGGTGGTGGAAGCAGGTGAAAGGATTTCCTTTGTGGTGCTTTCCTGTATGAGTCACCACTAACTGACCAATTGTGTCATTAGTGTGTCCCTGGCGGCCCAGGTAACAATGTATGCATGGCTGCTCTGGCGATGGTTGCACCATCTTCATATTCCCTCCTCATCCTCCTATTCCTATTCACTGTTCTCCTCATTCAATAATGTCTGATGAGCTCTTTCATGCTTCTCAATTTGCTATCCTCTCTGTTCATAATGTTACACAGGAATTAGCGCAAATACAATCATTCTGTACACCCTCAATGGTGAGTCCTGGAAGTGCCTTTGACATTCCAATGGATTTCACTGTGACACACTTGGTAATCTTGTGGATTTCATTGCAGTGCCCCTGTGCGCCATTGGTATGGTTCCTCTCTGGTGTCATGAGACAACTACATGAACCTCTTCTTGTGCATTAATGGAAGAATATCCCTGGAAGTTTATAAAATTTCCTGGTTGCTGCCTGTTGCTTGGATTGCCACATGTGTGCAGCTGTTAGAACCCTGAAACTGGGGGATCCCGGCCAGAGAGGTGAATTTGAGTACTTGCTCACAGGGGAAGATAACATAATACCAGCAAATGCTGGAAAAACTCAGCAGGTTTAACGGCATCTGTGGAAAGAAAGACAGAGTTAACGTTTCCAGTCTGTATGACTGGCGTGCAGCAGGTAAGCGTATGAGGCTCTGAAGAAGTCATACGGAGTTAGTAACCTCAGTCATACAGACTCGAAACGTTAACTATGTCTTTCTCTTCACAGATGCTGTTAGACCTGCTGAGTTTTTCCAGCATTTTCTGATTTTGTTTCAGATTTCCAGCATCTGCAGTAATTTGCTTTTAACATAATGCCAGCCCTGGGGCAGCTATGTGTGGTCGACTGCGAGATTCTTGACCTTTCTCCAGTAATAGCCCTGGATGGAATTTGAAGCAAAACAGTTAGTGGCAGTGGTAACTTTTGCAGCCACTGGTGATGCATGGCTGTCAGGTCCAACAGGGAGCAACTCTTCTTCTAGTCAGACTGTTTTGAATTCTGGTTGTTATAAGATCGTCATGTTTTAAACTGACTCATTTAATTCAAGATTAAATGGAATAGTTTGGAGTCAGGGATGTGACCTCCTATGGAATATTCCCAGAGACAAGTTCATGTGATCTCATACTAAATAAGCCTAGAGACAAGCCGATATGACCTGGTTGCTATGGGGACAGGACCCGGGTGAAAACTTATTGAAAGTAAGGTACAAGCTTTAATAGCTGGACATAAAGGAGGAGGAAGCTGTTTGATGCATATAGACTCGGAGTCTCAGGGAAAAATTTTCCCCCCATTGGGCGGGAAGCGCAGGAGCTGGCGTGCGCAGGTGCGCCTCCAATCAGCACCCCTGCTCAGGGGTGCGCCGCCATTTTAAGTGAGTGGGCCAAATGGATTGCACATGAAAGAGCACACTGATCTCCCTGAGGCTAAGTGTTGCCTGAGGGAGATCAGCTCAGAATTAAAATTTTTAAGACAAATGTTTAAAAAATTTCCCTGACATGTCCCCTCATGTGACACTGTCACATGAGTTGGGACATGTCCATCACTTTACCTCAAACCTTTATTAAATATTTTAAAACCCTCCTGAAACCTCATCCCACCCGTGGATGAGGTTTCATGCTTTTTCTTAAGCCCGCCAGGGCCCGGCCTGCCCGCCAATCCTAAGGTTGGACAGGCAGCCCTATCAATTACCTAAATTAGTTTATTAATGGCCTCAATAGGCCATTGACAGGTCGGCAGGCGCATAGCTGACCCGGCTGCGCCCCTGCCTACCTGAAAATGGAAATGACACAGGGTGACATTGGGAGTTCAACCTGACGTTATGCTGTGTCATTTTACGCATTGGCGAGCAGGCCCCGCCCCTGCTCGCCGACCAGAAGATTCTCCCCTCAGAGGTAGCCAGACTGAGAGATTTGGGGGAAGAAGACCCAGAACAGATGCTGTTCTACCAAGCAGGAAAAAAGGAATGGTTTTAGATTAATCACAAGGCAGAATGCTGGTGGAGTCAGATTCCCAGTTTGAAGAAACAAGGCTTGTAAAATGTTGGGGGAGGTGGTGGCATAGTGGTGTTGTCGCTGGACTAGTAATCCAGAGACCCAGGGTTATACTCTGGGTTCATATCCTACCATGGCAGATGGTAAAATGTAAATTCAATAAAAAGCTGGAATTAAAAGTCTGATGATAACTGTGAACCATTGCCAATTGCCACAAAAGCCCATATGTCCTTTAGGGAAGAAAATCTGCTGTCCTTACCTGATCTGGCCTACATGTGACTCCAGATCCACAGCAATGTGGTTGACTTTTAACTGCCCTCTGAACGAAGGCAATTAGGGATGGGCAATAAATGCTGGCCCATGAATGAATTAAAAAACACTACTGGAAGTCCATTTGATTATGCTCAGAAGGTTGAGTGAAAGGGAATTTGTTTAAAAGGACACTGGAAGATTCAGCTTTGTGGGATAGAGACAAGAGATCCTGCTAAAGCCAAGAGGAACCTAAGGCTTTAAAACAAGACTCATCTCTGCTGAGAGTGCAGCATAATGTACAAACATGGTGGAGAATTTTCCCCTCATCGGGGGGGGTTGAGTGGGGGCAGGCAGGGGCGGGCGCAGACCTGATCGGTGCCCCCGATCGGGTCCGTACCTCCATTTTATGTGGGTGGGTTAATTAAGGCCCACCCAGCGTGATGTGCAACCAGATGAGCTGGGCACAGAGGTGCCTCAGGGAGATTAGTTTAAGTTTTAAAAATCTAGATAAAGAGAAGAAAAAATTTTAAGTCATGTCCACCCATGGTGATAGTATCACATGAGCTGGGACATGTCAATGAATTTTTATAAAAAATGTTATTCAATTTATAAACAATTCATGAAACCTCATCTCACCCGTGGATGAGGCTCCATGAAAAATGCGAAGGCTGCCTGGGCTCTTCGCCTGCCCGCCAACCTTAAGGTTGGACGGGCAGCTCAGTTTATTAGTTTATCTAGTTTTTAAATGGCCTTCATGGCCTTTGACAGTTCAGCAGACATGCAGGCGGCTTGGCTCGCCCCCGCTCGCTGAACCGAAAATTCTGGCCAGGTGCCAGTTTTCAGTTGCGTTAAGAAGTTACTGGGAAATGCCTTTTCTATAGTTTAGTGTACTATTTGCCTACTGAATAATGTTTAGTCTACGTTGATTTTAGTATGTTTGTTACAGTAAAAATTTTAAAATGTGAAATCTTGGCATTCAAGCCTTTGAGTTGGTCACTGGGAAATTTATGTCTCTTTTTATCAGTCTCTATGAGGATCGTAACAAGACACAGATGACTACAACCACCTGACATGACATCCTGAGCCCCTGAAAGCACTGGTCTTTTGGAAGGTCAAGAAAGCTGAACCTCCGTTTGTGTACCATTACATGGGTTGTGTCTCCTGCAACCTCAGTCTCTCCCCTGTCCACTTTTCTCCTCTGCATTACCCTCCTTTTCACCTCACTTGAGAGCACCACCCTCATGTGCATCTCACCTCTGTGCACGGCCCCTCTTGTTCACCATCCCGTGTACACCTCTCGCCACGCATCTCTCTCTTGCAGCTCCCTCCTCTGCAACTCCCTCCTGCGTATCTGTTAGTCCCATCACAGCACATCCTCAATCACAGCTTTAATGACACAGATGAGCTGTGGCTTAATCTCACCTCCATTCCTTTGATAAGACTCACAAGCCCCCAGAAGACCACACTGGCGATGTTAAATTTAAAAGTCACTGAAATTAAATTTAAAAAGATCTAATCAACATCTCTTAGGGAAGTTAATTGCAGTGATAATTAGTGACCACCTGCACTAATTAAGGTTCTAGCTACAGTGAGCAGGTACTCGCAAGCACCCAAATGCACTCCTGCTAAACCTAGAAGTGGGAGCATTGGAGCCAGATTGCAGTGACTGTTCAAGAATCTATTATTTTATTTAACTACCCACCCCAACCTATCCATTCTTAGGGGTTAAAATTTCTCCCACAGCATCTAAAGAAAATATATAGTTCTTGTGTCGTCACAAAACAAACAAAAGCTTATTTGTAATATCATTCCAACCTTCAAATCCTGCAATACTTTGAGTCCACCAGTACGTTGCAGCAAGTGTTCCTGCTTTTTATTTCAGCTGGCGTAGAGAAGATGGGCTGAATGGCCTCTTCCTGTGCCATAACTTTTCTATAGTTCTATGGTTCTAATGCTGGTAAATTTGGGATAGCTGCCATTTTGAATTGGGGCGGGGCTTGCATAATCCATTTTGCATAGTTTTTGACCAGAAAATTCTGGCATGGTATAAATCACCTTGCACTATAATTTCCTGGAATATTGGACTCTAGTATAATGATTTAGATGGTGCAAGTATTTAGGAAATTTCAGGGCACCAGTTGTGCTTCATGGTGGATGGCTTCTAATCCAAATCAGTCACTGTAATATATTCCCCATGTCTTTGTGTGCATCTTGAACTAGTTGATGAATTGGAAAATTTCACTAAGTTTTGACAGAAGAGGGGTCTGCTGCCCACAGAGCAGGAGGAGGCTCGCCAGACAAATTCTGAGAAGCCAATGGGAGTAGCTAACCATCACTGTAAAGACCAACAGTGTAGCCTTGAGGTCCTGGATGCAGTGCTGAAAGAAGTTCAGTGAACTCACATGAATGGTCAAGGTAAGTAAAAGCATCTTCAGATGCCATATCGCACCACTAATCTCACATTACTCAATGCACCACATCCCATTACTCGCCTATCAATAATATCAGTCATGACTTGTACCTCACATTCATGGCTTCATCTCATCCTCACATACTTAGTACTGCTGTAAGCCCCGCACCTACGTTTCACAGTTTGAACACACTGCTAGCTCTTCAGTCATGATGGGCAGGTCACACTACACTGATTGGCACACTTCTCTCTTTCTTGCAAGGCAAGGTAGTATATAAGCGAAGGCAACAACACCTAACTAGCAAGAGACAGGGACAGCTGCACATCCTTTCCAATGGAGGAAATAGTCCTCGCCATCACTGGAGTGGCCACCACTGATTTCTCCCTCATCCCACAGTCCCTTCTGATTTACAAGTTGAAGATGGTGCAAGCATGCACTTTTTAATTTCTGGCCCTCTCCTCAATGCAACTCTACCATCGTGCCTTTATCCTTTCAGATGCCCAAGAACCACAGTCTGGCCGGGAAGTGGTGCATGAACATAAAGTGCAAGAGGAAGAAGTGACTGATGATGAAGAAACACCATCACTTGATCTCACCCTCGCAACCACCAGTTCAGCCATTGGCACTTCTTGCACTCCAGAAGGTAGCATAGAGGTGGGATCTGCATGTGGTGAGTCTCTGGGCATGAGTGACTTTCAGTCACAATAGGGGGAAAGTGTGCTGCAGAGGGCAAGCTCTCCAGAGGGTAAGCTTTGACAAGAGTTTTGCTCCCGAGGACTCAGATCAGGACTTCAATAGTGTGCCCTATAGGAAAATGCTGATGAGAAATATTTGGCGCATTGGCAGGTCTGTCAAGAAGCCTGTCATCACAGTCGAGGGGCATGGAGGAGGCACCATTCTTGGAGCCCATCCTTTCCAATGTGGAAGTGTTGGCCAAATGCCACCACATTCGTGGAACCCAACCACAATGCAGAGTCTGACGCTTGATGCTTCAGCTTCCATTGACACACAGGTAGAAGCCACCCAATATCTGAGTGCTGCAGTGAAAGGACAGGTTCGAAGTCATGCACACTCCGCTTGTTGGATAATGTTGGTTTGGAATGGTTGTTCTATGGTGGTTTTTATTTCAGCATTTGGCCAAGAGAATGATGTGATGGTCCATAACAGAGGGATGGAAAGGCTTGGGACTGTTGTTGAATGAGATATTGGGGCTGCTTTCACTGGAGACAGTTGAGCTGATCACGGACATCTCAGCCAGAAAGTGGATGTGTTGGTTGCCATCTTCCTTCCTCCTGCTCTTCCTCCTGTCCAGATTTTGCAGACATGGGAGAAAATCCAGTGAGTGAGTGGTTGTTCTTTTTCTTCCAGCTGGTTTGAAGTTTGAGAGGCCGGCTTCCTTCTTGAAGATTTCAAGTATCAAGGCAAGAATAGGGACCATTTTTGCCAACAGCAGAATAATGTCGCCGGAAGGATTTTCTGCTATTAAAGGAGCAATACATAGTTTTATTCAGAAAGGTCAGTAAATTAAATTCAAGTGCATTTTAACCGTGTGCTTCAACTAATTGTGATGGAGCCCTTTCCTGTACAGCTCACAGGTTCCCCTGAACTTCCAAGCAAATACAAGAATTAATATAAGCAATGTGTCAAATTGGAATCAAGCTTCCATTTCAGTTCCCAATACTGCTATAAATTAGGAATGAAAACATTTTTAAAAATTGTTAATTATAACTGTAAAAGCAAAGGAAATTAGCATATTAATGGGAAGTACCCAGAAACGCCCAAAAATACCATGAAAGTTGATTACTTGGGTTAATACAAATATTTACAATGCAATAAATGTCAATCCAGGAGCCCTTTTTACTCTATTTTCTCTGTTAATTTTTCGATTTCTGTTCTTTCTTAAAGGTGTTAACTTCTTGCTTGGATATAGATCCATGGGTGCCCGTGGTTCTCTGGTTTTGAATAGATATGTGAGTTTTGCCAATGATTATGTAGGATACATGGCACAGAAACAGGATGTTCAGTCCAACCAGTCCATTCCAGGGTTTATACTGCACTCAAGCCTCTTCCCATTTTTCCTCATCTAAATCTATCATCCTAACTGCCTATTCCCTTTTCCCTCAAATGATGTATAACTTCCCCTTAACTGCATCTATTCTATTCACTTCAACCACTCCCTGTGGTAGTGAGTTCCACATTCTCACCAATCTTTGGGTGAAGAAGTTTCTTCTGAATTCTGTTACGATCCTGGACCAGACACCCAAATTTTGGTACGATCCAGTTAGGGTAAAGTAACTTTTTGTTTAAAATAGACAAAGTTTGAGATCCAAGGTACTTACTAAGGGAATAAAGTTACAAGATTCCGCTGTTTTTGAACAAACAAAATAAACTTTACAATACAAAATGAGAAAAGTAAAACAATTTACAATAGTCATCTTATACTCTAACATTCAGAATTAATATGAGGTATTTGAATTAACAAGCAAACTGTGGTGAAGCACATTACACTGCACAATATATGACAGATGTGACCAAGCCAGGTCCTACAAATTTCTCAGTAACCCACCCAGACATCAGTAAACACTGTGAGTCACACAATCCCGTTAAAACTCTGTCTCCCTCACAAGCGAGTTCAAGTCTCTGCTTTTGAAGATCTAGCCTGTGAATTCCTTCAAAGCCATTCTAACTTAGACTGCCTCAACAACTGCTGACCCTCCAGGGTTTCAATCTTGTCTCCCGAAACAATGTTCCCCTGGATTCCTGAGTCTGCACTCCAGCACTAACTCACAGGCATAACCCTAGCTCTCCACGCTGAGCAGAACAACACCACCTGAAAGGGTTATCTTTACCCCGCTGGCCTGCAGCATGGAGTCAATGATCTTCCATTGCCTTTTTAGCTCTCCCGGGCTCTCACTACTTGGAATCTGCCAATCCAGCTCCACAGAGCAAACAGCAGCAGTTTAGCTGCATGGACCTCTTTTCCTGCCCCTGACTCTCTCTCGCTGACTAAAACTGACTGACTCCTGAACTTCCTCTTTGCTGACCCTTGAACTGATCTGGGCCTATCAAAACACTCCAAGAAGGTCCTGCCCTTGTTACTATCTTGTATAAGAGTAGGGAAAATTGACAATAGGGCAAACTTAAAGGCTTTGTATCTGAATGCACGTAGCATTCGGGATAAAACTAATGAGTTAACAGTGCAAATAGAGATAAATAGGTATGATCTGGTGGCGATTACTGAGACGTGGTTACAGGGAGAACAGGTTTGGGAGTTGAATATCCAAGGGTACTCAGTGTTTCGGAAGGATAGGCAGGAAAGAAATGGAGGTGGTGTAGCTTTGTTATTAAAGGAAGGGATCAGTGCTATGGTGAGGAATGATATAGGCACTAGGGAACAAGTTGTAGAGTCAGTCTGGGTAGAAATAAGAAATAGCAAGGGAAAGAAGTCCCTGGTGGGAGTAATCTATAGGTCCCCAAACAGTAGTTTAGCAGTAGGGCACAGTATAAACCAGGAAATACTGGGAGCATGTAAGAAAGGCACGGCAATAATCATGGGTGATTTTAATATGCATATAGACTGGACTAATCAAATTGGCAAGGGTAGCCTTGAGGGAGAGTTCATAGAGTGTATTAGATATTGTTTCTTGGAGCAATATGTTGTGGAACCAACCAGGAAGCAGGCTTTCTGGATTTTGTTTTGTGTAATGAGATGAGATTAATTAATGATCTCATAGTAAAGGATCCTCTAGGGAAGAGTGACCATAGCATGAAAGAATTTCAAGTTCAGTTTGAGAGTGAGAAACTTGAGTCCTACACTAGTGTTCTGGAGTTAAACACAGGTAACTACATAGGTATGAGGGCAGATTTGGCCCTAGTGGACTGGGTAGGAAGACTACAAGGTAGGACAGATGATGAACAGTGGCAGATATTTAAGGAGATTTTCAAGTCCTCCCAAGTAAAAATATCCCAATGAGGAAGAAAGATGGTAAGAGGGGGAAAAAGCATCCATGGCTAAGCAAGGAAGTTAAAGATAACTTAAAGGCAAAAACTAAGGCATACCAAATTGCAAAGGTCAATAGCAGGCTGGAACATTGGGAAATTTTTAAAGATCAACAAAAAAATAATAAAAAGAGCAAAGGTAAATTATGAAAGAAAACAAGCGCAAAATGTAAAAACTGATAGCAAAAGCTTCTACAAGTATATAAAAGGAAATAGAGTAGCTCAAGTGAATGTTGGTCCCTTGGAGGACGAGACTGGGGAGTTAATAGTGGGGAACACAGAAATGGCAGAGACACTTAATCAATATTTTGCCTCAGTTTTCACAGTGGAGGACACTAGTACCACCCCAATAGTAAAAGGTAGTGCAGAGGATATAGAGAAGGAGGAACTTAGAACAATCACCATTACTAGAGAAAAAGTACTGAGCAAACTATTGGGATTAAAGGGTGACAAGTCCCCAGGGCCTGATGCCCTACATCCCAGGGTCCTAAAGGAAGTGGCAGTGGAGATAGTGGATGCATTGGCTATAATATTCCAAAATTCTCTGGATTATGGAAAGATTCCAGTGGTTTGGAAAATGCTAATATAACACCCTTATTCAAAAAGGGGTGGAGGCAGAAAGTAGGAAGCTATAGACCAGTTAGTTTAATGTCTGTCGTTGGGAAATTGTTGGAATCCATTATTAAGGAAGTAGTAATGGGGCATTTGGAAAGTCAAAATGCAATCCACCAGAGTCAGCATGGTTTTATGAAGAGTAAATCATGTTTGACTAATTTGCTAGAGTTCTTTGAAGATATGACAAGCAAAGTGGATAATGGGGATCCTGTGGATGTAGTATATCTGGACTTTGATAAGAAGGCCTTTGATAAGGTGCCGCACAAAAGATTAAATCACAAGATAAGATCACACAGAGTTAAGGGTAATATATTAGCTTGGATAGAGGATTGGCTAACCAACAGAAAGCAGAGAGTCAGGATAAATGGGTCTTTTTTCTGGATGGCAAGCTGTAACTAGTGGGGTGCCACAAGGTTCAGTCCTTGGGCCCCAACTTTTTACAATTTATATTAATGATTTGGATTCAGGAATAGAAGGTACACAGTTTTGGTCCCCTTACTTGAGAAAGGATGTAGTTGCATTGGAGGTGGTTCAGAGGAGGTTCACTAGATTGATTCCAGAGATGCGGGCCTTGTCTTATGAGGAGAGATTGAGCAGTTTAGGCCTATATTCGCTAGAGTTTAGAAGGATGAGAGGAGATCTAATTGAGGTATATAAGATGCTAAAGGGGCTAGACAAAGTAGACGTGGAGTGAATGTTTCCCCTTGTGGGGCATTCTAGAACGAAAGGCCATAGTTTTAGGCTAAGGGGTGGTAGATTTAAATCAGAGATGAGGAGGAATCACTTTTCTCAAAGGGTCATGAATCTGTGGAATTCACTACCTCAGAGTGCAGTGGATGCTGGGACGCTGAATAAATTTAAGGAGGAGATAGACAGATTTTTAATTAGCAATGGGTTGAAAGGTTATGGGGAGAGGGCAGGAAATTGGAGTTGAGGCCGATATGAGATCAGCCATGTTCGTAATGAATGCGGGGCAGGCTCGAGGGGCTGAATTTCCTACTCCTGCTCTTAGTTCTTATGTTCTTATGTTCTTATTGATGGCCTCTAGTTATGCTCTTCCCACAAGAGAAAGTATTCTCCCTGCATCCACTTTATTAAACTGTTCCATCATTTTAAAGACTTTTATTAGGTCACCCCTCGGCCTTCTTTTTTCATGAGAAGGGCGATAGATCTTGTCCTGATGTATATACCCACATACTTCTGGTATCATCCTTGTATATTTTCCCTGCATCCTTTCTAGTGCCTCTCTATCCTTTCTGTAACATGGGGACAAGAACAGCACACAGTTTAGTTATTGATGAATTTGTACTCTGAGATCCCTTTGTTCATCCATCCCATGTAAACTTGTATCTTCCAAGTAATAAGTGATCTCCCTGTTCTTCCTCCCAAAATGTACCATTTCACATTCATCCATGTTGAACTTTGTTTGCCAATTATTTGCCCATTCTGCAAGTTTATTTAATGTCCGCCTGCAATTTGTGCTGTCATCGTTAACTATTCCCCACCACAGCCAGTCCCACCCCACCACCCCCACCTCCACCTCCACCCCAATTTAGTACCATTAGAAATTGTATTTTTGATTGTAAAACTTTTGGAAGGCGATTTAAACATGGCATTGGACAAGTAGGGGTGAGAAAGCTGCTGCCATGGCCAACCACATCTTCCCCTCAACCTCCACACACTTGAGACTTCCAGCTGCAATGCTGATGAGTGAGTACACTGGATGCTATTACAGCTTAGGTTGAAGTCAGTTACCCATCTAAGGAGTCCGCAGTTCATGAAGGATGAATGGAACAAATCAAATTAAGATACTGATCAGCCATGATCTAATTTAACAGACTCAATGGACTGAATGGCCTAATGCCATTCCTATATCACTCATACTTTAGAATGGAATTGGTAGCATACACAATGCCCAAACCCTAATTCATCATTTATCCAGCAAATATGAGCAAATCCCATTGTACGTAGAAGTCTGGATAAAAGCACCAGTTTTTTCTGGCTAATCTATTACACATGATAAAATCATCCATAATGATAGGGGGAGATAGTGGTAGTGGCGGCATAGTGGTATTGTCACTGGACTAGCATTCCAGAGACCTAGGGTAATGCCCTGGACACTGGATTCAAATCCCAGCATGGCAGATGGTGAAATTTGAATTCAATTGAAAGTCTAATCATGACCATTGCTGATTGTTATAAAAACCCATCTGATTCACTAATGTCCTTTATGGAAGGAAACCTGCCATCCTTATCTGGTCTGGCCTATATGACCTTACCTGGTCTGACCCACAGCAATGTGGTCTTAAAAATGCCCTCTGAATAAGGGCAATTAGGGATGGGCAATAAATGCTGGCCTAGCCAGTGATGCCCACAAAAATATTAGCCAGAATTTTACATTCTCCTGGGACTGGGCGAAGGGGTGTTAAATCTGGTGGATGGCACAGGGTGCCATGCCTGATGTCCACCTGTACTTTACCAGTGGCATAGTAAGTGTCGGACCTCGCCTTGGGCCAGCTGAGGCCCTTAAGTACTCCTTGTGCTGATGGTATTTTACCAGTGATGGCGGGTGCCCATGTCTTGTCATTAGGCTGCAAGGTATAGCCTGTCAGCCTGGCTGTAGGCACAGGTGGGTAGGGGGAGGGTGCCTGCTGTTCAGGCATCCTGTGCCCCACAGAAGGCTGACTTCCAGTGGAAAGGATCAGCACCACTTAAACTGCACCCTCTGGTCTCTCGATCGCCACCCACCCCACCTAATGCCCCCTTGTCTGGGCCTGCTTGACTGACCCTGGGCAAGCCACTCCATTTACTTTGAACTCTGGCCTTCTGTCACACTCCTGCTCAGGGACTGACTGCAGTCCCAGCAACGGCCACTGCTCCCAGTGGTGCTGCTGGCTCTAATGAGCTGCAGGGGCATCTGATTGGCCAGTAGCTTTTGGAGGAGTGACATCCCTCTCTCCTGGCAATGGAAGCCACAATCTCAGACAACTAATTGCCTGTCAATCATAAAATCCAGTCATGGCTTCCAGGGCCAGCAGAGGCAGGATCGCCCAGCTGTTGGGCGGGGCCACTGCCTCTGTGTAAAATTCAGCCAAATAACTGAGCCAGTGAAGAGCATTGTGATTTTTTGTGATTTTTCTTATTTATTCATGGGATGCTGTCACCACTTGCCAACATAAAGCAAATTACTTTATGGAAATATTTATTGATGATTAATATATACCGAAGCTGAAAACATCATTATAATAAGCAGTATTATGAAACTTACACTTTACACAGATTGGGCTAACATCTTCAGAGCAAATCTCTACCACTCCTTTAGCAGGTAGTTTTAACAGTGTCTACACCTTGACAGGCTAACTGGTCCTGGTTTGGAAATCAGAGCATAGTGTCCAACATTAGATGTGATTCTGTGATTGGACAACATTTGCTAAATAATCCTCATTGTGCTCAGAATTACACTGACAACCAATTTAAGATTATCAGTCAGGTTCGCAGTGTGGCTCACTTACATGTGCTAGAAGCTACATATATTAATACACAGGACCCTGTCCTTTGCAGACAGAAAGAACACGTACACACATTGCACCTTTTTCAACTGAACAAAATAGGCAACAGCCATTCTCTGGTTCATTCCCAAGGGCAATGCCTTGAACAATCAGAGTCAACCTGCCTGGTTTGAATTTAAACAAAAATTGGCAGTTAACTGTCAGTCATCAGTTAACTAGTACATTCTCCATGGCAATGCCCCTACCAATCAGAGTTCACTTGCCAACCAATTAGCACTCTCTTCTCATGAAATATAAATTGTTGTTCCTTTTATATTTGGTATTCTTGCAAGTTGTCCTGATGAATGCTAGGCGAAAAGCTTTGACAAGTGTCTTTTTTCAGCAATACTCAAGTTTGGAACTTTGTTATACTAAATTAGTTGCTTGCTTTAATATTTGATAACTTGATAGCATACTGCATTCATTAACCATCAAAATATCTCTATCCTAACTAGTTAAACAAAATAAATGCAATGGCCTTTTATGTAGCTCCTGTCTTCTATTTTGAAAGTTAGTGGAAAACCAGCTGCCTCCATTTTAGCCAGAACTATTTTAAAGTCTTGTAAAATAAAGACAGAAGTTATTGAATCAAGCCACAAATATGCTGGAAATACGCCACAATAAAAATTACATTTTAATCCATGATCTAGCTTCTTAAAAAATATTTTTTCAATATTGCGTTAAGAAAATTCACAGTATATCTCAGCAATGTGCTTACTGATGGATTAGTTAAATGTCAACCAAAGTTATTAGAGGTCATAATATACTGATTTAAAATTTATTAAGATCAGGCATCCATCTGTTTTGAAAGGAAGCAATTTTTCTGCTACTAGTCGTTATAATGTTTAACGTCTTGCACCGTTTACACCTGCTCAAAATAATAGCAGCACTGCTGAGATCTGTATTCCACTTTATGCTTGCTCTCTCAGCTAACTTAATTAGATCCTATAATTAAGATTCAACCTTAAACTGCAGCTTTAAAAGTCAGGAATATTTGTAGCTGATTACATTTTTAATTTACTCATCTCAAGATAGACATTCTGCAAACATTGATATCTTTACTTAGTATTTTATAACCTGCTGCACTTCATTGCCATTATAAAGTTTTTCATCAGAGTTGTCTTTTTGAAGGGTTATGATACTTGACAGATTACTCTTCAAGAGGACTGGGTGGTTCAGTGGACTCAACACTAGACTTTCAATTTGGAACCTGAGTTGCGATCCTCCTCAAATGATGTAATGGATGTCTCCTCTGATTGCCAGCTGGAAGGACGCTGATAAGTGTGAGGTGAACAGTTTTAATCCAGTCCATTGTAGTTTTAGAGCATAGTTTAAACACACATCAACACAATGGGCAGTCCTGCTTAGAGATACCATTGGAGACTGCTGTAGTGTAAGGAGAAAATGAGGATGAGAGAATGGGATAGAGGTACACTATAGGGGCTAAATGAAGAAAGCTCTGTCAAACTTAGGTATAGCTTGGTTGCATATAAAGTCAAGCTTCTTCCATTCTATTCCAGCAGCAAATATAAGAATTGCTGGTACTAGATTCCTGAAGGTGTTCCATTTCACCACATTAACATCCTCTACCCTGAAGCGTAAAACAGTTACAAAAAGGGCACCTTTTATTCTGTACACTCGGACATTATATAGAGCACTTACTGAAATAAAACATAGAAAAGCTTGGCTGACAGTGGTAGTAATATAACAGTTATTGAAATTACAGCATACTACATGACAGCCGGTTGAAGTCACAACAAGAGGGACCATTCTCAGCTGTCACTTCAGGTCAGCAGAAGAAATTCAGAATCAACCAACCTCGTTTGCTTTTTACAGTGTAAAGTGAGACCATCTGTAACCAAATTGAAAAATGCAGTCCGCCCCAAGGGTTTCACGGGCAGCCCCAATCAGAGGCTGTGCACCCGCCGACCTGTCAAAGGCCTATTAAGGCCATTCAAAAAGGCAATTAAGCAATTACCTGAGCTGCCCGTCCAACCTTGAGGTTGGCGGGCAGGCGAAGAGCCCAGGCGGCCTTTGCATTTATCATAGAACCTCATCCATGGGCGGGATGAGGTTTCATGAATGATTTTAAATTTTCACTCTAATTTTTATTAAAATTAATGCACATGTCTCAGCTCATTTGGCAGTTTCACATGAGAGGACATGTCATAAAAATTATTTCTCCACTTTATTAACCTTTTAAAACATAAAACTTATCTCCCTGAGGCACCTATGTGCCCCAGGGAGATTTCTGTGCTCTTTTGTGCGCATGCATGAACAAGAGCACTCCCGACTCAGTGAACCCCCAACACCCACACAGGGAGCGCACAGCGCTTCTGGGTGCACGTCACGCTGGGTGGGCCTTAATTGGCCCGCCCACGTAAAATGGCAGCACAACCCCACCAACAGGGGGAAAATTCTATCCAAAGTGTTCAACAGAGTTGCACTGATGTTAATGCAAAAGGTGATTTAAAAGAAAGTTTTTCTACTTAACCTCAGCTTAATTGTTTGTTTGACAGAAATGCATGCCATTGCTTATCTTTTCTCATGTTCAACTTCATTAAATTTAAACCGCAGAAATTAATTACAAAGTATATTAATGTATTAACCTTGGTTGCTGGCGTCATACGGAATCATATGACACAGACTTGGCCCTGTGTACTTGGCTGAGACTTTACAACAAAAGCTTTGAGCATTTTATTCTGCGAGTTTATGTGTGGCATGAATCCTAAACAGCTACTAATTTGGTACTTGGGAATAATTTGAAGCTAACTTTGCTGATGGGGGAACAGTGAGGACTGCCTAATCTGCCTGTTTTACAGCCTCACTGATTTTACACTTGATTGAAGCCAAAGTAAAATGGGATGGGGTGTCAAACAGACGGCTGAACTGACCCCAGCTGTTTCCTGCTTGGGTACATTAGGTCAGAATTAGCCCCCTGGTGAGCTCTTGGAAGAGTTCTGACAGTCGCTTGTACCAATGATGCAAGAGTTTTCAGCACCAAATGAGCAACAGATTGTACATTAGGGGCAAATGGTGTGTGAGATGGTGGGTAGCAGGAAAAGAAGGAGGATTAGAAAGAAGAAAGTTTGGAAACGACAGAAAGAGCTGGTGTTTAGAAAGAACCTATCATGACCTCAGGATGTCCCAAAGTGCTTTACAGCTGATGAAGTTATTTTGAAGTGTAATCAATATAGGAAATGTGGCTGCCCATTTGCACACAGCAAGATCCCCTTAAACATTACTATGATAATGACCAGATAATCTACGTTTGTTGGTGTCAGTTGAGGGATAATTGTTGGTCAGGACACCAGTGAGAACTTCCTGCCCTTCTTCCAATACTGCTGTAGGATCTTTTACATCCACCTGAGAGGGAAGAAGGACCTGGGTTTTTTTTTTTCGAAAGACATCATCCTCACAACACAACCACACGGGAGTGTCAGCCACGATTTTGATCAGTTGTTCTTCTATCTTAAACATCTTCCAATTGATCCACTTATTTACAAGGTTGCTTCAGTCAGTAGTAAGTGCACAGCACAGATTTAACTGCACAGGCATGAAACTAGAAGACTGCCGGGTAGCACTTATGAAACTAGAGTGACCCTGGGATTAGGAATGAATAAAACAGCCAGAGCTCTCACTCCTGTTTATTATAAAGTGACTCTTACTGGAAGTATGTGTGGATGCCATGTGTGAACTTGATCATCTCATTGCTTTATATTGTCCATGATTGGATCGCCTTCTAGTATTCCTGATCAAGCTCATGTATAAAGACTGCTAACTTGGGCAAAGTACCTTACAGCTAATGAACACATAACCTACCAATAACCACAGTAATATCAGTGGGAAGGGTATGATATTAGCAAACACATCAACTGATACCTAAAAACAGTTTTGTTTGTGTCTCTGACCAGTGTGCTGGAGCATGTTGTGTAGCATTGCTGCAGAGTATAACAAAATCACCTCGTACACAAGTCAAGAATCAGGAGAATGCTGCATTCCAATTAGCCAATTAACGAAAGGTTGGTTTTCTATTTTGTGAAGCTAAGGTCAGATGGATTTTTCAGGGAAGGGGTATCTGAAATGTCACTTGTTGAGTTGAATTCCATGCATAATAATAGTGTTGTATTTTCACAGGCTATTTATAATATCATTCTCCAGTAATGTTATGCATTGCTTCCACATTACAAGCTGGAATAACAACTATATGTTAGAATCACATCCGATGCTCCAGTCAGTGGCCAGCCTTGCATTTTCCAAGTATTTACCTCTGAGCCTAACTGGGTAAAATAGAGCCAATTATGTCTCCAAGTGACATTCATACAGTCTGCAAGAACCAAGCAGAAGGTTATGAAGGTTGTGAATAAACTAAGATCAGTAGGAGTAAGTGCTTCTTCATTATACAGCTGAAATTATTCAGCATACATTAAAGAAAGAAAATGCATTCATTATTGTGCTTATCACATCTTCAGGATATTTCAAAGAACTTTGCAGCCAATGGATTATTTCTGAAGTGCCTTCACTAGTCATACGGTTAAACACAAGAGACAAATCTGGTGGCCAATTTGCACAAAGCAAATTCCCACTAACAGCAAAGGAATGATTGAGCAGTTAATCCGTTTTTAATCATGTTGCTTGAGAGATGACTGCTTTCCCATCATTCTTGTCTTCATGGACCTTAACCAGTACTTCAGTCCCAATGTGTTCAATATAAAATCTTTTTGTTTCTATCTTCAAATCCCTTCTTCACTGATGCTCAACATTCTCTTTCTGGAATTACTTTCTTTTCTGACTGGCTCCTTTTCTGCTCCTGCCTTCCCTTTGACCCACCCGAAGTAATGGAGCTGCCTGGGCCCTGCCCTTCAGAGCCTCTCCTTAAAGCCCTCTGCTTTCCTACTTTTCGTTCCTCCTTTTAAAAACTAGCTTTTCAAAACCCTTTTCCCCAATCTTCAATCGTCCCCTCTTTTCCCAGCTCAACGTTAAAGGCACTATATAAATGCAAGTTGTTGTACTTTTAGAAATTAATTTTTGCTTAATTCATAATTGTTATGCCTTGTCAATCTATATTTCTATTTAAAGTTCTAACCTAAGAAAGAGTTAACAAAGATTCAAAAAATATATAAGTTAGCCTTTGGAATCCAAAGGTTCGAAGATCTATTTCTGTTTTCTCCAATAAAGATTGGTCTTTGTGAAATGATGATTTATCCCTGACATAAAATAGTAGCACCAGTGACTTTCTGCAATTGGTACATTTAATTGTTAATATGGAGTGATATGTTGCACACGTCTGTGGTCAACAGAACAAATCCAGTTGCTATTTCATAAATGCTGAATATGTGGCGTAATTGCAATGAAGCAATCAATTTAATTCAACACAAATTGCCTTAGATAATTGCAGTCACATAATTAAACTCTGGCTGTATTTCTGTTCAAGGAAAAAGTGCTTTAATTAGGCATTTTTTGGTAGATTGTATTCTAGCACTTTTTACCAATGTGTTCTTCCTACATGAATAGCTTGTCAGAAGAAAGCACACAATTGGAACAAAAGTTTAATTGGAGCACAATAACACACCTAGAATCCTGCCTTTCAATGCTGCTATTAGGAATGCGGGCATGCAGAGGAGATTGTGGCTTTGCGGTCTTGTCTTTTTGCACTTTGATCCTGTTTCACAGACAGTAGGTGGCAGGATGACAGCCCCAGTAGTTTCAACATCATTCCAACTGACTTTGGAACTGGGTGCATAGAGGGAGGCAGAATCAACTCAATCAACCACAGGTTAATATTCAAACACAAACTTCTTCATAGCAATTGTGTATTCAGGATGAATAAGGGATCCCTACAATTCTACAATGTGCTACTCCTCTCTGTTGTCATTTTATTGAAACCATAGATGGCTACATGATCTTCAACAACTCAATCTTTTCCAGCAATGCAAACTTGCAGAATTCCCTTAATCTTCCCTTCCCTTTGTAATCTACAGCAGGGTGATGGAGTATGCTTTATTTGCCTGGATGAATGCAGTTGCAACAACACTCACGAGCTTGACACCCTCTAGGACCAATAGTATACTGGATTGGCATTACATCCATCACTGTAAACATTTGTTCCCTCCAACACTGGATGCATCATGGCTACAGTGCATTCTGCCTGTAGGATTCTCTGTAGCAATTGGCTAAGGCTTCTATGAGAACACCTCTACAGCCGGCAAACTTCACTACCTAGTACACAAGTGTCTGTATTATCATTGGCATGCCACCACCTCCAGGTTTCTCTCTAAGCCACACATCGTCCTAACTTCAACATTTATCACTGTTCCATCATCGTCCTGGGCCAATATCCTGGAGTTCGCTTCTTAACAATATTGCGGGAGTACCTTTGTCACATGGGCTGCAGAGGTCCAAGAAGACCCATCGCTGCCTTCTCAAGGGAAACTAGGCAAGGGCAATAAATGCTGATCTTACCAGTGACAACTACATTTCAAGAATGAATAAAGAAGCATCTAAGCTTTGGCTCATCATCTTGACGATCCTTTCACTCTTTCAAAGGTGTTGCCCTGGACCATGGGTCTTGGTCCTTCACCTAAGTTTCTCAGTTGAAAAAAAACCTTGCCTGGGGTTTGAGCCTCACAGAGCCCCTCAGCCTTTGCCATGCATGACTGGTCCCCTGAGAAATGTTTTAAAATGCTGCAGGACTGACCCACTTCCATCCATGTAAGAGTGTGTGGGAGATTAAATAATGTAAAATAAGAACAGACAGGATTACTGGTGCAATTCAGTTTGGTGCTGCTTTTTGTTTTAATAAAGTGGGTTGTATGGGAAACATTCTCATTTCATTAATATCTGTAAGTCTACACACTTACACAGGACACACTAAAAGCAACAGTTAAGTGCTCTGAGAAGGGAAGATTCTTCCAAAAAAATGGTTTTCTTCATCTCATCTCTTGTGTGAACACCAAGACTGTCTTTACATAACCTCCTGTTGTGATTAATGTGCAACTGAAAGAATCTGCAGCTTACATCTGTTTGTAGCAAATTCCTCTGATTTTATTTGTTGAGGAACTTACCGGAACGATAGTCAAACTAATTATTTCTGACAAATATAAACTACAAAACAGCAAACACTTTCCTCACTATCACTGGTATTCTTGATAACATTATCATTTTTATAACATTAAGCTGCTATTTTCCATTAGGGTCAATAATAGTTTGATGATCTTCTTTATAATGTGATTCTGTCTACTTGCTTCAGTTAACAGAAGCAACAAAAGTTGTTTATGTAATTACTGTAGAATAAAATTATTTGCCCAAGTGTAAATAGGTACCGGAAACAAAACAGCAATCTCAGCCCCGTTGACCCTGCAAAGTCCTCCTTACTAACATCTGGAGGCTAGTGCCAAAATTGGGAGAGCTGTCTCACAGACTAGTCAAGTAATAGCCTGACATAGTCATCCTCACAGAATCATACCTTAGAGATAATGTCCCAGACACCACCATCACCATCCCTGGGTATGTCCTGTCCCACCGGCAGGACGGGCCTGGCAGAGGTGGCAGCACAGTGGTATACGGGAGGGAGGGAATTGACCTGGGAGTCCTCAACATCAACTCCGGACCCCATGAAGTCTCATGGCATCAGATCAAACATGGGCAAGGAAGCCGCCTGCTGAATACCGCATACCACCCTCCAGCAGCTGATGAATCAGTGCTCCTTCATGTTGAACACCACTTGGAGGAAGCACTGAGGGTGGCAAGGGCACAGAATGTACTCTGGGTGGGGGACTTCAATGTCCATCACCAAGAGTGGCTCGGTAGCACCACTACTGACCGAGTTGGCCGAGTCCTAAATGACATAGCTGCTAGGCTGGGTCTGCGGCAGGTGGTGAGGGGACCAGCAAGAAGGCAAAGTATACTTGACTTCACCCTCAACAACCTGCCTGCCGCGGATGCATCTGTCCATGACAGTATCAGTAGGAGTGACCACCACACAGTTGTTGTGGAGACGAAATCCCCCCTTCACAGTGAGGATACCGTCCATTCTGTTGTGTGCTACTACCAATGTGCTAAATGGGATGAATTTCAAACAGATCTAGCAACTCAAGACTGGGCATCCATGAGGCGCTGTGGGCCATTAGCAGCAGCAGAATTGTACTCGGACATAATTTGTAACCTCATGGCCCGGCAGATCCCCCACTCTACCATTACCATCAAGCCAGGGTATCAATGAAGAGTGCAGGGGGACACGCCAGGAGCAGCACCAGGCATACCTAAAAATGAGATGTCAGCCTGGTGAAGCTATAAAACAGGACTACTTGCATGCCAAACAGCACAAACAGCAAGTGATAGACAAACCTAAATGATCCCACAACCAACAGATCAGATCTAAGCTCTGCAGTCCTGCCACATCCAGTCATGAATGGTGGTGGATAATTAAACAACTCACTGGAGGAGGAGGTTCCACAAATATCCCCAACCTCAATGATGGAAGAGCCCAGCGCATCAGTGCAAAAGATCAGGCTGAAGCATTTGCGGCGGTCATCAGCCAGAAATGCCAAGTGGATGATCCATCTCGGCCTCCTCCGGAGGTCCCCAGCATCACAGATGCCAGTCTTCAGTCAATTTGATTCAGTCCACATGATATCAAGACATGGCTGAAGGCATTCGATACTGCAAAGGCTATGGGCCCTGACAATATTCCAACAATAGTACTGAAGACTTGTGCTCCATAACTTGCCGCGCCCCTAGCCAAGCTGTTCCAGTACAACTACAACACTGGCATCTACCCAGGTATGTCCTGCACACAAAAAGCAGGACAAATCCAACCCGGCCAAATATCACCCCATCAGTCTACTCTCGATCATCAATAAAGTAATGGAAGGAGTCATCAACACTGTTAAATGGCACTTGCTTAGCAATAACCTGCTCACTGGCGCCCAGTTTGGGTTCTGCCAGGGCCACTCAGTTCTGGACCTCATTACAGCCTTGGTTCAAACATGGACAAAAGAGTTGGACTCCTGAGGTGAGGTGAGAGGGACTGCTCTTGACATCAAGGCAGCATTTGACCGAGTGTGGCACCGAGGAGCCCTAGCAATACTGGTGTCAATGGGAATCAGGGGGAAAACTCTCCGTTGGTTGGGGTCATACCTAGCACAAAGGAAGATGGTTGTAGTTGTTGCAGGTCAGTCATCTCAGCTCCAGGACATCACTGCAGGAGTTCCTCAGGGTAGTGTCCTTGGCTCAACCATCATCAGCTGCTTCATCAATGACCTTCCCTCCATCATAAGGTCAGAAGTGGGGATGTTCACTGATGATTGCACAATGTTCAGCACCACACACAACTCTTCAGTTAGTGAAGCAATCCATGTCCAAATGCAGCAAGACCTGGACAATATCCAGCCTTGGGCTGACAAGTGGCAAGTAACATTTGTGCCACACAAGTGTCAGGCAATGACGATCTCCAACAAGAGAGAATCTAACCATCGCCCCTTAATGTTCAATGGCATTACCATCACTGAATCCCCCACTATCAACATCCTGGGGGCTACCATTGACAAGGAACTGAACTGGACTAGCCATATAAATACTGTGGCTACAAGAGCAGGTCAGAGGCTCAGAATTATGTGATGAGTAACTCCCCTCCTGGCTACCCAAAACCTGTCCACCATCTACAAGGCAGAAGTCAGGAGTGTGATGGGATATTCTTCACTTGCCTGGATGAGCGCAGCTCCCACAATACTCAAGAAACTTGACATCGTTCAGGACAAAGCACCCCACTTCACTGGTACCACATCAACAAACATTCACTCCCTCCACCATCGACGCACAGTAGCCGCAGCGTGTACCATCTACAAGATGCACTGCAAGAATTCACCAAGGTTCCATAGACTGCACCTTCCAAACCCACAACCACTACCATGTGGAAGGACAAGGGCAGCATACAGATGGGAACATCACCACTTGGAAGTTCCCCTCCAAGTCAGTCACCATTCTGACTTAGAAATATTTTGTCATTCCTTCACAGTCACTGGGTCAAAATCCTGCACCTCTCTTCGTAGCAGCACTGAGGGTGTACCTACCCCAATTGGACTGCAGTGGTTCAAGAAGGCAGCTCACCACCACCTTCTCAAGTGCAACTAGGGATGTGCAATAAATCCTGGCCCAGCCAGTAAAGCCCACATCCCATGAATGAATTTTAAAAAATTGATTCCATAATTTCAGATGCCAATGATGCCAAGGAACTGTTTATCAGATTTGTGATCGATGTTGAGGGCTATAAGTTGCATTGGTGCATCACTCTTCATGGGAAAGACTGCCTCTAATCGCTGGTCAAATGGGGAAGTAGCTATCAACAGGAATAGTGGGAATAAGAATAAAAACTCCCTGATTTGAAATAGAAATTTATTTTTAAGTGAGCTTTTGAAACCAGGGGCAGAGCGGAAGCCAGTCTAATTTTGGGAGAGAATACCAGGTGCATAATAAGGAAGGCAAATGGAATTTTGGCATTTATTGCTAAAGGAATAGAGTATAAAAATAGGGAAGTGTTGTTACAACTTTACAAGGCATTGGTGAGATCGCACCTGCAGTACTGTGCACAGCTTTGGTCCCCTTACTTGAGGAAGGTGTAGGGGGTGGTGGTGTGTGTGTTAGTTTCATCTCTGACTTCTGAGCGGTTCGAATCGCTCCCACTCCCTGGGTTCTAGACACTGGACTTATTTGGGTGTTGTGACAAAGTGCAGCAGACAACTGGTTTTGGTGCAAGAAAAAAACTGAGTTTATTGAAGTCACAAATGAACTTATAACATTAGGATTACAATGATATTATACAGACCTACAAAGTACACTTAGTTAAGAATGGGGAACACATGGCATAATGAGGGAAAATCACGCTACTAAACCCCTTACCCTTGTCCCACCCCCAAAACCTAACAAAATTGAACTAGGAGAGGTCAGGGATCATGCTCACCAACCAGGGTTCCTTGACAGTTCGAAATCCAGCCAGGTAAGCCAGTTGCAGTTTTGGGGTATGCTCTTTGTGTCCTCTGGGGCCTGCTGTCCCCACGTGGTCCTGGTCTGTGGAATCTGCAAAAGTTTTTCAGTTGGGTGGAGGGCGCGGTTGTGGGTGGTCGATCTTCGTGGAGGGCTGCGGTTGCTGCCTTGCTGTCTTTGGTTGAGCCTGCCACCCCATGCCCCTCGTCATGATGTTGCCTGCGGGTCTGCAAACCTCCAGATCTCCTCCCTGCAGGGCTCAGCTCCCTGCTTAAACTCGGCTTCAACCGTTCCCAACTGCTCACTCTCCAGCTCTGCTTTCAAAACTGCTCACCCTTCTGTATCACTGCCCAAAAACCAAACTGCCCACTTCAGACCTGCTGGCCCAGTTATACTGTTTGTTTTTTTCAAATTTAACTCAATCCAAATCAAGGTTAGTTCTTTGTTTGATTTTGGTAGGCTTCCCCAGGTATTTAATGTTTTGTTGTTTTTAATGGGCTCGCATGATGTTTATCATTGTCTTCCTGCCCCCGTAACTAGTCTTGAACTGAAAGCCATTGAATGAGTGGAGTATTGATGGGTTTGCATAATTGCATTGATTGTGGTCTTCCTGCCTTAGTAGTTAGTAGCGATTATTTATGCAAGATTTTGATGGGCTTTAGTTTTGTGTTGATTGTTTTAAAGGGAAGAATGCGTATTCTGTCTCCTCTCGTTGTCTGGTTTCAGGTAAAAGTCCAAAAGTCATATCCTTGCTGATGATATGAGAAATGTGGGAATTTTGAGAACCCTTCAGCCCCCCCGTTATACTTAAACCTTGCTTCAAGTATCATACTGGAAAAAACAAAATTCCCGACCCTCCATAGTCAACCTTCCTCTGTAATTACCTATCTAAGATCTCATGACACATACATTTCCCCATTCTTTAAAAATGTGGTGTACGTAAGCATGCATAGGCAAAATACAGTTATTTACATACATCCAAACATTTAGGGGGTCCAACACTCCACTTGGTGCAGATACATCTTTATTAAAAGAAAACAACACGTAAATGTCTTTCTAAAAAATAACTGAACACAAAAAAAAAACAATCTTTATTCAGGAACACAAAAACAATATATGAAAGGTTCAAACAGATGTATCTCTCTCCACCTGAGCATAATGCTTCTTCCAGGTCCTTTCGTTTTGGAACTGTAAGATTTTGCCTTTTCTCTTGCTCTGGAAGCACAACAGGTATAACACTATTCCCAGCTGGCAAATCATGAGGATATGGGAAGCCATTCTGACCCATGAAGGGACCTCTATGTTTTCAAAAATGTCCCACCAGGGTGGGACTGTTATACCTTGAATCTCTTCCTCTATCTCATGTGTTTTCTGTTCCAAAGTATAGAAATACCTTTGTGATAACTCTACAGCTTTTAGTAGTTTAGTAAGATGTTCTGGTAGAGGGGGAATTTCGTAACCGAAATGTGTGACAGAGCTCTGCAGGTTGGTAATGTTTTCCCTAACAGTGAGGTGAACAGTGGAGGGTTCAGGAATGGGGACAATCCATTCTTGGACCACTTGAACTTCTGCCTCGGGTTTAAAACAAAAACTGCTGTCACTTACCGGACACCGGATGTTCTGTCCAAGCTGGTAGTGGGGCGCACTTGTGGTGACACAATATGCCCCACCCCCTCTATATGCTACCTGTGGGGGAACATGGCCTTATGCCATTACCTCCATGGTACAGTTTATAGGCCGTGCACCAGCAGTTTTAAACCCGCACTGTGGTCTGGAATCGGTGTTCAAGTGCTGGGGATACAGTACTACGTGTGCACCCAGGCTCCGGCACCCAGAGAGGTCTGTACCTGTCATCATGTGCTCCCACTTTATGATGTAAGGTGGGACCGCTGCGAAACGGACGTGTGCACCCCCTTGAATGACTCCAATGTTCTCCACCCTATATACCGGTGCAGGTCGGGCTGTCCCAACCATGACCGGCATCCTCACTACTACACCCATGATGGTGTGGTTGGAGCGCCCACAATCTACTGAGACAGGGTAGGCTTCAGAGGCTAGGCGGAACTGACACGGGCTTAGTGAATTCTCAAATGGGTGGAGGGCTGCGAGGTGCTTGTTCCTTATCCAGGAGGCGACTAAACCTTGCTTTAAATCCTCCAGGTTTCTGCGGCCCTTGCCCAGCAACCATGCCCCGTACAGCACGCACACATCATTCTGTGCAGCCTGGTCTGATGCATTCCTATCCTCTCGAATGAGTGTATTCACTGTTTTGGCGTGCCTTTCCAACTCAGCAATAATCTGCTTTAAATGGACCGTCATGGCCTGGTCCTCATGTAGCTCTGGGCCTATCACTGTGTTCTCCTCTGTTAAGATTTTTCGTAATTGTGTTTTTAAACCGTTTATTTGTGTCTGCAATTCTAAGTCATCCAGACTGTTTATCACAGAGGATCCTGTATTATATGCTGTGAAAACATCATTCCAGGTTCCCCTTCTTTGTCTCCCCACATTGCTAAAGTACTCAGTGTGGGTAGTGTACAGTTCTGTTATGTCTACATTGGCAAAATCGAACTCGTAGAATTTCCTGAACATTTCTCTTAACAGGGCCTGGTAAAGCTGTTCTGTCTCCTTGGGGCACCACTCAGGTAAGTGTACCTCTGTGAGGTTTAGAATCACGAAAGCTACCGCGTAGTGTACCCCCTGGTATGGCACCTTTTCGGTCGGCACTAGAATCAGCACATTCCCTGGTCCCTTGGTGGTGACAGGGCTCTTCTCCAAATGTGTCCTTACTGTCAGGGCCGTGGGCAGGGCCTTTTGGGCGCGTGCCACGAGTTCAGTGGCCTTAACTGAGGCTGGAGAGGATGGGGTTATGCAAGTATGTAGGTGGGAATTCCATTCCACCCCCTTCCCCTTGTCCAGCCATGCTGCGGAAAAGATAATGGATACACCTGTGGGGCAGGTCTTCCGCGATCCCCACATAAAGACATAGATTCCCTGTTCCGATTTCCACCACTTGTCCCAGCACACGCTCACCCCCCATGGTTCCCGGTAATGGTCCAATGGGTGTCATTCCCCAGTCGCTCCCAGTCAGCTGTACCGTCCCCCATGTCTCTGCTCAGTTTCCTGGGCCACCACCACCTTCCCAGGAGAATCTGTCCTCTGCAGGTCAGGCACACGCGTTTCCCCTCAGTGACCCCGACCCATGTGGCCAGAACCTGTATTCTGGGGCAGGGGAGGGAGGCCTCCCCGTAGGTAAACCCGGTCTGACTGGAGTTTCGGGTGGAGTTAGATCCCAGCCACCCTGGCCATCTTCCCACATGGGAATAGGTAGTGATCTCCTCCACGATACCTTCGCTGCCCCTCGCAGTCACGAACGGTGCTCTCTCCCCTGAGCACCCAAAAATGTGGGAGTCCTCCACATCACCTCGCTTCCCAGAAGCCATTCCTATCAGGGCGAGAAATCCTTTCTGTAGGGAGACATAAGAGCATATAGCCAGGTCCCGAACAGATTCGCTGGCTTGGGTAAAGCATAGTCGAGTCTTGCGACCTCGACTCAATGCAAACATTCTTAAACAATAATACTTAAACTACCAAGCACCTTATTTAAAATTTAACTAAAACACCCAAACTTAACAATCTCAAAATTAAATAACAGAAGCTATGTACATCTGCCGCCCGTCCCCAGGCAGCCAGGTTAATCCCTGTTCGGGCTACAGTACACTACTCCCTTCGGTGTGGCCGGCCTGTCCTGTACCTTTGGTCCCTTGCAGCCTGCAGCTGCTGGCTGGGGACCTCTGTCCTCAGATCGATCCCTGACTTGAGGGGCTGCCCTTTTAAACTGGGAGGCCGGTGACCACGGTTTCTTTGGCCGTGGCGTTCGTGGGAACCTTCTAAGGACTTTGGCTGGCGGGGGTTTTCTGGCTGGTGGATCTTCAACCCGAGCCACTGTCCCCTCTTGTATGGTCTGTGGAATCTCCACTGCCGCTGGCTGGGGATTTCTATCCTCAGGCTGTACCTCTTCTAAACCTGTGTCAGGGGCAGGTAACTCACTTCCCTCAGGTCCCACCTCGTCTGAGTCCCAGATGAGCAGGGGAGTATCCCAAATGGTGGGTGGGATGGCCCTTCCCTTAAAACAAGCCACTGCACCTGCTTGTGCAGTCTGTGAGTTTGCTCCTGCTGCAGGCTGAGGCTTTTTATCCTCAGACCTTGCCCCAACTGGCTGTCCCCGTCTCTCGGATTTAAACAACTTACATTGGTTCCCATTCCTACCAGTGACTGCTGCTATAGGACGGAACCCATATGGGTCCCAGAAAATGCCTGTGCGGGCACCCTCCTTAGCTAGCACGTCGGCCTGCTGGTTGCCCTCACTCCGGGCTTCTGCGGAGGAATGGGCTTTCACCTTATGGATGAAAACCTCCCCTTCCTCCCCCACTGCTGCTGGCTCTAGTCAGGGTTGTGGGTTAGATGGGGCTGATGGGGTCAGCGCGCCGGTGGTGGCTGCTACCTTCCCTGGGCCAGTCAATAGGGTTTTCATGGTGTCCAAAAATGACTCAACCATGGTGGGAGGGATTCCTGTCTCTGCCTTTTGGGCTGGGGTTGAGGAATTCTTTCCCTTGTTATCTTTCCAAGGATTCTTACACTCCTTCCTCCAGTGTCTATTCTTCCAACACCCATAACAGTTGAGCTTTGTGCTGGAAGGGTTATTCCCTTCCTGATGCCACTCCTTCCTACCCTGGCCGGGTTTCATTTCATGCACTTTCCCTTTAGGTGGGTGTACATCGCTTCCTTTACCATTACACTAAGCTATGGTAAATTGTCTGATCACTGTGAGTTCGGTAGTCAGGGGATTCTTTGGGTCAAACCACATTCCTGCCGCGGCCCTGACCTGTGGCAAGCTGTTTGTCACCAGGCAATGGAGCCAGTGGGCCCACTGATCCTGGTCCAGGTTAGCCTGGTTAGGCGTCCCACTGCATGTGCTCCTATACATCGGCCACAACCTGTCTGCAAAAGCCTACGAGCTACACTGTTTTTTCCACCCGGGAGAAAGGACTTCCCTCATTCATCCCCATGGCCTCAAGAACTTCCTCCTTGAGCTCCTCATAATCACACTGTCCCATCTTACATTGGTCAGAGAGGGACTGGAAGAGCTTACTCTCCAGGGAGAATAGCAGCATTTTGGCCTGTTCAGCATCACTGCACTCATTGATGCTTGCTGCTTGTTCCACTTCCCTGAAGTGGACCGAGGGATCCCCATTTGCCACAAGTTTAGTTAAATGGCTTAGCATGGCCCTCAGCTATTGAGTGCCGTGGGGAACTACAAACTGGTTTTGGAGGGGTCCCTCATCCCCGTTATCAGCGGGCGGGCCGAACCTTTGCTGCCGGGCTGGGCACAGCAGCCCCAGTCCCAGCCTCTCTTGCTGGGGGTTTCCTCCTCAGCTTCTGCCCCTAATTCTACCCCCACCCCCGCCAGATTTCACTAAAGCTTGGCGCTACGGGTGGTGGTCATGGACCCTCCTGCTCCTCAACCGGGTAGTCCCTTGGTATTACCTGTGGTGTCTGAACCATCCTCCCCAGGTTCCCTGTGCAGTCGACCTGGGCTGCACTAGGGCTTCTGAGGCACACCATGCCTTTTTCAGCTTTGGTCCCCTTACTTGAGGAAGGTGTAGGGGGTGGTGGTGTGTGTGTCAGTTTCACCTCTGACTTCTGAACGGTTCGAATCGCTCCCACTCCCTGGGTTCTAGACCTTGGACTTATTTGGGGGTTGTGACAAAGTGCAGCAGACAACTGGTTTTGGTGCAAGAAAAAAACTGAGTTTATTGAAGTCACAAATGAACTTATAACATTAGGATTACACTGATATTATACAGATTTACAAAGTACACTTAGTTAAGAATGGGGAACACACGGCATAATGAGGGAAAATCACGCTACTAATCCCCTTACCCTTGTCCTGCCCCCAAAACCTAACAAAATTGAACTAGGAGAGGTCAGGGATCATGCTCACCAACCAGGATTCCTTGACAGTTCGAAATCCAGCCAGGTAAGCCAGTTGCAGTCTTGGGGTACTCTCTTTGTGTCTTCTGGGGCCTGCCATCCCCACGTGGTCCTGGTCTGTGGAATCTGCAAAGGTTCTTCAGTTGGGTGGAGGGCGCGGTTGTGGGTAGTCGATCTTCTTGGAGGACTGCGGTTGCGGCCTTGTTGTCTTCGGTTGAGCCTGCCACCCCGTGCCCCTCACCGTGATGTTGCCTGCGGGCCTGCAAACCTCCAGATCTCCTCCCTCCACTTGGCTCAGCTCTCTGCTTAAACTCGGCTTCAACCGCTCCCAACTGCTCACTCTCCAGCTCTGCTTTCAAAACTGCTCATCCTTCTGTGTCACTGCCCAAAAACCAAACTGCCCACTTCAGACCTCCTGGCCCAGTTATACTGTTTTTTTTTTTCAAATTTCTTATCTCAATCCAAATCAAGGTTAGTTCTTTGTTTGATTTTGGTGGACTTCCCCAGGTGATTGATGTCTCGTTGTTTTTAATGGGCTTACATGATGTTTATCATTGTCTTCCTGCCCCTGTAACTAGTCTTGAACTGAAAGCCATTGTATGTGTGGAGTATTGATGGGTTCGCATAATTGCATTGATTGTGGTCTTCCTGCCTTAGTAGTTAGTAGCGATTATTTATGCAAGATTTTGATGGGCTTTAGTTTCATGTTGATTGTTTTAAAGGGAATAATGCATATTCTGTCTCCTCTCGTTGTCTGGTTTCAGGTAAAAGTCCAAAAGTCATATCCTTGTTGATGTTATGAAAAATGTGGGAATTTTGAGAACCCTTCAAAGGATGTAGTTGCATTGGAGGTGGTTCAGTGGAAGTTCACTAGATTGATTCCAGAGATGTGGGGCTTGTCTTATGAGGAGAGATTGAGCAGTTTAGGCCAATACTCGCTAGAGTTTAGGATGAGAGGAGATCTAACTGAGGTATATAAGATGCTAAAGGGGATAGGCAAAGTAGACGTGAAGTGGATGCTTCCCCATATGGGGCATTCTAGAATGAGAGGCCATAGTTTTAGACTAAGGAGTGGTAGATTTAAATCAGAGATGAGGAGCAATTACTTATCTCAAAGGGTCGTGAATCTGTGGAATCCACTACCTCAGAGTGCAGTGGATGCCGGGACGCTGAATAAATTTAAGGAGGAGATAGACAGGTTTTTAATTAGTAATGGGTTGAAAGGTTATACGAGAGAGGGCGGGAAATTGGCTTGAGGCCGAAATGAGATCAGCCATGATCGTAATGAATGGCGGGGCAGGCTCAAGGGGCTGAATTGCCTACTCCTGCTCCTAGTTCTTATGTTCTTATAAGGCCTCAAAAATTGGTACCTGATGATGGAGCAGTAGAAATAGTGAATGTCACTTGTTGAGATAATTTTCCATGCAACATAAACTGCTCTATCTTCACAGGCCAGTTATATTGCCAGTCTCTAGTAATATTATTCATTTACTTCCCTTTTCAGGCTAGAAAAACAACTATGGTCCAGATCTTCTGGTCTCCAGATAATTGGAGATCAGATGAAGCTGCAAGTTACGATATGGTACCACTTGGAAGTCCCAATACTAGAACTCCGTGGAGATTGCTCAGGAAGTTTGAACTTCAGAAGGGCAATTTCTTATGCTCCCCAGAACCCTCCATATAATTCTCCCAGCTCTGAATGAGAGTCAGAGATTCTGCACAGTTCTGACTTACTTACCTGGATAGTAATCCAGGAAGTGTTAGACAGAAAAAAGGCAAGTCTAACTCCTGGGTAACTATACAACTGACCCCTTCCCAGCCACACACATTGAACCCACATGCTTCCTCACTCAACCCGACAACCCTCCCATCCACCTCCTGACTCAGAGTCCCCACTGCCAGACCTGACTAGCCCCAACACCGACCTACCTCCCCTGATTTCCTGACTTCTCCCTGACCCCCCCCGCATCTTACCCCTGCCCGTCCTGAGAAGCCCCCCACCACCCGACTCCCCCCCAACCTCGCCGTCACCAACCGGGTCCCCAACCATCAACCGGACCTGACCAGACTGAGCAGTTTAGCTCCCAACCCAACATGACTACCCCCTTACCTGATAACCCCTCCTAACCCAACCCAACTACCCCCTGACTCACCCATCCACCCACTAATCTGCCTCCTACCTACCTGCCAGCTTACCACCTCACCCACCCTGCCACCTCATCCACCAGCCATTTTGACCCTTTCCACCTGCCATCCTACATACCTGCCATCATAGAACGATAGAACCATAGAACACTACAGCACAAAAAACAGGCCATTCGGCCCTTCTAGTCTGTGCCGAAATATTATTCCGCTAGTCCCATTGACCTGCACCTAGTCCATAACCCTCCAGACCTCTCCCATCCATGTATCTATCCAATTTATTCTTAAAACTTAAGAGTGAGCCTGCATTTACCACGTCAGATGGTAGCTCGTTCCACACTCTCACCACTCTCTGAGTGAAGAAGTTCCCCCTAATGTTCCCCCTAAACCTTTCCCCTTTCACCCTAAAGCCATGTCCTCTCGTGTTTATCTCTCCTAATCTAAGTGGAAAGAGCCTACTCGCATTTACTCTGTCTATACCCCTCATAATTTTGTAAACTTCTATCAAATTTCCCCTCATTCTTCTACGCTCCAAGGAATAAAGTCCTAACCTATTTAATCTTTCCCTGTAACTCAACTCCTTAAGACCCAGCAACATCCTAGTAAATCTTCTCTGCACTCTCTCAATCTTACTGATATCCTTCCTGTAGTTAGACGACCAGAACTGCACACAATACTCCAAAGTTGGCCTCACCAATGTCTTATACAACCTCACCATAATATCCCAACTCTTATACTCAATACTTTGATTTATGAAGGCCAGTATGCCAAAAGCTTTCTTTACAACCTTGTCTACCTGTGACGCCACTTTCAGGGAATTATGTATCTGAACTCCCAGATCCCTTTGTTCCTCCGCAATCCTCAGTGCCCTACCATTTACTGTGTATGTCCTACCTTGGTTTGACCTTCCAAAATGTAACACCTCACACTTTTCCGCATTAAATTCCATCTGCCATTTTCTGGCCCATTTTTCCAGTTGGTCGAGATCTCTCTGCAAGCTTTGAAAGCCTTCCTCGCTGTCCACAACGCATCCAATCTTAGTGTCATCAGCAAACTTGCTGATCCAATTCACCACATTATCATCCAAATCATTGATATAGACAACAAACAACAATGGTCCCAGCACAGATCCCTGAGGCACACCACTAGTCACAGACCTCCAATCTGAGAAGCAATTATCCACTACCACTCTGTCTTCTCCCACACAGCCAATTTTGAATCCAGTTTACAACCTCTCCATGGATACCAAGTGTCTGAACCTTCTGAACTAACCTTCCATGTGGGACCTTGTCAAAGGCCTTACTAAAGTCCATGTAGACAACATCCACAGCCTTTCCTTCATCTACTTTCTTGGGTAACCTCCTTGAAAAACGCTACAAGGTTCGTTAAACACGACCTACCACGCACAAAGCCATGCTGACTATCCTTAATCAGCCCTTGGCTGTCCAAATAATTATATATCTGATCTCTCAGGACACCTTCCAATAATTTACCTACTACTGACGTCAGGCTCACTGGCCTGTAATTACCTGGTTTACTTTTGGAGCCTTTTTTAAACAACAGAACAACATTAGCTACCCTCCAATCCTCCGGCACCTCACCCGTGGCTAAGGACATTTTAAATATTTCTGCCAGGGCCCCTGCAATTTCTACACTAGTCTCCCTCAAGGTCCGAGGGAATATCATGTCAGGCCCGGGGGATTTATCTACCTTTATTCGCTGTAAGGCAGTAAGCACCTCCTCCTCTTTAATCTCTATATGTTCCGTGACACTACTGCTTGTTTCCCTTCCTTCCTTATGCACTATGCCAGTTTCCTGAGTAAATACTGATGCAAAAAAACTGTTTAAGATCTCCCCCATCTCGTGAGGCTCCTCACATAGATGACCACTCTGATCTTCAAGGGGACCAATTGTATCCCTTACTATCCTTTAATATACTTGTAGAAACCCTTTGGGTTTACCTTCACATTCTCTGCCAAAGCAACCTCATGTCTTCTTTTTGCCTTCCTGATTTCCTTTTTTAGTTTTTTCTTACATTTTCTATACTCTACATGTACCTCATTTGCTCCTTGTTGCCTATACCTGCTATACACCTCTCTCTTCTTCTTAACCAGATCGCCAATATCCCTTGAAAACCAAGGTTCCCTATGCCTGTTAACTTTGCCTTTAATCCTGACAGGAACATGCAAACTCTGCACTCTCAATATTTCGCCTTTGAATGCCTTCCACTTTCTGAACACATCCTTGCCAGAAAACAACTTATCCTAATCCATTCTTCCTAGATCCTTTCTCATTTCCACAAAATTAGCCATCCTGCCACCCTTCCCACCTGCCACCCTACCACTTACCTCACACACCCACCCTACCTCCTGTTATGATGTGGTAGGTGATCTGTGCCAGGCGGATCAAATCCATCGGGAAACTTGGCTACGCTATCGCAATGGGTTTGCAATTTGTATTTATTATCAGAAGGCTTAGGCACTGAATTCAGAATAATTGAGTCCACTAACACCTTTGGAGGTTTTAAAATTAAGTTAAAACATGTATGAACAAAAGGGAAAAAAATAAAACAATAAACACACACAAGATTGCAGTTACATGGTTATTTAGTCTTAACAGGTCCCAAAATTCTTAATTAAACAGGCTCGCAACAATACAACCCCTTTAAGGCAACAGTGCAAGATAGATTTGAAATTATAAAATCAACCCAGCAAGGTTACCACACCAACAGTGGAATTCCAAAGGCTTGTAACACAATGTTAGTTACTGGACACAGCAGACTTCTGCTAAAGTGGCTGGAGTCTTTTCCTCAAGGGCTGCTTCACATGGTGTACCTTCCGATCTCCCACAGCCAAACCTCTTACATAGCCTTCTGTCCCTCTTTATATATGTTTTCTCTCTCTTTAATCTGTAAGTTCCATTGTTCTACAGGTCTTTGGAAATTTACTTTTCCTATCATATAAAAATCTTTCATGTTGCCAATATGGCCTCTTTCCTTTTGGGAAAAACAAACATAATAACCTTGCCCTATTTATCTGGTTAATTGTAAATATCCTACCAATCCTTTGAAACCCAAACATCTTTCTATTTATCTTAAAATGCAAATCTCCTTCACACCCTACATGCTGCCCTCATCCATGTTTACTCATTAGCATTTCAAATGCCTTTTTACACCTAACTTATTCTGATAACTTCAACTTTGCAGTCTATCTGACTCTAATTCAATTAAACCAGTCACACAGACAGAACCATCCACATTCACACTCATAAACCTATAATAATATTATGAAAATATTAGTTTTGTGACACCTCCATCCTTTTGGAAAAATGAACTGGCATAATTTTAAAAGATGGCTTCATTCTCTCAACCTATCTTACTTAATGTACTATACTTATCTATATACACAAACTATTACATTACCAAGTGCATGCATTAACATGCTATATACAAATCCTTTGTATCAACAGAGGTTATTTCAGTCCAGTGTCCAGGTTTTAAATGTTCAATTTCCTTTGAGCTTCAAACTCTTGACAATGTATCTGCAATTAGGTTTTCTCATCCAGCCACATGTATAATCTAAATTAAATAGTTGCAGTAATAAACTCCATCTGAACAGTCTTGCAGTACAGTCTCAGAACTTTTCCAGGAACTTTAAAGGTTTATGGTCTGTGTAAACAATTGTTTCTGATGAATTGCTTACAACATGAACCTCAAAATGCTGCAATGCTAACACCAGACCCAGAGTCTCCTTTTCGATGGTTGAATATCTTCTCTGATGTACATTCAGCTTTCGTGAAAAAATATCCTATTGGCTTCTCATTTCCAGTTTCATCATCTTGTAACAATATAGCACCAATACTTACCTCACTTACATAAACTGCCAACTTAAACTGCTTGCCTTAATCAGGCACTGCTAAAATTGGTGTCACAGTCAATACATTTTTCAAAAAGTTAAACACCTTCTGATACTTCTGTGTCCATTGAAAGTTCTTGAAACTTAGTAGTTCAGTCAATGGAACAACCACGCTGCTAAAACTTGTGATAAACTTCTGGTAAAAGCCACTCATGCCCAGAAATCTCAAAACTTCTCGTTTTGTTGTGGGGATGGGAAATTCACAACTGCTTTTACTTTCACATCTCTCGAAGCCACCTTACCATGCCCACTGGTATGGCCTAGATATGTAACTTGCGCTTTTGAAAATTCACTCTTATCCAAGTTCATTACCAAATTAGCTCCCTGCAGTCGATCAAACAGTTCTTTCAGATGTGGTAATTGCTCCTCCCATGTTTGACTGAAAACTATCAAGTCATCAATTTAAACAGCACAATTGCTCAGTCCTGCAATTAATTTGTCAGTTGCTGGTGCATTCTTCATACCAAATGGCAGACTTTAAACTGATATAGTCCACCTGGCGCCACAAAAGCTGATATCTCCTTTGCTCTCTCCGATAATGGCACTTGCCAATATCCTCTCAAAAGTCAATCTTTGTGGTAAGGTTTGATTATTCCACTTTCTCAATACAATCTTCCAACCATAGAATTGGATATGAATCTGCTTTTGTCACTGCATTTAGTTTTCGATAATCCACATACAGTCTTTGTGCCCCATTCGGTTTCGGTACCATCATAATAGGTGAACTCCAGTTACTGCAACTAGACTCAAATATCATTTTGAAGCATGGATTCAATTTCTTTCTGTACTTGTGATAATTTTGCTGGATTTAATCTATAAGGATGTTTCCTTATCAAAAATGAATCACCCACATCATGTGCAGCTAAATCTGTCCTCCCCAGCCTATTCCCACAAATAGCTATGTGTGACTGCAATATCTTCTCCAAATCACTTTGGCACTTGTCTGGAAGGTCACTCAATATTACATTTAAATTCTTAAGTACCTCCTCATTATCCAATTTGATTAGAGGAAAATCAATTTCAGAATCCTCCATTTCTACCTCTTTCTCCGTATTTACCACTAATACCTCACTTTTGTCATATTCCCCGTCAAAGTACTTTTTAAGCATATTTACAAGACACACCCTCTGCTTCTTTCTTTCATCTGAAGTATCTATTAAATAATTTACTTCACTCAATTTATTTTCAATTCTGAAACTAAACCTTGTCTTTAACAGTTTACCCAGTACTGGTAACAAAACTAACACTTTTTCCCCAGAAACATAACTATGAGCTCTGGCTCTCTTATCTGCTTTCACTTTCATCACTTGCTGTGGTATCTTTAAATCTTCCTTAGCTAACTCACATGTTCCGTTCAATCTTTCTCTGAAGTTTGTCATATAATCCAAGAGAGCAGTTTCTGAATTCTGATACACTAACTTCTCCTGAAACTACTTAAGTGGCCCCCTTACCTCATGACCATAGACTAATTCAAAATGACTAAATCCCGTGGATTCATTAGGAGCATCCCTAATGGCAAATAACAAGAATGGAATCCCCAATCCCAATCCTGTGGATATTCTTGACTATGAGCCCCCATCATGCTTTTCAAAGTTTGATGCTGTCTCTGTAAAACACATTGTGATTCAGGACGATTAGCTGATGACATAAATTGTTTTATCCCCAGGCTGCTAATATCACCCTTAAGCAGCTGTGACATGAAATTTGAACCCTGATCTGACTGTATTTCTTTCGGTAATCCATATCTTGTAAAAAATTCAGTCAACTCTTCCACAATTCTCTTTGCTGTAACATTCCATAAATGTATTGTTTCCAGAAACCTAGCAGGCATATCCATAACTGTCAGTTAATACTGATTTCCACTTTTAGTCTCAGGGAGGGGCCCTACACAATCAATCAGGACCCTGGAAAAAGATTCCTCAAATGCTTGAATCAGAATTAAATGTGCCAGTTTAATCACTGCTTGAGGTTTTCCTGTCACCTGACATATGAGACATGATCTACAGAAATTGTCTACATCTTTATGTAATCCAGGCCAATAGAAATGTTTCTGTATTTTCGCCTGAGTCTTCTTCATTCCTAAACGTCCCCTTTTTAGAGCTTCATGGGCCACTCTCAATATCTCATTTCTGTATCTAGATGGTATAACTACCTGATGCACTACCATGCATTTCTCATCTGCTGAAGCATAAGATAGCCTCCACTTTCTCAGTAACACATTCTAGAATACATTCTGCCCCTGCATCCAAATAAGCTGTCTGATGTGATTGCTTTATTCATGGATCCTTCTGCTGTAACTCTATAAATTTAACTGAACTAAACACCTCCACTTCATTTTCTTCCACCTTTTCTTCCTGCACCATCTTTTCAAAAACAGATGTAGTTAATTGGATATCGGAATCTTTTCCCTGCCTTTTCAACTCCCCCTCTTCCTGTTTTAACCTAAGAGTCTGTAATCTCATTACTACACAATCTGGAAACAATCCAGGATGTTCTTCCTGCAACACCTCTGTTTAATGCACCTCCACTGGCTACTTAACTATAGTAGTCATCACAAACATTTGTGACCCAGCTATATCATTACTTAAAATAATTTGAGCCCCTGCAATAGGCAATTCTTCCACTACTCCAACAATCATCTCACCTGTTTTCCACTTGCTCTTTAAATTTACTTTCCACAATGGAATAGGTTTAGCATCTCCATGAATCCCATTTATTACCACTTTTTCCTGCAAGAGTCCCTCTGGACAACAAATAGGACTATCCCATAACATTAGGATTGACTACTCCCTGTGTCTCTTAACATTTAATATCTTTTCCTGCTCCAACCTGTACATATGGAAATACTTTTTCCTTCACATACAAAATCTTTAAACGCTTCTGTAACTTGCCCTTCAGTGCTTCCTTGGGTAAATTGTGAACACATTCCTACTTCTTTACCTATCATTGATTCTTCATGCTTCACCTGTACTCAAACTACTGGCTTTAACTCTGATTCTCGATCTCAGAACACAGAGTACTCTTATTTTCAGAACTTTTCTACATTCCAATTACTGATATAGATTTTCCCTGTAACCTCCACCACATTGACTTTGTGTGCCCCAGCTTATTACAATGAAAACACCTCAGATTCTGAGTGTCATTTCTACCCTCAGCACCTTCCTTTCTGGTCTGAGAAAAAACTCCCTGAGAATTTCCAGCTGTTCCTTCTCTTCCCTGACTACCTACCTTCCTTTCTCTGGATTGAAAAAGGGTGATGAAAGAAATGTTGAGACCTATGAACTAACTCATAATCAAGAGCTATCTCTGCTGCTTGCCCAGCTGTTTTAATCCCCATTCCTCCACATGGAATTGAATTGTTAAATTCTTCCAAAAGAATTATCCTCTATGAGCTGCATATGTTGTCCCTGCCTTTAATGCCCATATACACCAACCAGAATTATTTTGTTTTCTTCTCTCAAACTCAGTATAAGTCTGACCAGGCTGTTTACTTATATTCCTATATTTCTGCTTTTACTCCTCAGGAACCAAATTATATGCACTCAAAATAGTATTTTTCACTGCCTCATAATCCATCAATATCTCTTCTGTCGGTGCTGCATAAACCTCATGAGCTCCACCTACCAACCTAGACTGTAAAAGCAATGTCCAGATTTCTGAAGGGTTGTAGAGGTGAGTCAGGGAATTACAGACCAGTCAGTCTCACGTCAGTGGTACGGAAACTATTGGAGAAAATTCTGAAGGAGAGAATCTAGCTCCACTTGGAAAGGCAAGGTTTGATCAGGGATAGTCAGTATGGCTTTGTCAGAGGGAGGTCATGCCTAACAAATTTGATTGAATTTTTTTGAGGAGGTGACCAGGTGTGTAGATGAGGGTCGTGCAGTTGATGTAGTTTATATGGATTTCAGCAAAGCCTTTGACAAGGTCCCACATTGCAGACTTATAAGGAAGGCAAATGCACATGGGATACAGGGTAATTTGATAAGGTGGATTTAAAATTGGCTTAGTTGTAGCAGACAGAGGGTAACGACAGAAGGCTGCTTTAGTGACTGGAAGCCAGTGTCCAGTGGCGGACCACAGGGATCTGTGCTGGGTCCCCTATTATTTGTCATTTATGTAAATGACATAGATGACTATGTGGGGGGTAGGATTAGTAAGTTTGTGGATGACACAAAGATTGGCTGGGTGGTTAACAGTGAGGTTGAGTGTCTTGGGCTACAGGAAGATATAGATGGGATGGTCAAATGGGCAGATAAGTGGCAGATGGAATTTAACCCTGAAAAGTGTGAGGTGATACACTTTGGAAGGAGTAATTTGACAAGGAAATATTCAATGAACGGCATGACACTAGGAAGTTCTGAGGAACAAAGGGACCTTGGCGTGTGTGTCCATAGATCTCTGAAAGCAGAGGGGCATATTAGTGGGGTGGTGAAAAAGGCACATGGGACACTTACCTTTATCAATCGAGGCATAGATTACAAAAGTAGGGAGATCATGTTGGAGTTGTATAGAACCTTGGTGAGGCCACAGCTGGAGTACTGTGTGCAGTTTTGGTCGCCACTTTATAGGAAGGATGTGATTGCACTGGAGGGGGTACAGAGGAGATTCACCAAGATGTTGCCTGGGATGAAACATTTAAGTTATGAAGAGAGGTTGGAGAGACTTGGATTGTTTTTGTTGGAGCAGAGAAGACTGAGGGGCGACCTGATCGAGGTGTACAAGATTATGTGGGGCATGGACAGGGTGGATAGGGAGCAGCTGTTCCCCTTAATTGAAGGTTAGTCACGAGGGGACACAAGTTCAAGGTGAGGGGCAGGAGGTTTAGGGGGATGTGAGGCAAAACTTTTTTACCCAGAGGGTGGTGATGGTTTGGAATGCGCTGCCTGGGAGAGTGCTGGAGGCGGGTTGCCTCACATCCTTTAAAAAGTACCTGGATGAGCACTTAGCACGTCATAACATTCAAGGCTATGGGCCAAGTGCTGGTAAATGGGATTAGGTAGGTAGGTCAGGTGTTTCTCATGTGTCGGTGCAGACTCGATGAGCCGAAGGACCTCTTCAGTACTGTGTGATTTTGTGATCTCCCCACTGGGTTTTAAATTGAATGGGGCTGTTTCATCCTAGAACCTCCCTCAGCTTCTAAGAAGTCTTTTTTAACTGCAGCTTTTTAAGATGATATTCCCATTCTCTTTCCTTCTCCCTTTCCTCCATTGCTAATTTCTCCAGTTCCAATTCCCTTTCCTGTATTGTTTCTCTCTCCTGCCATTCTGCTTGCTCCCTTTGGAATGCCTTTTCTCACTTTTGTTCCACACCACCTAACTCCTTTTGATAATTTCAACCTTGCAGTTTATCTGACTCTAATTCAATTAAATCAGTCACACAGACATAACCATCCATACTCACACCCATAAGCCTACAATAATATTATGAAAAGTATTATAGTTTCGTGACACCCCTTACCCACTTGCCCTACCCACCCTACCATCTTACTGCTGTATGTTGTATGTCTGTTCAATAGGTCTCAGGAAGAGATTCTATGTCTGGTATAGTTTAACATTATCTTTATTGATAACACATAAATATGTATATATACAGGGTTTAGCCCAAGCTATGAGCTGACTCCATGCTTGCTTCTACACAGGTCTCTGTCCAGTTGACAATTCTTTCTAGTCTAAGGTCACATGTCTCTTTACATCACATAGTGGGTGGTTCTGTACTCAATCGCACATTAACACTTGCTATGGCAGATACCCTTGTACTACATTGACCCACTTACCTTACCCACCCTTCTCCCTCACCCCTTACTCAATCTACCTACTTACCCACTTATTTACCCACTCTACCCCCATACCCACTTACATTCCACACCCTACCCCCGTACCCACCTTACCCCTTGTATACCTCTTCTCTATGTAGCTTTTCAAAGAAGCTTTGGGAGATTTAAACTCTCTACTTAACAGAATACAGCAGCTGGTGCCATGAAAAGGGAGCATGGTTCCTGCATGAATTCTCTCTACTGCTCCCTCGGAGGTTTGCTGCACTTAGCCAGCTCCGCAGGATCTTTCATCGGAAGATTGGTCAGAAAAAATTGGAGGATGGTAAGTGTGTATTTTTTTGCCAGATGAGGATCATAAATAGGGGTGCTGACCTCGATTGGAAGATTTGGGCCATTATGTTAGAACAACATTCAACGTTCCAGTCAATGACTTGCCTTACATTCCCCACACATTTATCTCTGAGACTTAAATGGGTAAAGTGGACTCAGGTTTATTTTCAAGTGACATGCATGCAAACTTTAGGAAGCAATCAGAAGATTGTGAAGTTGACTCAAAGCCAATAAACCATTGGGTTGAATTTTACGTTTATGGCGCGCGCCTGACCCGATCAGGCGTGAAATCGCACGAGATAACGTTGGGCGAGCACCCTGACATCATCGTGCACTCGCGATATTTCCATCAGCGGGCGTGCACAAAGGTCAGAAGCATGCCCACTGACAATTAAGAGGGCAATTAGGCCCATTAATGGCGCAATTGTCTGCTTTATTTCATAGCCAGTCGGTTGGCGGACAGGCAAATCGGCTTTACATTTCTCATCAATCCTCATCCAAGGGCGGGATAAGGTTTCCGTTATTAAATAAAAAATTTTTAAAAATCTGAGGACTGCATTTTTATCATATATGTTTTCAGGTTCCTGATTATGATGCTTGGACATTTTTTTATGCTTTTTAAATCTTTATTTGAGGATTTTCAGGTCTGCAGCTCCCTGAGGCAGATCTCTGCCTACCGGGAGCTTTCTGACAGCAGTTGCCTGTGCCCACGTTGATGTCATCGCCTGCCCTCCTCCCGCTCTACCCCAGCAGCGCTGAGCTTTTCATTGTGCGCCTCATGCTGACTGGCCGTTAATTGGCCAACCAGTGTGAAATCGTGGTTGGGGGCAGATCGCGGTTGGCGGTCCGTTTTCTGGCCGATCCAGGGCTCACCGATTGCTCCCGCCTGCCGAGTTAAAAATTGAGGCCTATGATTAGTAGGAGAGTAAAGCTGAAATTATTCATTATACTTCAAAGAAAGACATTGCATTGCGTATCCTATCTTCAGAATATCCCAAGTAACTTTACAACTCAATGGATTATTTCTCAAGAGCCTTCTTATGGGTAAACTTGAGAGTCAAACCTGGTCGCCAATTTGGACACAGCAAATTCTCAGTAAGAGCAAATGAATGATATATCAGTTAATCTGTTTTTAATTATGTTGCTTGAGGGATGAGTGCTTCCAGTATCGCTTTTGACCTTGTGGACTGGTTTTCCAATGCATTCAATTTCAAATTCTTGTCTCCAGCTTCAAATCCCTTCTTCACAGAAGCTTAACAGCATCTTCCAAATTTACTTTCTCTTCTGAGTGGCCTTAGCTTTTCTTTACCCCTGCTTTTGTGACTGAACTATCTAGGCCCAGCTCACAAGAACACAAAGTCACAAGAGATGGGGCCAGGAGTATACCTAATGACCTGCTGAGCTTGGTCCCACATTCATTATGATTATGGAGGATCTTGGGCTTCAACCTCACTTTCCCCCTGACTCCCCACATTTTTTAAAATTCATTCATGGGATGTGGGCATCACCGGCTAGGCTAGCATTCATTGCCCATTCCCAATTGCCCTTCTTCAGAGGGCATTTAAGAACCAACCCCATTGCTGTGGGTCTGGAGTCATGTAGGCCTTACCAGGTAAGGATGGCAGATTTCCTTCCCTAAAGGACATTAGTGAAACAGCTGGGTTTTTATGACAATCAGCAATGGTTTCATGGTCATCATTAGACTTTCAATTCCAGATTTTTATTGCATTCAAATTTCACCTTCTGCTGTGGTGGGATTCGAAACCAGGTCCCCAGAGCATTACCCTGGGTCTCTGGAATACCAATCCAGTGACAATATTGCTATGCCACCGCTTCCTCATTCCCTCGATTCCTTGAGAGACCAAAAATCTATCTATCCCACCCTTAAATATAGTCAGTGATGGAGCTTCCATAACCCTTTTGGATAGAAAATTCCAAAGATTCACAACCCTTTGAGTGAAGTAAGTTCTCCTCATCTTCATTCTAAATGATCGACCCCTTATCTTGAGACTGTGTTCTTGTGTTCTAGATTCCCAAGTCAGGGGAAACAATCTCTCAGTGTCTATCCTGTCCAGCCCCTCCAGAATCCTGTATGTTTCAATGAGATTCCCTCTCATTCTTCTAAACTCCAGAGAATAGGCCCAATTTACTCAGCTTCTCATCATAGACGCTGTCATCTCAGACACAAATCTAGTGAATCTTTGCTGTACTGTCTCCAATGCAAGTATATCCTTCCTTAAATATGGACACCAAAACTGCACACAGTATTCCAGATGTGATCTCACCAAAGCCATGTAAAATTGCAGCAAAATTTCTTTATTCCTGTAACCTGATCCCCTTGCAATAAAGGTCAACATGCCATTTGCCTTCCTAATTGTTTGCTATATCTGCATGCTAACCTTCTGAGTTCCTTGCACAAGCAAGCCCAAGTCCTTCTGAACATCAATAATTACAAGTTTCACACCTTATTAAAAAAAAATTCTGCTTTTCTATTCATGCAACCAAAGTGAATAAGGTCACACTTCCCCAAATCATACTCCATCTGCCATCTTGTGGTTCACTGACTTAATCTGTCCATATCTCTTTGCAGCCTCTCTGTGCCCTCCTCATAGCTTACTGTGGACTCTCTGGAACTGTCTCACTGAAGCTCTCTGCCTCCACATTCTTTTATGTTTTTTAAAATAGACTGCTTAATTTTATTTTGACCCCATCCTTCAGCCACTGATTCTAAACTCTTTCCCCTGACTTAAACATTAAAGGCTGCTATGAATTCAATTCATGGTGTCCCTGGGTGTTGAATTAGCCATCTGTGGAGATTGTAACATTTAAGATACAGGATGTTCCGATGCTTGGTATATTGGTTCCTGTCTAGTAAGAAGGGTGGGACCCTCTGGGAATTTTGTTTAATAGGTCCCCAGATCAGTTCAAGTCTCAGTGAACAACTGTTTTTGAGGCAGTCAGTTTTTGGAGAGTCAGAAACAAGGGGATGAAGCTCCATGCAGCCAAAGTGCTGCTATTAGCTCTGAGGAACTGAGAAGTGGGCTCAAGGGTAGCTGTGGTAATCGAAGAGAGCTCAGAGGAAGCCCTTGGAGCCCTATATAACTGGATACAGCCAGGAGACAGGAGTTCAGAGAAATTCAGGAACAATACCAGCTCAGTGAAGCTAGCTGTCTAGCAAAGAACTGAAATTATGCCAGTGAGTAGGGGCTAAAGTGAAGACTAGGGAATCAAGGGAGAAGGAGTCTCGGAAGACGAGACTAAAACCTGGTGAGGTGGGCCATTGTTAAAGCCATCCAAGTGGGAGCAACTTTTGGAGAGAATTCCAAGGAGAGATCTTCAAAGGTGGAGATTGGAAACCCACATGAGAAAGATGAAGTTTCAGTGAGATTGGTTGACTTACAGTGGGACTAACATCTTGGTAGTTTCTTGAAAAATCCATGGACTCTATCTTGGTTGCATCTGTCATTTACTTTGTAGTGTGGGGTGTTCAACTGCAGTCCATCTGTTAATTCACACGTACCTTATACTTATCCTGAATGTTAGAGTATAAGGTACATATTGTAAATTGTTTTATCTTCCTGAACTTGTCCAGTAAATTTTGTTTTTGTTTGTTCAAAACCCATGGAATCTTGTGATTTTATTCCAAAAGCAGGTGTCTTGAATCCGTTATCTACTTTAAAAAACCATTGTTTGTCCCGAACCCAGACCTCCCCCGCCATGCCCCAGGTTTGGCCACGGCTCATAACAAGGTACTAAATAAATGAAAGTTTTTGTACTGTTAGAAATTAATTTTTGTAATTTCTATGATCGATACTCCAGTTTTAACTTCTAACTAAGGAAAGAGTTTATAAAGATTCAAAAATATATAAATTAGTCTTTAGAATCAAACGTTGCTTTACTTTGCGTAATGATGATTCATTCCTGGTATAAAATAATAGTACCAGTGACTGCCTACAATTAGTATATGTAATTACTGATCTGGGTTGATATGTTACACACGTCTGTGGTCAACAGGACAAATCCAGTTGTTATTTTATAAATACTGAATATGTGGTCTAATTGCAATGAAGCAATCAATTTAATTCAAGACAAATTGCCTTAGATAATGTGGCCACATGATTAGAGGCTGTGACAGTACTTTCAGCTCAAGGAAATATTTGTTTTAATTTGGTATTTTTTTGAAGAATGTGTTCTATTTTTTATTAATGCGCCCTTCCAACAATAGCTTGTTAGAAGAAAGTACGCAATTAAACAAAAGCATTTAATTAGAGAACGGTACACTCCTGGAATCCTGCCCTCCAGTGCTGCCATTTGGCATGTGGACAGGCAGAACAGATTGTGGCTTTGGGGCCCTCCCATTTTTGCACTTTGGTCCTGTTCCTCATGGCATGACAGCAGAGCCAGTAGTTTTAACGTCATTTTAACATCTAATTGACCTTGGAACTGAGTGGAGGGGGAGATGCAGGATCTGCTCAATCAATTGCATTTTAATTTTCAAACAGATTTTTTTTAAAGCAGTTGCACACTCATGATGAATGGACTCTGCAATTCTACCAAGTGTTACTCCAGCTCTCTTGTCACTGTGTTGAAATCAAAGCTTAATGCATGATTTGCTGTATCTTAATCTTTTTCAGCAACTTAATATTGCAGAATTCTCTCAATGTTCTTTCCCTGCCCTGATAATCTACAGCATGGAATGCTCTCCAATTGCCTGGGTAACACATCTCAACAAGCTCACCATCCATGACACAACAGCCCATTTAGTTGAAAAATAGAAAGTGCTGGAATAGCTCAGGCAGGTCCGACAGCATCTGCAAAGAGAGAAACAGAGTTAATGTTTAGATCGAGTGTGCACATGTGTGGTGCATGGCAGTGAGTGTGGATTTTGGGGTGTGGTGAGAACATCAGTCTCAGAAAAGTTGTATGTCTTGGAGACACCTGTAATCCTGCGTGGATCCAAAACATGGAACTTCAGCTGGAATCTGGATTCTGGAGTCAGAGGCAATCACTGGAAGGAGATATGGCTGTGAAAGCGAGTTTTGGTAGACACTTTATCAAACACCAGGAGGGAAATGGGAAGCAGTGAAAGTGAACAGAGATCCTGTCAGAGAGAAGAGCAGAACTTCTTCACAGTGGGCATCCCTGGAAGAGAAGTAGCAGCGAATTAAACACTAAAAATAAAAGAAAAATACTGCAGATGATGGAAACCTGAAATAAAAACAGAAACTGCTGGAAATACTCAGCAGGTCTGGCAGCAACTGAGGACAGAGAAGGGATAAGTCTTTCTCTCTCCACAGGCGCTGCCAGATGGTCTTGTACTTTTTATGTCAGATTTCCAACCTCTGCAGTATTTTGCTTTTATTTAAGTTAATTTGATTTGCAGCCCATGCAGCATCTTAAACCTTCACTATGTCCACCACTAGTGCACCAAGGCTACATGTGTACCACTTAAAGGATACTCCCAGAAACTCGCCAATGCTTCGTCAACACTTCCAAAGCCTGGGACCTCTGCCACCTAGAAGACATGGGTGGCAGATACATGCAAACACTGTCTCCTCCAAGTTTCCCTTTAGGTCACGCACCATTCTGATTGGGGACCCCTTCATCGACCAAGGCAAATCACCTTCACCTCAAAAACTGCAGCAGTTCAAAAAGAAGACTCAAAATCACCTTCTGAAGGTCAACTAGCGATGAACAATATGGAAGACATACCAATGATGTCTATATCTTAAGAATGAATATAGAAATACCCAAAGTTGGCATCACCAAATTATTACTCTTGATTTATCTTGTCTGTTATTTCACAGTGCTCGTGTGGAGCATAAACACCGGCAGAGATCAGTTGGAGGTGAATGTTTCCTTGCTGTAAATTCTAAATAATTCTATGTAATTCTTCCTTACGTTGGTGTTGCCCTGAAATATGGAGCGTGGACCTCCACCTAAATTTCTCAATAAACAAAGACATTGTCTGGATTTTCCAGTCTTGCAGTGCCAGGCCCACAGACTTTGCTGTGCATGACCAGATCTCTTAGTAATCTTTTAAAATAGCCCAAAGGACTGACCCGCTTCCATCTCTGTGAGCGAACGATGGGCGATTGAGAAGGGGAATATATTAAATAATGTAAGATGAAAATAGAGAAGACGATCGGTGCAATTTAGTTTGGTGCTTTTTTTTTGGATAAGATAGGATGTGTATGGAATCATCCCCAAAACAGAGATGTTAGCTTGGAATAGAGGTGATACCCATTATTATCTGTAGATCTTCATTCTGGTATAAAACGCACTAAAAGCAAGAGTTTAGTGCTCCGAGAAAAGATGATTTTGATAAACAAATGGTATTCCTCTTGTGTGAACACCCAAGATTATCTTTACATAACCTCCTGGTATGCTTAATGAGCGACTGAAACAATCTGCAGCTTACATCTGTTTGCGGCAAATCCCTCAGATTTTATTTGTTGATAAAGTAACTGGAAGGACAGTCAGATAATTATTTCTGACAGAGTATAAACTACAAAACAGCAAACACTATCCCCACTATCACCTATCACTTGACATGATCATTTTGAGAATGTTAAACTATTTCTCGGTAGGGTCAATGAAGCTTAATTTTTTTTAACAATGTGATTCTATCTATTTGCTTCTGTTAAGAGGAGTAACAGAATTTTTTTTGTATAATTTTCAGAGAATGAAATTACATAAATTTTCCAGCTGGGAATTGAGTCCAGAGTGTCAGATTGCATTGATGCAGAGGGATATGCGATCGATGATGGGGCTACAAGTTTGTATTGATACATCACCCCCCATGCGAGAGACTACCTCTGAGTGTTTTTCAAAATGATAATGGATATCAACAGGGAGGAGGAATTAAGAACAAAAGCATGGTTGGAAGGAGAAGCTTCTTTTTAAGGAATCTTTTAGAATTATGGAGAGAGGGAATGAGTAAATGATTTTGGGAGAGAATTGCAGGAGTATCAGAATTCAAACATTGGTAACTGATTTTTGAGCAAATGGAGCAGGGAACATTTAATAGTGCAGAGTCATAGAAGATGGAGATGCAGGTTGGGGGTATCATAAGAGCATAAGAAATATGAGCATGAGTAGGCCATTCGGCCCCTCAAGCCTACCCCACCATTCAATAATATCATGGCTGATCTGCCCCAAGCCTCAGCTCCTGTTTCGTGCCAGCTGCTCATAGCCCTCAACTCTCTGATATTTCAAAAATCTATCTACACCCTCTTTAAATACTTTCAGTGATCTAGCCTCCACAACTCTCTGGGGCATCTTCATGATGTTCAACTGTGGGGTAGTTGTGGCCCAAGTGCTCTCGTCTCTGTGACAGAAGGCTGTGGGTTCACGTCCCACTCCAGAGACTTGAGCACAAAGTCAAAGCTAACAATCCAGGGTAGTGCTTAATACTGCACTGTGGAGGAGCTGTCTTTCAGATGAGTTGTTAAGCCAATGTCAGATGAAAGGTCATCAATCTGAACTTTGTTTCTCTCTTTACAGATGGCTGAGTATTTCCAGCATTTTCTGTTTTTATTCATTAACCGATTATCTGGTCACTATCTGCAGGAGTTTGCTGTACACTATTTTGGTTGCCTACTTTACAACAGTAACTGCACTTCAAAAGTACTTCATTGACTGTAAAATGCTTTGGGAATGTGCTGTAGTTGTGAAAGACGGCCCACAAATGCAGATCTTTCTTTTTAACTCAAATGCAGTGGAAGAATCCAGGGAGGGATTTAGAAACAAGGATGAGAATTTGAAGTCAACTCACTGGAGCGGACAGCTGTGGAGAAGGCCTCAGACTGCAGAACACTAGATCAGCTGGTGCTTGTGGAGCTCAGGGAGTAAAGCATTTGTGAAATAAGTCCTCGAGCTGGCAGAGGTGGGAAATAGTGCTTCAGGGTGGGAAAAGGACGTAAGGGTGTAAGTGGAAATGTTGCATATCTGAAAAAAGGCAGTTTTGATAATATAGGAATATTTGAGTAAATAAGGAGGTAAATTTTACAGGGAATGAATTACCCGCCCTCCCCCTCACTCCAGCCAAAAAGGCAATTGGCACTCTGTCAACCAGAAATCCAGCTGCCCCGCTGTGATCCTATGCTGGGGGCAGCATTCATTTGGTCAGAGTGGGACTTCAGCCCCTCAGGGATGGGAAATCCCAGCTTGGAGAGCTGCCGGCCAATCTGACTGGCCAGCAGCTCTGTGGTCCCAGCAGTGACAGGAGCAAGTAGTGGCCGTTGCTTGGTACAGGCAGTCCCTGAAGGTGAAGTGCCATGGATCCCGGAGTTCAGTTAAGTCCAGGGATTTTGGATGGAACAGCCAGGCAGGCCCCAGCGAGGGTGGGAGGCAGGTGTGGTGGGAGTAGTTGAGAGGGTTGGGTTTTAGAGGCTGAGGGAGGGGGGGGGGTAGTGGATAAGGAAGCAGTACGAACTACCAGCAACTCATGCAGTGAGAGCTGATGGGCTACTCACCATTCTCCTGCCTTCCCCCACAGACTGAAAAATTGGGCTGGAGGTGTTTTGAAACCCTTAAGAGGCAATTAGTTGGCTACTTAAGAGCCTCAATAGGCCTAATGCCGGATTGGCTGCCTGATGCCTTACCCGCCCACCATAATCTGGGGAACAGGGCAGGGGTGGGCAGGGAGATGGCAGGTTGTCCACCCATTTTCCTTTACGTGCCCGCCCATCTTTAAATATGCTGGTGGAGGTGTGGGGGTTGTGGGGGGGGGGGGTGGGAGAACGTGCAAAATTCAGCCCAAGAAGTAATTTTGGGACAGAATTTCAGGGGCCAAGTGTACATGAGAAGAATTTCCAACACTGAGCCCTGAGGTAACCCACCAGTACTTCACCTTAATGCAGCATAAGCCCTCTAATGAGTGCTTTATATTCTTCCCTTCAGCCATATTCTCATCCATTCCCATGGTTTATCCTGAATCCCCAAGGCTTTGAGTTTAATTAATCACCTTTTCTGATAAAATTCATCCAAAGCGATTTGGAAGTCATGGGTTTCCTAAACCCGCCAATGAAGGTGAGGTGGACCAAGCAGGATCTTCCTCTTCTAATTCCATGTTGACTGCTGTTTATGAGCTAATTATGTACAGGTCATCTTCAAGTTTATTCACAATACTTTGTTTCACTATTTTAGATGGAAGGAAAGTAAGACCAATGTGTCTGTTTTGTTGCCCTTTTCACGAATGTGAGCACCACTTAGCTGGTTTCCAGTCTACTAGTATCTGCCCAGTGTCCAATGATTCCATTATAATCCTTCACAACCCTCTAGTTTCTTTAAGCACTAGGATGAATGCCACCCACACTTTAGGAGTGTACAAATTGTTATTATGAGCAAACAGGCCAGATACGTTGTACACAGCAGGGGCCTGCAAACAGCAACACGACAAATGAAAAGTTGATTTGACTTAGGGCAGAATTTTACATACAGCATGCAGAGGCGGGCCCGACATGCTGGAAAGTAAAACGACACGCGATGATGTTGGGCGTGCATCCGGACGTCATTGTGCACCATCGCGGTATTACGGTAGGTGGGCACTATGAGTTCGGAGATATGCCCGCCATTAATTAACAGGCCAGTTAAGGCCCTTGAGGCACAAATTGTCTTTGATTTTGCACAGCCCGTGCGATTTTCAGGGCGTCACATGGGTGCAATGGGCAGGCTGGTAGGCCACATTTTCAAAAACTTCATCCATGGGCGGGATAAGGGGGGTGAGTGGGTTGTTAGAACTTTAGATTATAACTTACTGCTACTTGCTTGTGTGAACAGGACAACTTCATTTTGTTTCAGAGCTGCAGGCTTCAGTTCAGGACTCTGGAGGAGTCATACCACTTGGGGCCTTCCAGGTATCAGGCAGGCCAGGAGTCCCTATTCATCCTCTAGGGGAGCCACCTGTGGGAGGAGAGGTGCAGGTACAAGGGGCGCAGGGCCAAAAGCAAGTCCAAGGTGGAAGAGGTCACAAAAGACACCACTATCCTGCTGCCAGGGTATACAGGCAGCGATGCAGCTACCTCAATATGTCTGAGGTGCAATGCTGAAGGAGGCTCTGCCTCTCAAGGGAGACAGTCACCTCCATCTGTCAGATGATCAGCCCTGAGATCAGCTCCACCTGTGTGGGTGGACACCCCATGCCAGTGGCGCTGGAGATCACATTTGCCCTCAATTTCTATGCCTCCGGCCCTTTCCAGTAGTCAGTGGGTGATCTTTGTGGAGTCTCCCAGTCAGCTGTCCACAGTTGTGTCAAGCTGGTGATAGACGCTCTATTCAGACGTGCATTGACTTTCATTCACCACTGTACGGACGAGGCCAGCCAGGCAGAGCGAGCCAGAGGCTTTGCAGCCATTGCTGGCTTCCCCCATGTCCAGGGTGCAATCGACTACACACATGTGGACATCAAGGCGCCAGCAGGTGAGCCCGGTGCCTTCGTCAACAGGAAGGGCTTCCACTCCATGAATGTGCAGATAGTGTGTGATCACAGGATGCTGATTCTACAAGTCTGTGCAAGGTACCCAGGCAGCTCCCACAACACCTATATCCTCAGACACTCCCAGGTGCTGAGGCTCTTCAGTGCTCCAGCCCAATTGGATGGATAGCTGCTGGGTGACAAGGGCTATCCCCTCAAAGGGTGGCTCATGACACCTCTCCAAGAACAAAGGCTGAGCAGCGGTACAATAGGAGCTGCTCCTCTACAAGGGCTGTGGTAGACCGAACCATCAGTCTTCTCAAGATGCGCTTCTGATGCCTGGACCGTTCAGGGGGTGCACTGTAATCCCTCCCAGATCATGAGTCACTGATAATGGTTGCATGCTGCGCTCTCCACAATCTGGCACTGGAAAGGGAGGGCGCAGAGGAGGAAGAAAATGTTGACGCAGCTGCTCTGGCAGCAGACGAGTCCAGTAGTGAGTCCGAAGATGAGCACAGTCAGGAGAACGCTGAGGGGATAGACGCTGACCTGAGCAACCTCCAGGGAGGCAGGGATACCCGCGAGGCTTTGATCCAAAGCTCCTTCAGCTAGCCTACCAAAGATGAACCACCACCACATGCCAGGGCTGCAGACTCTATACTCGATACCTGACAGGAATATTTGCCTGGTGAACAACATGCACTATGTGCCATTTCAATAAAGCTCAATGACAAACAAGTCACTCATAACATCATGGGTTACCCTGCACCTGCAGAACTAATGAAGCACCCAGAGGCTTGTTGAACACAAACACATTTAATGGTGTGGTGCCTGGCATACATAAAACAAATTAAATAGAAAGGTGTTCTCCATCACATCTAATACAAATTAAGGTAAAAGTAGGGGAAAAAAATAACACCAGTGATAAGCCTGTGTTGTGCCTAAGGTGCTTTAAGTTTTAGTTTGCGGGTGCTACATCTAGGTGCTCCCCCCTCGCTGGCACCGGCATTGGAGACAGCCTGCTCACTCTGCTGTCCTGTTAGCCTTGGTAACCTTGGTGGGCATCCCCTGGCCCGTGGAGTCTGTACTGGCCCCACCTGGGAGGGAGCAGCCAGTGGCATGGCTGGCATCTCCCCAGTCACCGCAGCCTCATTGGATGCCACGGTCACTGACAGAGGGGGAGGAGCTGCAACCCTCATCTGGAGAGCCCTGAGAGGAACCCGCAGACGACAAGCAGCTCATGTGCCAACATCAAGTCATTTTGGACCTCCCTGCTTACCACTGATACATGGGCGCTGAGCTGGGATACTGGGTGCCCAAACCATCTCCCACGCTGAAAGTGACCACCTGAGGGCATTGCTGGTTTGAGGGCTTGCAGGTCCGAGCGCATCCCCAGGAACCCCTGATTGTTTTCCTGGAGGACCCTCTCCATGAGTGTCGCCACTCTCTCCATGGAGGAAGCAGTGCAATCAGCCATGAGGGTCGTTGCATTGTGCATGCTCCGCATGGACTCGTCCATCATGGAGACCATGGCACGCATTCCCTCATGTATCTCCGCCAGATCCTCCCGCACACCCTGCTGGACCTCCAGCATCTGCTGCCTCAGGGACAACTCCAGAGGCTCATCATCAGCCACTGACTGATCATGTTCCTGGTCCACAGCATTCCTCTGACTGCTGGCGCCCTGGGAACTCTCTGCCTCTGCTGGCACCTCAAGCGAGTGTGAAGTGCCCTCACCGATGTGCACCGAGATACTATCTGATGATCTAACACCCATCAAGGTGCTGGTGCGTTTTTCTCGTCTGTGTCCTCTGGGGTGAGCGGTGGGTCTTCAAGCTCCTGACCCCGACGGGCTTCTGGTGGTCCTGAAAGGAAGAACAAGGACATGCCATTAGTTGAAGTCATTACACTGTTACTGTGCATGCCTGGCACCCGGATCAGGGTGCCCTCGTCTTTCCATTATCAGTGGGGATTCCATGTTCAAGGCTCACATTAGTTTAGAGGCTACAGTGGAATAGTTGCTATTACAGACATTCTGACCTCCGTGCACTGCACTCTTACCTCCCAGTAGCACCCCAACCCGCGGACGGTTGACCTAAGCACATGGCGCCTCTCCAGCTCCAGGGCCTCCTGCTCATAACTGGACAGGGTTAGAAGGTGGGGCGCTCCTCCACCAGTCCGCAACCGATCAGTATTATTGTGGGATGTCTTCTCCTGAGAGGAGAGAGGAGCATTGATTAGTCCACCCTGTACCTGCATTGCCATTGCAGCCTGGCCAACCCCACCTGAGGAACACCTCACAGGGTTCAGCCGATTCATGACCCTGGACCTCAAAACACTCATTCCAAGCAGCCAGGGCTCACACCCTTGCCCAGATGCTGCTTCATTGACACTTGCCACTCACGCTTTATGAACTCTGCGGTCCTGGGTGGGGGAGCGGGGGCGCTCCTAACTGCTGTGCTAAGTGACCCACGACAACACGGTACTCACCCTTCCCGATCGCAGGGGATCATTGAAGCGCTTACAACACTGCACCCATGTGCGCCTCACCACATCATGGGAGGTGACCCTGGATGCCACCTCCTCCCAGGCATGTTTGGTGAGGTGGGGTGAGGGGGCCTCCTCCTCCCGTCCCCGAGGACAAGTATATCCTGGCGTGCTGTCACCTCCTCCAGGAGGGCAGTGAGACATTCTTCAGAAAAACGCGGGGCCGCCTCCCGCCTGCCATGTTCAGCACTGAGGTTCTCCATAACTAAGGTCCTCTGAGTCACTGGCAGCCATTGCACGGCTGCCGCGGCCGCTTTTGAATCAGCTGCCGGGTCGCCATTGGACTAGGCAGACATTGAGCTCCTGCCCTGCCCGCTGATGCTGGAATCGCCTTAATTGCACCCCCCCCGCGCCCGCCCGCATAAAATGGTGTGGAGCCAATCGCTGGCAGTAGTCGGGTTCCCAACCACCCCTGCCCACTCCCGCCGAGCCCGCCCAACCAATATAAAATCCTGGCCTTAGCTTTCCTTACTCCGATCCCATTGTTTTACATGGAATGGAAATGAGATTAATAGGTCTTTAATTGTCTGCTTTGTCATCCTGTTTGTATATGAGCACCACATTAGCCTGGTTTAAATTTAGTGCTACCTCATAATAATTGACAATGCCTCATGAATTACCTTCCTTGTCTTTCAGCATTGTGCAGTAAATACCATCAAACCCCAGGGAACTATTTGTCTTGAACCCATTTAGTTTGTTCAAGACTTTCATCTCATATATGGTGAAGTTGTTAATTAGACTGGGATATCCTTGCTTAGAGGGAGTTACTTAAGTAGCTAGTTAGACTATGTACTCCCTGTGGTCACCTTGTTTGCATCCTTTATGTTTTTCACCTCCTCTCTGATTTCATGCTTACTGCTGAATGTCTGAAAGAATTTATTGGTGTTTAGCCTCAGCTGATTTACCTTTTCCAGGACTATCCTCGCCCCACTGATCACAGGTTTCTACATTTTCTTATATTTATCACAGCACACCCCTTTCCCTTTCTTCTTGCAGATTTGTACAGACCATTTTCCTCTTATTTTTTTGCTACTCGATTTAGGTTCACATTTTTGCTCAGTTGGAGCATGTTGGATTTGGGAATGTTTTAGCCTGCATGTTCAGCATTATATCTTTAAAAGTGACAAATATTTATATTTAATCCTGGAAAATAGTTTTAATATTTGAATCTGCTTTGAACTCTGATTTATCTTTTTCTATCTCAGATTTATATAGATTTGGTAAAAGAAACATTTTTTATAAGCTCCTATCAACGCTTAACATAAAAGGGGTGAAACCTTTAGATAGCTAAATAACTAAAAAAAACCTTTAGATAACTAACTAATGTCCTTTAGGGAGGGAAATCTGCTGTCCTTACCTGGTCGGGCCTACATGTGACTCCAGACCCACAGAAATGTGGTTGACTCTTAAATGCCCTCTGAACAAGGGCAATTAGGGATAAACAATAAATGCCAGCCTAGCCAGCGACACCCACATCCCATGAATGAATTAAAAAAATAGAATCAGCAGTTAATGCACTGTTTTTCTTTACCTGCTGCTCTTTCTCATCTACTTCATTTGGCCACACTTCAGGATATTTGAAAATTGAATATTTTGCTCCATTTTTTTGTCTAGAGCCTCGGCAGATTTGTATGAGTTTGTGGATTGCTTTCAATAAGAACAGATTCGGATTAAAACAAATGAGCAGCTAATCTGGGGGCAGGTTTCCTTCTTATGCTATATATTTTTTTCTTTACATCAATCACAGTCAGTTGTGAGGATGGGAGCAGCAAGTTACAAAGGGGCCATGGACAGACTAAGTGAGTCAGCAAAACTAGAGCAGAATGGAATTCAATGTGGAGAAGTGTCCACATTGAATCAGAGAAAGACAAACCAGAATATTTTCTTAATGGGGAAAAGAACTGCAGAGGAGCAAAAAATTTTCAGATGTACAACTCACTAAAAGCTGGTCCACAGGTGCAAAAATTCATCATAATGGCTAATGGAATACTGGCCTTCACCTCGAAAGGATTAGAATTAAAAAGAGATTAAGTTGTGCTTCTGTTATACTGCACCCACATCAGATCCCATCTGGAATATTTCATTTAGTTCTGGACACCACAGGCCTGGAAGGACCAATTGTCTTTGGAGGGGATACAGTTCAGTTTCCCCAGAAAAACACTAGGGCCTGGATGTTCCAGTGGCCTCAGGAAAACCAAACCTACATATTTTTGCACCTCCCAAAATGCATACCCAACCCATGTGTGACTTTGCCTGGGATTTTTGTTTCTTCACACAGGCATGGGGTTGCAGAGCAGTGTGAGGGAGTTCCTGGGGATTGTAGGTGTGGATCCAGGCCAGTTAGAAGGCATGCATTGGTTCTCTAACATAGCAGCCCAGCTCCCAACATTGTTAAGTGCCCCTAAATCTAACCCCTTAAAACCCCACCCACCTGCATACAACATCATTCCTCCTCCATGTATTCTTCGTAGCCATTCATCAAGTATGCACTATGTACAGGTCTTACGAGCCATGCAATAGCAAAATAAATTACTTTAAAATAATTAGGAAAAATTAAACCTCTAACAATCTAATACAACCCTGAATCCAAACATACCATCATTGATACTGGGGGAAAAAAACACTCCAGTGCTAAAAAAAAATTGTAAGCCTGTAAAGGCTTATTATGTTTGTAAACAAACAAGAAACAACATGAAAGACATATTCTGTCGCTACAGCATCTTAAAAGTTTCAGTCTTGGATCAATAGATTGCTGAGCTGAAACCATAATTAGCTTTTGGAACCCAGCCAAGCGTTAATAATGGCTACAGCCATCATAAAAAATCCAGATACATTGCCTAAAACTGACAGAACAGGATGGTGTCCCATTTCTAATTCAAAGCAAAGTACCTGTCAATCAATGGGGAGGAGCAGGTGCAGATTTCTTTTCAGCTTTCAACATCAGTTTTTTTTTAAACAGTCAGAGGCATCTATTGATTTAAATCACAGCACTAAACAGGACAGCAGAGATTGACAGGACTTTTTTGTGTATTTTAACGCATTATGGCACTTTCTTCAATGGGAAAAGTACTATAATGCTTGAGAACACTTACACAATTATGGTCAATGTAAGGGTCAACTTACTTCTGCAGGACAGATCCCTATAATGAATCACTGCATTAAAACCACATCTACATTATAACAAAGCGTATAATATTGAATTTGGTGGTTTCAAAATATGTTACACTTACCTTTCAGAATTTTCCCAGCTCCTCAGCAGACTTCCAGTCCACGGTCATGAACTTTCCAAAATGATTCATTTTTTAGGGCTTCCAAAACCCACACCAGCACACGAAAATAGTATGCCGGAGGAAATACAATTTTCCTGTGGTCCTCACATTGGTGACCGCAACCTCGGAAAAGGTGCGTATACATTTTGCACTCAAGGCCTTCAAAACTTTGAAAAGGCCACATGAAAATAGTGTGGGGTCAGGAAGGCAGAGGAAAACTCATATTTCCAGCATTTAAAAAAAGACAAAGTTCAGTGTTTCATGATCCAATTTGCACCTCCATTGGGAGATGAAAATCTGGCCCTAGATCTTAAAGTGTTAAATTTTGAATACAGGTTGCATTAACTTAATTTACACTGCCTTGAGTTTAGAAGGTGGAGGCCTGATGTAATTGAGGTATCTAAAATGATGAAGGGATTCAATTAGGTGAGATAGAGAGAAACTATTTCCTCTGGTTGGCTATCCAGATCAAGCCATTTTAATCAAGCCATAAGAACTTTTCAGACTAGCAATAGTGAAAATTGAGTATTGCTGAAAAAAGAGATATGTTTAACCTTTTCATCTTGCACTCATCAGAGCACTTCGCAAGAATACCTATATAAGGGAAAAACAACAATTTATACTGTATGAGCAGAGAGTGTTGATTGATTGGCAAGTGGATTCTGACTGTCAATTGGTGCATTCTTCATGGCAATGTCTCTACCAATCAATTTTGAGTTTGGCTAGTAGTGTAAAACCAGTAATATTGGATCAGCCATCTGTTATAGATCTCTCCTGATTTTTATTTGGAAATAAAAATCGAGAGTAATGTATAATAGGTGGCTGCAGGTCCAATATTACCCATTTTACATTACTAGCAAGAGTCAAGATTACCCACATTTTCTGGCCACTGCATTGTAAATACCATTAGGGCCAGGTCATAAAGATCCAAGCCTGGTTCTTCTTTATACTCTCCTGTCTCCACTACTGTAATAACTGTTTGTTGAAACATAGCAGTAGACCAGGGTTAGCAGTGGGAATAGATCTATTTGGAGGGAGAGCAAGGTGTCTCCTGTCCCTCCAACCTCCCATGATGTCTTACCACCTGTAAATCATAGGCTCAGTGGAGGCCTCAGTGGATAACCTTTTGGTGTCTTTGAGGCCCTTTGGCTCACAAGGCTTTTCCACCCTCTTCTAGAATGGTAGCAGCTGTCCAGCAGCACCATATGCATCTCCCATGGGCAAATCCCCTCTGGTTGGCAGAATTCCACTATGATCAGATAGTGGCTTCCCACCCAGGAAATTGTTATGGGCATGGATTGAATAGCCAGCCTGTAGTATTGGGATCATTGTGATTGTTTTTTTTTAAAAGAAGCAATGAAGAACAATATCAAGATCATTTATTGTTGAAAAAAGAAACATTTCTAAGCTTTTCATCTTGCACTCATCAGGAGACTCACAAGAATACCAATATAAGCGGGGAGAAAAACAATTTATACTGTATGTGAAAAGAATGCTGATTGGTTGGTAAATGATGTTGCCATGGAGAATGCACCACTGATCATGACTGACAGTTAACTGCCAAGCATTGTTTGAAATTTAAACCAGACAGCTTGAACCTGATTGGTCAAGGCATTGCCCTGAGGAATGAGTCAGCGAATGGCTGTCACTTATTTTGTTTAGCTGAAACAGACGCAATGTGTATACATGTTCTTTCTGTCTGCAAAGAATAGGGCCCTGTGTATTAATATATGTAGCTTTCGGTACACACAAATGCGCCACATTACGAGCTCAGCTGACAATCTTAAATTGGTTGTCAATGTAATTTTTAGCACATTGAGGATTATTTAGCAAATGTTGTCCAATGACAGAGTCACATCTAATGTCAGACGCTGTGTTTTGAGTTTTGCAAGCACGGGCTGGTTGGGTACAGTCTGTACCTTGCCCATTGTGAACAGTGGCTGGGACATGCTGTTTGATACGATCCACCAGTCTTTGGGGAGTATGGCCCATATACGACTAAGAGGGGAGTTGAGGAGAAATTTCTTCACCCAGAGGATGGTGAGATTCTGGAACTCACTGCCTGAAAGGGCGGTTCAGTCAGAAACTCTTGTAACTTTAAAGAAATATTTAGATATTCACTTGCATTTCCAAAGCCTCCAGAGCTATGGGCCAAGTGCTGGAAAATGGGATTAGTGTAGTCAGATCTTTGTTGACTGGCGCGGACACAATGGGCCAAATGGCCTCCTTTTGTGCTGTAAATGTCTATGAGTCTATACCTAGCATCATACTGGCACTGAAATTTCATCAACCACATTACTCATTTGTGTGATAACCAGAACGTCATTTTGGCTTGACGGCAGCATCCTGTCAGTGGCGAGTACCACTCGTGTTGTTACTGTATAGTAGCAGCATGAAACAGCTAGCTTCACCTGTTGATCACATTTTTGAGGGGAATCTGAGACAGACTGGGCATTTTTCAGGACTGAAAGTGATGGCCTTAGGCCCGTTCATGAGTTTGCATGATAAACAGTGCAAAATGATCTGATCAGGGTGGTCATTATCCTGCAGGATGCCTTTGATGTGCCCTATTTCAGCAGCAAGCTTGCATGGTTAGCAAATGGCTTGGGCCCTATTTACAAGGTTGCCAATAAGACCAAACTTATAGCATGTGGATCTGTAAAAATCCCAACACGTCTATTGACCAGTGAAAGTAAACTTGCAGTAGACTGTGACAGAGAACCCCTGGTAGATTTCTCAACTAGTACGTCAAAGAAAGGGAGTTCATTTGACTGCTCCATTTCAAAGGTGAACTTGAGCGCTGGACAGAGCCCATTAAGACATGTAAGGAAATTGTTACATGTAGCTGCGGATTTAAACATAGCAAACGTATCATCCACATATCAGAAATATGCGAGGGGTAGGTCTTCAATTCCATTGAAGGCAGGTTTCTCATGGAACCCAACAAAGACGTTTGCAAGAGATGGACATAGAGGGAATCCCACGGCAACACCATCTATTTGGGCATATATGGTACCATTAAACCTGAACTCAACTGTGCATGTTGCCAAGTTCATAAGTTCAATGAATATTGATTCACACAATGGTGGCGGGTCTAGATCGCCATGATATAGTGCTGCAGCACAAATATCTATGGCTTCCTTAAATGGAACATTGGTGAATAGGCCAGCAATGTCAAATGAGCACATGGATACAGCATTTCTATAGATGTGCAAGGTTTTCGCAAATGTGAAGGAGTCTTCACCGTGTATATGGAAAACTTGGTTAAAACTGATTGTAGCAACTTACCCAACCATTTGGCCAATTCATGTTGTGCAGAGTTGGTCATAGATAAGATGGGGCATAGACAGACATCACTTTTGTGTATCTTGGCAGCCCATACATATGCGGACATAGTGAACCATGAGAAGAAACCCTGTCATATATATCAAGCAGTTGCTCATCACTCTTACACATGTCCAGAAAGACTTCTTTTTAGCTTACTTTCGAGCTAGAACTTAGACAAACAAAGAGCTTGTGATTAGCTGAGGCAGCCGACAGGAGAGAAGAGAATGGGTAGACATGTTATGCTAGTAATGTCGCTGGGTTAGTAATCCAGGGGCCCAGGCTAATGCTCCAAGGACACAGGTTGAAATTCTATCTTGGCAGCCAGTGGAATTTAAATTCAATTTTTCAAATCCGGAATTGAAAGCTAGTCTCAATAATGGTGACCATGAAATTGTCATCAATTGTCATAAAAATGCCTTTGCTTCTCTAATGCCCTTTAGGGAAGGGAATCTGCATCCTTATCTGGTCTGGCTTTCATGTGACTCCAGAGCCACGGTAATGTAACTCTTAACTGTCCTCTGAAATGACCTAGCAAGCCACTCAGCTCAAGGGCAATTAGGGATGGGCAACAAATGCTGGCCTTGCATGTGGGATGTTCCCAGCTCCTCAGCAGATTCCACCCCATGGTCACGACCTTTCCAAGGAGATGCATTTTTTCAGGGCTTCCAAAACCCACACCAGCACATGAAAATAGTATGTGGGAGGAAATACAATTTTCCTGTGATCCTCACATTGGCCCATGAAAAGATGAAGGAAAAAGGTGAAGATGGAAGACATTGGGAACATGGAAAATATGCAGGCTAGGTCTGGAATTAAAATAGAAAACACTGACATAACATGGTGGTGGTGTTGAGGGGGAGCAGACTGTCCTTTGGACATTTTGCCTGTGCATTTCCCTACTGTGGTAGATTGAAAGTGATATATGGCTGGAATAACAGATGGCTTCCCTGCAATTACAGTGATTTAAAAAAATAAGCAATTTGCGTTTTTTGGGGGGCGTTCTGAGGGCTATAAACTGAATCTCTATCTTTGACAATATTCCCATGTGCCAAGGCCTGACTGAAATAATTTAGCAAAAACTGCCAAATATTTCCACCAAGTCAAAACTAAATAGCAGTTTATACAGAATTTATCGGTACACTACTGCTTTTGATCAGTTATACACTGTAACGTCTGTGGGATACCTATTGCTGCCCATTTTGTTTTAAGGTGCATTTTCAGCTGCAGTGTGGGATTCTGTCAGTCAGTGCCCAATTTACACAGCTGGGCTTCAACTGGGACTGCTAAACAATGGACCATAAGAACCTCAGGAAGAAGAGTAGAGAGAAGTCATTTGGGCCATTTAATTGAATCATAGCTCACCTGCACCTCAGCCCCATTTACCTGCTTTTGCTCCATATCTCTCGAAACTCTTGTCCGATAAAAAATTGGTTGATCTCAGTCTTGAAAGGCACAATTGACCCATCATTTTAGGAAGACAGTGTCAAATTCCTACTACTCTTTGTGTCAAAAACAGCTTCCTAATTTCACGCGTGCATCTTGTGCTCAATTTCTCCATGAGAGGAAATAGTATTCTGCATCTAGTCTATCGAATCCTTTTAAACACTTACATCTCCTATGCTGAAAAGACCACAGCCCAAGCATTGCAAACCCTGGAGAGAAACTTTGCCAGAAAGTCCCTGGTCCCCATCTCCTGGCAGTTTGAAAGGAGAGAGTGTTTGGAGACATCTGCACTCTCTAAATTTTGAAGTTAACCAACGGTAAGCTTTAAAGACCCTCGGGGCACTTATTGAGGTTTGAGTCTGTCAAACCAAGTGCAGCGGGGTTTCCAGCCTAATTACACACCTTGTCCTCTGAGGTACCCTCACCAACTCCCATTCCTTTTCAGACAAGAACCTGATTGTGAAACATTGCAGTCCCAGCCTGACTGCAATGTGAATAAACTGCAGGATAGACACAGCCCAAAAACGGTGCGTCATTCTCTTCTTATATAAAGTCTTTTCTTTTAAATTTATTTTCAAATTGTCCAAACTATGCACTTTCTCCATTTAGTTTCATCCAACTGTGGTTGAAATTTAAGAATAAGTAGCACCGTTCTGCCAAAGTGAATGCACAGCTTCTAAAGATTTCTAGACAGATCAGATGTGACGGGACTAAACAATAGCTGATGAAGATAAGTGAGTGTGGAATAAAATATGATTAAAGTGAGGTTTTTTCTATTCCCTTTCAATTTAAAAATACACAGAACAAACTATTCATCTTCACTGCCCACATAATGAGTCAGTTGATCTGTGAAGAGAGAAAGAAAAAGAGCAGGAAGAAAAAGAAGCCACAAACTGAGAGCTACCAGAATACATTAAACAAGCTGAGCTCTTTTCTCTAGCAAAGAGAAGGCTGAGGGGTGACCCTATAGAGGTCTTTAAAATTTCATAGCATAGATGTCGAGAGATGTTTCCACTTTTAGAGAAACCTTGAACTAGGAACCGTAAATATGACAGTCACTTATAAATTCAATAAAGTATTTAGAAGAAACCTCTTTACCCAGGGAGTGGTAGAACGCAGAACTTTCTACCACAAGAAGTAGTTGAGGAAAATAGAATAAATGTCTTTAAGGGAAAGTTGAATAAGTACATGAGGGAGCAAGAAATAGAAGTGTATGCTGATAGGATTATATGAAGTAGGGTGGGAGGAGACTCATGTGGAGCGTAAATCCTGACATAAATCAGATGGGCCGAGTGGCCTGTTTCTGTGCTGTTAATACTATGCATTTTTACGTGAAAAAAAGTGAACAGAGGGGCGGGTGAAAGCTGCTGTGCAGTCAACGTCATGCAGGATGTCAACATTTTAACAGGGTCTGAAATGGCACAGGGTCAAATGCTGTTCACCTGCCCAGTTCTATTTAACCATTCAGAAGGCACACACTAAACTTGGAGTCTGGGAACGTACTCAATTATGGGGATGACTGCATACTTTGACGAGACAAGACTAGTGCTGGCAGGATAAAATAGTGCTCAGCTATAAAACCTGACCTTGTGATGGTGCCTTGAAATGATGGTCGCAATCTCGCCTCACTGAAGGAGCTGACAGGCCTTAATCACTACGTAAATACAAAGTACAGTGGCCTTCACTGCCAAACCACACATTTCAATATAATTCAAAGTTTGGTTTCAGGCGATCGTTACAGTCTCACACCTTTGTGAACCCAGGATTTTGCCCACGGAAATACCATTGTCATTGTTACCATTATGGTAGTTTCTTCAATCAGGCCTCAGCAGATGCACCAAGATGGTGGTGACAGTGGAGGAGGGAAAATGACCCAAAAGAACATAGGGCAGAATCTTCCGGCCAGTGTGCGGGGGCGGGCCCAACACACCAACGCATAAAATGAGCGATATTTTGGTAGGCATGCGCGCACAGGAGCTGGCTTTGCGCCCGCCAAAATGTTAAGGGTCTATTAAGGCCATTAAGAAATTAATTAAAGTATTTAAGAATGCTGCCCGTCCAACCTTAAGGTTGATGGGCAGGTGAAGAGCCCAAGCAGCCTTTGCGTTTTTCAGGAAACCTTATCCATGGGCGGGATGAGGTTTCCTGAAGCTTTTATAAAACAAATAAATACATTTTCCCATCTTTACAAACATATCCCAACTCATGTGACACAGACACATGAGGGGACATGTTTGAATAAATTTTTAAATTGCTTATTTATTTTTTTTCATATCCATTCAATCTCCCTGAGGCAGCTCCTTGCCTCAAGGAGATTGTTGTGCTTTCTCACGTGCATGCATGAAAGAGCGCTGGCTCCAACTCTCCCTCCTCCCCCCAACCAGCACAGGTAGTGCTGAGTGCTACCGGCCATGTATTACGCTGGGCAGGCCTTAATTGGCCCACCTGTGTAAAATGGCGGTGCGCAGCCGATCGCAGGCGGCGATCGGCTCCATGCCCGCCCCTGACCACTCCTGCCCAGCCTGCCGAGGAAAAATCCAGGCCATAATGTCATGAAAATGTTACTGTATATAATGTTATTGGAAATTATTTTAAATTGGATTTGTAGTAGGGTCTGTGTCTGTGGGTATGAGTGTGTGTGTCTTAACTGGATTAAAGCCAGCTAGCCTGAGTGCTCTGATGTATAGCAGTTTTGAGATGTTAAACAGTAAGATAGAGAGTACATTTGCATTTTGTTGAATAAACCATTCAAAGACTGGGGGTGAAATCTTGCACCTAGCTCAGAGAGACCAAGCAATATGTTTATATTACTAATAAAATTGGCACAATGAAAGGGATTTTATTGTTAGAAGAGGTAGAGTTCAAAGGGCCTGGTGATACAATGAGAATTTGCATTCAAAGGGAAGGCTAAGTATATACAGAAGAGAGTTTTGAGTGTTTAAGTCAGAGGCATGTAAGATCTAAGCCACCTGTAAAGCCTACAATGGTGCAAAGGAACCAAATTGAAAGGAACCTCATTTTGAATTCGTAAGATAAAATGTGCTTTGCCTGGTGTCTGTTTAAGTCTATGGGTTATTGTTGTCTTGATGAACATTTACCTGGGAGTGGTTAATTTGGGGTTTTGTTTAAAAGTTATTTTAATGACATGTGTATGTGTTTAATTTCTTATTAAACTAATAAATGTTTAATTTAATTTATATAAAAACCCACTGAAGGTTTGGTGGTTTTATTTTTGAATTCAGAGCTGCATCTCAAACATACCACTTGAAAATATAGGTTATGACTGTTGTTTAAAGTTTCCCTCTGGGATTTTAAATAACTCAACCTTTACCAACTGCCGTGTCATAACAATAATAAAAAAAACAAGTTTTTTTTTTAAATCCATATAATCAGAGCTAATAGCAGATTCTAGTCCTAAGTGTCAAATGTTGAGCTGGCCTTTTCCATTACAGTAATTATAGTAATAAGGGCTGGGAGAGTGGGGGAGGTGGCAGGACTTTTGGATTGATGTTTATCACCATTAAAGAATGAGGGTGGAAGGTAGAAAATTCTTTTTATGCAGAAGATGATTAAATCATGGTGAAATGGAAATTTGGTAGTGCTGGACTTATTTTTCAGACAGGAAGTGGATGCCTAAGCCTCCCATTTGATGGGCAGGAACTACACAGTCATTACAAACTGGAAGTGTGCTGCCCACCATGTGGTATAGGCAATAAATGGTATCCAGGACCAGAAGTAAGCAAGAGGTTTTGTGCCTGTTTGGGGCCCCCCTGCAATACTAGTTAATTTTCCTGTGGCAGTGTTGGAAAATCATGTGGTCTAATAGGCAGTTCTTTCTGTTACAGGCCTCTAACAAGAAGTTGGTTGTTAAAATAAGTACCTGATTGTGGAGCTGGCAGGAGTGCTCATCGATCTTGATCCCACAATGATCCATGGAATGCTGCCAGCCACCGCTATCCCCCCAACCCCTCCATCTGATTGTGACCTTAATTCTCTGACCCCAACCCACCCCAGTCTTGGCCTCTGATACTCATAGGGAAGAATTTTCGGGCCGGCGAGCGGGGGCGGTGCCCACTCACTGAGGCGTAAAATGACGCGCGGTGATATTGGGCATGTGTCCCAACGTCACTGCGCGTCATTTCAATTTTCAGTTCGGCGGGCATTCAGCTGACTCGGCTGCTTGCCCACCGAACTGTCAAAGGCCTATTAAGGCCATTTTAAAAGCCAATAAAGCAATAAGCTGAGCTGCCCGTCCAACCTGAAGGGCCCAGGAGGTCTTAGCATTTCTCATGGAGCCTCATCCGCAGGCAGGATGTGGTTTCATGAACGTTTTTAAAGTGTTTGAAAAATTTTAAATAAAATTAATGGACATGTCCCAGCTCATGTGACAGGTATACATGAGGGGGCATGTCCTTAACTTTTTTTTTACCTTTAATCAATGTTTTATAAGTGAAAGTAATCTCCCTGATACACCTCTGTGCCTCAGGGAGATTCCTGCACTCTTTTGTGCGCATGCCCCAGCCCCTCCCCCTCCCCCACCACCGCCCGCACAACTTCCGGTTGTGCGTCACCCACCCATGTAAAATGGTGGCACCCAGCCGATCGGGGGCGCCAATCGGCTGCGTGCCCACCCACACCTTCCCCCGCACAACTCCCCCGATGGAGAGAAAATTCTTCCCTTACACAAGATAATGAGGTTCCAAGTGCTTGAAGTTTCTACTATTGATACTTTAAAGGTTTTGGATGATTGACACTTTTATTGGGTTGTGATGAAGAGGAGGTTTTCTTTAAGGAAGTGGAAAGTTATCAATGAATAACTGTCTTTTAAAGCTTTTGTTTACACATCCAGCTCTCACTATGGGGTTTATTGCTTCCATGCAGTGCATAGTGCCTGAACAGGAATGGAAAGGCCATAGCTTGGCATGGTGGGGGGCTGACGGGCCATAGGGGTGAGTGTGGGAGAATACCTTGTCATGGGGGGTCATAAGGGGCCATGGTGGTGGTGGGGGGTGTTATCTTGGCATGGGGCAGCATGAGGAGGGCCTTTTGAACTTACCTTTCAAATAGTTCCCTCATGCAGGCTATGGTTCCTGACTACTCTGAGGAACCACGACGCTTTGAAAAGCTGGCCCAACTTCATGAAAATTGTGGAGGACCAGGACATGTCTATCCCCACAATGGAGCCGGCCAGATCGGGGGTGCAGGCTCGGAACCCAAACCAGCTTGCACCCTTTAAGAGCAGCCCTGAAAATCAAGAACTCCAGGAATGGGGTCAGGAATTAGGGAATTGGGGCCCACCACCATTTTTAAAGGGCCTCTTGGTGAAAATCCAGCCCTTTGTCTTCCATAAATTGTCCTTTTGAATCAGGATGTTATCATTGAAAGATGTAATAGAGGTGTCAGCTGTGGCTCAGTTCATAGCACCCTCGCCTTTGAATCAGAGGGTTGTGGGTTCATGTCCCACTCCTGGAAAACCAAGAACTGTGATTGTACTCGAAAGAGTTGCAATCTGTGACTGTTGATAACTCGAAAGAGTTTGAAAGATGTAATTAAAGACCAATTAAATTAACCGAACAACAGCTAGAACCAATCAATAAGCTAGCTAATTGTAACCTGATCTGACATTGTGAGAAGCCAATTAAAAGGGATAAAATTCCAAAGCTGAGATATACTCATTTCTAGCCATGTACTGCAAGTAGCAGAAGAGACAAGATTCTGGTCAAGCATTGCTGTCAAAGAAGAAAAGCTGAATGTTGCACTACTGCAGCCTGATCACCCATTGGAAGTTATAAACATCTGTTTTGGATTGATAACTATATATTTTTCCTTCTGTATTGATTGAGTTACAATTAGAATTGTGTCTGGCTTGGAAAGGAGGTAGTGAATGGATCATAATATCAGTCGTGCATTCTGTAGATTTGATAAAGAGGGCTTACCTGTACGAACCACCACCCGCACCTACCTCACAACCCCCCACCCCACCACCTCCATATATTCAGGCTTAAGGAATTCTATATTTTAACTGTATCAATAAGCAGTTTTTATTTTGAATAAACTCATATCAATTTACCATCTGAAGAGTCCTGTCTTATAGGCCAAAGGTCCTGTTTGAACCTGGTTGAATTAAATCACAGGTGAACTGGGTTTCTTGCTTAAGCAGAATTACAGTTTAATATCTCAATATACCCAGCCAAATTCCTTTATCTGACATGTAAGCTGTAAACAATGTGGGCTACAAAATTAACTGGGTACACTCCCACTTCAAGTGACCAGATGCAGAAGTGAGTCCGCTTTCTCAGACTATGCAGAGAGTATCACACCAAGTGGTGCATTCACCTACAGAACAATTGACAGCCAATGACCATGAGTGCGCGATGATGTCGGGACGCTCGCCCGCCCACCAAGCGAAAAACTTTACCCATGGAACTTTGCTGTGGTTACAAACAGCTAACATAATCTTCAATGTCTATAAGATTGCTATATGACTTATGGCAAGAGAGTGGCTAAAAGGTGCAAATTAAATAGAGAATTAGATAATTTGTTCAGATATGAGAAAATAACATGCAAAGAACTGCATGGGAAATAAGAGTGAAAATAGAGAGAAAGGTACTGGCAAATTGGGCAAATCCTGAACTGATTGACCATTTCAAGAGTCGGATCATCGTGTAAGCACATCCTTAAGAAGATTTTATATCTGAGACTGTCAGGTACAAGGTAGATTGCAGAAACTAAGGCAAACACAATCTTCCTGCTGTCAAATCAGATTAGTAAACTGATTCCTCTGTGATTGGTAACCTTTGCAATGTCAGAATATCGTTGAATTGGAACCAGAATCATGTGAGGCCAGAAATTCCTGATAATTTCAATCACCCTCAAATTACTGACAAGAGTCTTTTCTCAAACAGACAATATCATCGATTGTCTGTAAATATCAGCAACAGATCTTTATCTTGAACAAACTAAAGTAACGTGTGTGAAAGTACTCAGTTTACTGGTCAAGGGCAGGTAATCCTTTTCCATTTGTAATGACTTGAAGCTTGTTTGGGATGTAATATTGCAACAACTAGAACAACCTGCCATTATATAGCGCCTTTACTGTAATAAAACATCTCAAGGCATTCCCTTTCTTGAGATGCAAATATCGCTGGCAAGTTATCGTTTGTTTCCCACCCCCAGGTGGCCTGCGAAGCTGGGCCACCTTCTGTTTGATACAATTGAGTGGCAACTTCAGAGAACAGTTAAGAGTTAACATGGACAAAATTCAATAGCGATTGACACGCACACGTTGCTTTTGATGCAGGCATCAGGCCAACTTTGTGCTGCCTGGTAATTGATGTCATAGTACATCCAACATTGAATGTGATGTTGAGCTGGCCCAGATTTGTGTGAGGCTAGCACCATTAAAGTTAGTCTGTACTCTTTAAAGTCAGCCTGCAGCTCTCTTAATGGAATCTGTTTACAGAATAGAGACTGGACAGAAAGAAAAGTGAATTATGGTGCAACAGGGGAAAGAGACAGTTCCAAGGCTCTCTGATGCTGCCCTGGATGCATTGGAGGAGGAGGTGGAGAGAAGGAGAGACATGGGGGAGAAGTTTCCCCATGTCGGGCGGGCTGAGTGGGAGCTGGTGCGGGCGGGTGCGGACTTGATCACCGCCCCGGTTGGGTCCGCGCCGCTATTTTACGCGGGTGTGCCAATTATGGCCCACTTGGCATATTTCTCGACTCCCGAGGGTAGCGGCAGTGGGCGGGCGACGGCAGGCATGCACAGACCCCCGGGTCCAATGGCGACCCAGCAGCCTGTTTAAAGGAAGGCCTGGCAGACTTTGCAAAGCTGCTCACAATGGCTGGCAGAAGAGCTCAGCAGAGAGGTACTGTGCAGCATGCAAGTCCGGAGGGTAGGCCAGCGGGGCAGGCCAGGCCAGTGGGGTGTTGGGGATGCGAGGCAGGCCAGGCCGGAGGGTAGGCCAGTGGGGCAGAGTGCCCCTCATTTCTCAAATGAGTGCCTAGCTGCCGTCCTGGAGGAGGTGGCAGCGGCGGGAGGTCCTGCTTCCGAGGGATGGGAGGCGGAGGCCCCTCCACCTGACCAAACGTGCGTGGGAGGTGGTGGCCGAGAGTGTGGGCTCCCATGATGTGGTGCGACGAATATGGCTCCAGTGCCGCAAAAGATTCAACAACCTCCTGCGCTCAGGAAGGGTGAGTATCATGTTGGCTGAAGACACTGAATGCAGCCGTCAACCTTTCCCCTAACCACCCCCCACACCCACATGCCCCCACCAACTCTGAGTACAGTAACCTCATTGAGTCCCTCACGGCATGGATCCCTCGCTGGGTGTGACAGCAGAGATTGCCCATGTTCAGTTCACCCTGAGAAGGTTGAGCTAGGATGTGTTCTGAATCCACAGCATGTGTGACACTGACACCCCGAATATAGAATGGGGGTGAAAGTCAAGGGTCTGCATCTAGGCAGAGTGCTGGAACTGGGAAGCATGTCAAAGTCAGGGTGCTAACATGCTGGGAGGGGAGCTTCCAGTTGGCGGGGCACTAATCCATCTGCTGGTGTTTGTGCTCCACATGCTTATGCCTCCTTGCTTAGCAAGGTTACACCTTGTGGTGCCACATGTGATGGAGGCAGCATTTGGGCAATGTGGAGGGTGGGGGGGGGTCAGCCCCAGCTTGTTTGGGTGAGTGTGCGGCAGCTGCGGGGTGACGAAGAACTGGAGTCCTGCAATGTCCCACTCTGGCTGGGTTGGCAGGGATGTGATGGGAATTCAGGTACAGGCTGGACTAATCAATGCTCCTCTCTCCTTTTCAGAAGACTGCGCACAATTCCGCCGAGTGGATGCAGACTGGTGGAGGTCAGGCCCAGTTTGCCATCCTGATACCTTTTGAGCAGCAGGCCATGGATCTGGAGAGGCGCCATGTCCCCCCGGTCCACCGGTGGCGGTGAGGCTGGGGTGCCATAGGGAGGTATGTTTGCCAAGCACTCAGGTTACCATGTGTGTCCCAGAAGCCATGGCACTGCTGAATGCTCAGTGATTGAAGTTAGGGGCTGAGCGGGAGTTAGCAACACGGGTTGACCATTGATTATGGGAGGATGAGCGCATAATGATCCGGGGGAGCAGCATGCAAATTGACGTTGTCTGCACTGTAACTAATCAAATGTCCTTGTACTTCCTTTCAGCATCACCTGAGCAGGGACGGGAGGAGGAGGCAGGGAGCCCACCTCTCACCCTTGAGCGCCCAGAGGAAATCCACTCCGCAGCATCACACCATCTCTGCCAAGCAGGTACCAGCACAGACACTAGCACCTCAGTGGGAATGAGATCTTTGGGGCATAGCGGTGAGGGTACTTCACACTCGCTTGAGGTGAGGCCGGAGACAGAGAGTGCCCACGGTGCCGGCAGTCGGAGTTCTGCAGGGGACCAGGCACATGCTCAGTCAGTTGCTGATGATGTGCCTCTGGAGTCGTCTGTGAGGCAGCGAATGCTGGAAATGCAGCAGGGTATATGGGAGGATCTGGCGGAGATACATGAAGCTATGCGTGGCATGGTGCCTGTGCTGGAGGAGTCCACGCGGAGCATTGCCGATGCAATGAGCCTTATGGCTGAGCGCCATGCTTCCTCCATGGAGAGAATGTTGACTCTTGTGGAGAGGCAGCTCCAGGAGAACAATCAGGGCCTCCTGGGATTGCACTCGGACCTGCAAGCCCTCGCAGTGGTATTAACCTCAGCTGGTCATTGCCCATGTGGGAGATGGTTTGGGCACCAAGTATCCCAGCTCAGTGCCCATCCATCTACAGTGAGCAGGGAGGTCCAAAGCGACCTCATGTTGGCACAGCAGCTGCCTGTCATCTCTGCGGGCTCCTCTCAGGGCGCTCCGGATGAAGGCAGCAGCTCCTTCTCCCCTCAGCCAGTAACCATGGCATCCGAAGAGGCTGCGATGACTGGGGAGAAGCCAACTGTGGAACTGGCAGCTCCCTCCCAGACGGGGCCAGCACAGGCTCCACGGGCTACAAGATGTCCACCAAGGTCATCAAGGCCAACAGGACAACAGAATCAGCAGGCTGTCTCAGACGCATGTGCCAGTGAGGGGACAGCACCTAGAAGTAGCACCCGTAAGCATAAATTTAGGGCACCTTAGGCAAACCACGGGTTTCTCACTGGTGCTTTTATGTTGCCCCGTATTAGTTCATTGAAGACTTGCTACAATGTGCAACACCTTGATTTTTTTATTTCTGAAGTTACTTTTGTAATCTCAATAAATGTTGACATGTTGCCATGCCTCAGGGTGATTCCTTACTTCTGCAGGTGGACGGGAACCCAAGACATTATGAGTGACATTGTTTGACATTGAGCTTTATTGACAAGGGCCTTAGTTAATGTTAGTATCCAGGCTGATTTAGCACTCAGGTATCAAGTGTGGAGCCTGCAGTCCTGGTGTGTGCTGAAGGTCCATCTGTGGTGTGCTAGCTGAAGGTTCTTTGGATTAAAGACTCCCGGGTGTCCCTGCCTCCCTGGAGTATGCCCGCGTCAGTGTCTATCCCCTCAGCGTTCTCCTGTGCGTGCTCAACCTCAGACTCATTACTGGACTCATCGTGTGCATCTGCAGCCTCAGCCACTGCGTCCACGTCTTCCTCTTCCATTGCATCCCCCCTTCCAGCGCCAGATTGTGGAGAGCGCAGCATGCAATTACTATCAGCGACACATGATCTGGGGGGGGCATTGCTGCGCGGCCCCGAATGGTCCAGGCATTGGAAGCGCATCTTGAGAAGACCGATGGTTCTCTCCAACACAGCCCTTGTGGAGGCGTAGCTCCTATTGTACCGCTGCTCAGCTTCTGTTCTTGGATGGCGGAGAGGCATCATGAGCCACCTTTTGAGGGGATAGCCCTTCTCACCCAGCAGCCATCCATCAAGCCGGGCTGGAGCGCTGAAGAGCCCCGACACCTGGGAGTGTCTGAGGATGTAAGCGTCATAGGAGCTGCCTGGGTACCTTGCACAGACTTGTAGAATCTGCATCCTGTGGTCACACACTATCTGCACGTTCATAAAGTGGAAACCCTTCCTGTTGACGAAGGCACCGGGCTCACCTGCTGGCGCCTTGATGGCCACATGTGTACAGTCTATAGCACCCTGGACACGGGGGAAGCCAGCAATGGCCGCGAAGCCTCTGGCTCACTGTGTCTGACAGGCTTCGTCCCAGTGGTAGTAGATGAAAGTGAATGCACGCCTGAACAGAGCGTCTGTCACTTGCCTGACACAAGCGTGGACAGCTGATTGGGAGACTCCACAAAGATCACCCATTGACCCCTGGAAAGAGCCGGAGGCATAGAAGCTGAGGGCAGCTGTGACCTTTAGCGCCACTGTCATGGGGTGTCCACTGACACTATTTGCGGAGATCTCAGGGCCTATCATCTGACAGATGGAGGTCACTGTCTCCCTTGAGAGACAGAACCTCCTTTGTCACTGCACCTCAGACATATTGAGGTAGCTGCTTCACCACCTATGTACCCTGGCAGCAGGATAGTGGCCCCTTTCGCCTTGGACTTCCTGTTGGCCCTGCGCCCCCTGTGCCTGCGCCTCTCCTCCCAAAGGTGGCTCCCCTGGAGGCTGAATGTTCACTCCTGGCCTCCTCCCCCTTCTGGCCCTCCCTTCCTCCTCATAGGAGATGCCTCCAATGGAGTGCACAACTCCCATTCCCAGTCTAAGGGAAGGTTTCCTGAAAGCTGCAGGCCCCAAAAATGATCTTTATTGTAGCGTCCTGACCTAAAGGTGGTTATTCCTGTCCAAGCAGCTGGTATGAGTTTTGAAGTATTCCTGCTCACACAGGCAAGTATCAGTAACTTTCACACTTAAACACCTGAAAGATCACATTTGTGACCCCACTCACCCCTCTTTTCCTGCCTGTGGATGAGGTTTATACAAATGTCTCCTGTCCACCTGCCCGTTGCGCCCGAGCAGCGCCCTGAAGATCGCGCGGGCCCCGAAAAATTGCAGTCAATTGCTGCCTCAAAGGCCTTAACTACATGATTAATTAATGGTGGGCGCACGTCGGAGAACATCGCTCGCCCGCCCGCCTAAATATCACAATGGCGCATGGTGACTTCGGGACACTCACCCGACATCACCGCGCATCATTTTACGCCTCGGCATGTGGGGCCTGCCCCTGCACACCAACGGGAAAATCCTGGCCATGGTCTATCCAAAGGGGTGCAGGACGCTCCAGACAAACTTTCTGAAGGCAGTGGGAGCAAATAGCTGTGGCAGTGAACGACAGGAGTCAAACCTCGAGGTCCTTGATGTGGTGCCACAAAAAGTTGCATGACAGGTCAAGGTCAGTGAATATACCTTCAGAAACCGTACCCCACAAACTGCACCACCAGCCTCTGCCCCTGCTTAATGCACCACACTCCCATAACTTAGCATCCAATAACCTTTAGGATTCACAACTCATGCCTAACATTCATAGCTTCAGCTCACCCTCACGCGCTTAGCACTGCTGCTAGCCTCACACCCACATCTCACCGCTGTACACACTGGCAGCTATTCAGCCACATCACGCAAACACATAGCCACACTCACTGTGGCACACTTCCTTCTCTTTTGCAAGGCATGTACTGTCGGAATAAAAATTGACTGTTGAAGTTTAAAAATCCCTCCAAAGACAGGTGTCATTTAAGTGCCGGCATGGGTGGTCACCATCTTTGTTATTCGCCACGAGGGGTGTGCTCTGTCTGGGCGGGTCTTAAACTCCAGCACATCTTTGCAACATATCCCCTATCACCTGCTTGATCCCTTATGACCAGTTATAGGGTACCAGTTAGTAAAACATCCATATGTTGGGTGAAAGGTTGAGGCTGACTACTAAAGCGAGTATGGCATGTCATGATTGAAAAGTGGGGAATGACTTATATGCTGAGTATATACAAAAACGTGATTTTTGGGGGTTGAGAAAATGGGATCATCTTATACGTCAGGTCGACTTATCCGCCACGATCCATGGTAACTGGAGTCAGCAGGATCTAACTGGTTGGGGATAGCGACAGCTGCATGTCCTTACCCCTGTTGAGAAAATGGTGCTCACCATCCTTGGAGTGGCCATTGCTGAACTCATGGTCAGAGTTCGGGTTCCGATCATTGAAGATGAAGGCATCCTCATACCTATTCCTCCTTCTCACATCCCACTTTCTCTTCGTACCACATTCTCATCCAATTTACAAGCTGCAGGTGATTTAAGCAGACACCTCTTTCCTTCCGCCCCACTACACTCGTCACAACCCCTACCATTGTGCCTTTCTTCTTTCGGACACCCGGACACTGCAGCCTGAGCAGGCAGTGATGAAACAGCCAGAGATAGAAAAGTAGCAAGACAGTGATGGAGAGGATACACTGTCACTTGCTTTCAGCCTCGCAGGCACAAGCCCAGATACTCACAGTGCATGTAATTTAGAGGATACCTTAGAGACAGGATCTGCATGTGGTGAGACACCAGACAGGAATAGCCTGTCATGAGCTCAAAGGGCAAGGAAAGCACAGGTGCCAGCTTGCCAGAGGGTGAGGTTGAACATGAGTTCTTCTGCAGAGGACCAACAGAACCTGACTGAAGTGCGTGGTGCATTGGCAGGTCTGCCAGGAAGCCTGCAGGCAATGTCAAGGAACATGGATGAGTCTGGCACTAACTTGGCACAGGGCTTTGTGCAGAACTGGAGCCCATCCTTTCCATTGTGGAAGTGGTGGCCACCTCCATTCATGCAGTTGTGAACTGAACCATGATGCAGCATTTGATTGCTGATGTCTTGGCTCCCACTGCAGCATAAGCAGGCAATCTCTGGGTGCTGCAGTGAAATCTCAGGCTCCTGTTAAGCAAAATCAGCTTGCTGTCTCACACACACACAGACTTCTGGCATCATGGCTGCTGATAGCAATGTTTAGAAGGGCTTGCAGAGCATCACAATAATCCAATAACCCATCCTCCAACAGATTTCCAGGATTGCTATGGTGCTGCCCCGAGGGAGTGCCAGGAATGCCATGGAGCATCCTCACTCAGGGAGACAGCATTCATCCTCCCACCTCTGTTGCTTTGCATGGTATTACCTCTCAAGCAGCCAGACTGCTGTTGCCAATGTTGAATTGGTACAGTTTGACATTGAGCCTTTTAAGGCTGGAGAACATCTGTAGTCTCCATTAGCAGCCTTCCATCAGCAATGATGCAGCTACTGGTGAGGGACAGTGTAGGAGCACTAAGGAAGGTCCACAGAAGACAGGCACTAAGGGAATGCACTGGGATGATTAATTGATGTTAATATGCAATATGACATGGTTTATAAGTTTGGTTTGGAATGTTTTATTTTGTGCTGGCTTTAATTTTTACATTGTGGCCAAGATGATTCTGTGATGGTCAGTGATATAGGAAAGGGAAGCGTTGAGGGAGTGGAGTGCCTTTCAGTTGCAGTACATCTCAGAGTTGATATGCAGCACCTGCAAAGTGATTTGTGTGCAGTCTCTGGCAAGAGCAAAGCAAATATTTTCATCTCACTTTGCATAGGAAGCCTCAGTGACCTTCTCAATGCAACAATAGATGGCAAACTGAGATGTTGTAAATATCACCAACTCCAGTCTGGAAGGAACCCAAAGCATAGAAGTCCATGCTCACAGTCTCTTTCACAGCCACTGGTAATGCTGTCCCTGTCCCTGTTTTGAGGTTGCAGTTGTGACTGCAGCAAATGGCAGATTTTAATGAGGACACCAATGCAGAAGTGCAAACTTCTGACATACAGTTCCTCCCTGAGGCTGAGAGAGAGGCATTGTTCCCTGAACACACTGGGTGAATATGACCTCCTATTGAAAACCTTTATCCCCTTCCTCCTCTTCCTTCTTCTGTTAATGGTTCTATTATCTTTATCCCCGACAAGGTAATCCCTCTAACTTATTGCAAGCTTAAAGTCTCAACTAAAAGAGATTTCTAAGTATCAAAGGAACATAGACTTGGACAGGATCCTCAAATACAATTCCTCTCCTCCAAGAGTCTCAAAGCGTACAAAATAATCTTAGGTGGGACATATATTGAGGCATGTCTTAGTGGACCAACTTCTTTGAAAGTTTACCAATACCAGCTCTTAGAAATCTAAGCAAGACTTCTAGAGTAATGTGTCTATGTGGGTTCTCGAGTTAAGATGCTTTAGACTTCACCCTTTGTATGTTTCAAAGATGCATGTCTTTTATTGAAGCAAATTACCGATTAAAGCTTATACATAGGTTATAGGTAATAACTCTAACTAGTCATAACGTCAATAATGTAGGGCAGAATTTTCCCGGTGGCGTGCGGGGCCCGCACATCTGCGCGTAAAATGGCGCGCTGTGACATCAGGCGAGTGTCCCGTCGTCACCGTGTGCCATCGTGATATTTCACTGGACAGGTGTGCGATGAAGTCTGATGCGCGCCCGCCATTAATTAACGGGTCACTTAAAGCCCTTTAGTCTTCAATCGATGCTGATTTTTCAGCGCCCATGCAATCTTCAGGTTGGCGCACGGGCACAACGGGCAGGCGGGTAGGACACATTTATATTAAGCTCATCCAAGGGCGGGATAAGAGGGCTCACTGGGGTCTCGAGAGTGCACAGTCAAATATCTATTTTTGAACGTTTTTGAAACTTGCCTGTCTGATCTGCAGTACTTCAAAACGCATACCAGCTGCTTTTTCTGGACTCTTAACCTTCAGGTCAGCACTCTGCAGGGAGGAATCTTTTCTTAGCCTGCAGGTTTCAGGAAGACTTCCCTTGGCCTGGGAATGGGAGCTGAACTGTCGACTGGAGGCACCTCCTCTGAGGAGGAAGGGAGGGCTAGAAGGGGCAAGGGTGAGGAGGCTAGGAGTGCACATTCAGCCTCCAGGGGAGCCACCTTTGGGAGGACAGGCGCAGGCACAAGGGGTGCAGGGCCAAGAGGTAGTCCAATGTGGAAGGGGCTGCAGAAGACGCCACTATCCTGCTGCCAGGATATACAGGCGGCGAAGCAGCTACCTCAATATGTCTGAGGTGCAGTGCCGAAGGAGGCTCCACCTCTCAAGGGAGACAGTCAACTATATCTGTCAGATGAAAAGACCTGAGATCTCCACTAACTGTGTCATGCCAATGGCTCTAAAGGTCATAGCTGCCCACAACTTCTATACCTCTGGCTCCTTCCAGGGGTCGGTGGGTGATCTTTGCGGTGTCTCCCAATCAGCTGTCCACGCTTGTGTCAAGCAGGTTACAGACACACTTTTCAGGTGTGCATTGACCTTCATCCACTTCTCTTGGGACCAGGCAAGCCAGACACAGTGAGCCAGAGGCTTCGCGGTCATTGCTGGCTTCCCCCGTGTCCAGGGTGCAATAGACTGTACACATGTGGCCATCAAGGCGCCAGCAGGTGAGCTGGTGTCATGAAAGATAGTGTGTGATCACGGGGTGCAGATTCTACAAGTCTGTGCAAGGTACCCAGGCAGCTTTCACGACGCCTACATCCTCACACACTCACAGGTCCTGGGGCTCTTCAGTGCTCCAGCACGCCTTGATGGATGGCTGCTAGGTGACAAGGGCTATCCCCTCAGAAGGTGGCTCATGACCCGGCTCTGCCATCCAAGAACAGAAGCTGAGCAGCGTTACAATAGGAGCCATGGCACCACAAGGGCTGTGATAGAGAGAACCATCGGTCTTCTCAAGATGCGCTTCCGATGCCTGGACTGGTTAGGTGGCGCACTCCAGTACCCCCCAGATCGTGTCTCGGCGATAGTGGTTGCATGCTGCGCTCTCCATAATCTTGCGCTGGAAAGGGGGGACGCAATGGATGATGAAGATGTCGACGCAGTGGCTGCGGCTGCACATGATGAGCCCAGCAGTGAGTCCGAGGATGAGCACGCACAGGGAAATGCTGAGGGGGTAGACGCTGACCCGGGCATACTCCAGGGAGGCAGGGACACCCGGGAGTCTTTAATCCAATGAACCTTCGGCTAGCACACCACAGATGGACCTCCAGGACAAGCCTGGGCTGTAGGCTCCATACTCGATACCTAAGCGCAAAATCTGCCTGGATAGGAACAGTCACTAAGAGCCTTTTTAATAAAGCTGAATGTTCAGCAAAGCACTCATTACAGTTTTGGAAACTATACACATGCAGAAGAAAAGACATGGGGTGCAGGGCCAAGAAGTAGTCCAATGTGGAAGGGGCTGCAGAAGACGCCACTATCCTGCTGCCAGGATATACAGGCGGCGAAGCAGCTACCTCAATATGTCTGAGGTGCAGTGCCGAAGGACCATGGCGACATGTCTGAATTTAATATGTCAAGCAAACCAACTTATTCCAGGAAAAAAAAAATAGTTTTACAAATCAAAACAAATCATAAGGACCTCATCTCGGGCCAACACAAAAACACCAGTGGAAAATCCGTGGTGTGCCTAAGATGCTTTTTGCTTTTGTTTCTGGGTGCTACATCTTGGTGCTGCCCCATTACTTGGAGTGGCATCTGTGACAGGCTGCTGACTCTGCTGCCCTGTTGGCCTCTATGACCTTGGCGGTCGTCCTCTGGCCCGTGGAGCCTGTGCTGGCCCTGCCTGGGAGGGATCTGCCAGTTCCACAGCTGGCATCTCCCATGGAGACAGTGGCAACTCTCGTGGAGAAGCCCCTCCAGGAGACCCACCAGGGCCAGTCGTCGCAGCCTCACTGGATGATACGGTCACTGGGAGAGGGGAGGAGGAGCTGCCATCCTCATCCGGAGCGCCCTGAGAGGTGCCCGTAGAGACACCAGGCAGATGCTGTGCTGACGTGAGGTCGCTTCGGACCTCCCTGCTTACCGTGGATGGATAGGCGCCGAGCTGGGAAACTTGGTGCCCAGACCATCTCCCACACTGGCACTGACCAGCTGAGGTCAATGTTGATGTGCGGGCTTGCAGGTCAGAGTGCATCCCCAGGAAGCCCTGATTGGTCTCCTGGAGGAGCCTCTCCGCGAGCACTCGGCCATGAGGCTCATTGCTTCAGCGATCTTCCGCATACAGTCCCCCACCATGGAGACCAAGCCAAACATAGCCTCATGTATCTCCCCCAGATGCTCCCGCACACCCGGCCGCATTTCCTGCAGCTGCTGCGTCACAGACGGCTCCAGGGGCACATCATCAGGCACCGACTGAGCATGTGCCTGGTCCCCTGCAGTCCTCTGACTGTTGGTGCCCTGGGCACACTCTGTCTCTGCCAGCTCCTCCAGCGACAGTGAAGTGCCGTCACCACTGTGCCCCGGGACAGTAGCTGATGTTTGAATTCCCACCGAGATGCTAGTATCTGCGCTGGTGCCTGCCTGGCAGAGGTGGTGTGATTCTGGTGAGACTTCAGGGCCCTCAGGCGTGAGAGGGGGCATCTGCTGCTCCTCCTCCCGGCCCTGCTCCACTGATGCTGAAAGGAAGAACAAGGACATTGGATCAGTTAACGTGGCGACAATGTCAGTGTGCATCCCTGTCCCCCGGATCATTATGCGCTCATCCTTCCATAAGCAATTGTCAAGCCATGTTGCAAAATTAAATAAATTAACATTAAGCAGTGCTATGGCTGTTGGGAGAACAATGCTGACCTCACTGTTGGGCATAAATACCTGGCCGTGGCACCCCAGCCTCACCGACACCAGTGGACCTGGGCGCATGGCACCTCTCCAGATCCAGGGCCTCCTGTTTGAAGTGGCTAAGAATGGCTAACTGCACCTGGCCGCCGCCAGTCCTCACCCGATCTGCAGCATTATGAGCAATCTTCTCCTGAAAATGAGAGACGAGCATTGATTATTGCTACTTGTACCTGGATTCTCTTTGCGGATGGCCTACCCCAACCAGAGTGGGACATTGCAGGGCTCCAGAGCCTCCTCACTCCACTGCTATTGAACAGTCACACAAAGATGCTAGGCCTGTTCCCCCCACATCCCACCCCAACCAACCCCCCTCGCCTCCTTAGCCAAATGCTGCCTATATCACAAAAAGCACCACACGGTATATCCTTCCACAGCAAGGAGGCGCAAGCACATGGAGCGCAGAGTGCAGTAAATGATTTGTTGCCTCGACACCTCGAAGCTCCCCTCCCAGCATGTCATCACCCTGACTTGGACATGTCCCGGAGTTCAAACACAGCGCCTGGGTGCAGCTCCTCCAGGTTGCCCCCAAACCAGTTATGTGGGACTAATGTAACACATGCTGCGGGGGCTAACACATTCTTCATCACCCTCTCAGGCTGACCCCAGCATGGGCAATACCTGCTGGCCCACCCAGTAAAGGACATATGCTGTCAATGATTTAATGCAGTCACTACACTCAGACTTGGGGGTTTGGGGAGCACTGGGGCTAACCTGACCTGCTGGGTTACACGACCAATGCCAACATGGTACTCACCCTTCCTGAGTGCAACAAGTCGCTTGCAACACTGGATCCAGGTGCACCGCACCACGTCGCAAGAGCTCACCACCTCCACCACCTCCTCCCTGGCACGTTTGGTCATATGAGGGGGGCCTCCTCCTCCCATCCTGGGGAACCAGCGCCTCCCGCTGTGCTGCCACCTCCTCGAGGAGGGCAGTAAGGCAGTCATCTGAGAAACGAGGGGCACACTAGCTCCCCGCCCTATCCTCTGGCCTGGCCTGCTCCACTGGCCTACCCTCCGGACTGGCCTGCTCACCAGAAGCCTTGTGGTGAGTCCTTCCGCTTGCCATTGTGAGCAGCCTTGCAAAGGCTGCCAGCGCTTCAGTTAAACAGGCCTCCGGGTCGCCTTGAACCCGGCAGACAATGCACTCCTGCCTCCGCGCGCCCACTCCCGCTGTCCTCGGGAGTCGCGCATTACGTTGGGCGGGCCTTTATTGGCCCACCCTCATAAAATGGCAGCGTGGACCTGATCGCGGGCGGCGATCGGGTCTGCGCCCGCCCCTGCCCGCTCCGCCCCTCCGGCAACCAGAAAATTCAGCTGGTAGTAAAGGTACATGCAATTTTGATTCCACCTTATTAGCAAAGATATTGAAAGATACTCAAACAAATATATGAAAGAAAATTGATACTCTCAAATCCCAATATGGTTAGAAAAGTACCTCTGTGTCAAAAACCAGCGAGGGGGGATTCAACAAAGGAACTCAACCTCTTTGAGTCCCAGGATAGCTGAATGCTGACTGATCTATTTATGCTAATAGTGTGTATTTTAAAGTCAGTTTAGCTGAGGTAAAACAATGCCTGACTAAAATTACGTCTCACTATGTGTCTGTTTTAAAACTATCCTAGCTGAGCTCAGAAAAGGCTTCTATTATTCATTGTATTCGTGTTGGTGAATACATTATATTATCTTATCTGAGAGTGACATTGTTCATAATGTTTCAAAAACAACTTCATTCATGAATTTTAGACTCCAGGTATACACCCGGCTATTCTGGCTGTGTCTCAATTTTCACAGACTAAAGGTCGTTGTGTTTACTTTACACATATTGGTAATAATTCAAGTTAGCAGCCATTTTCATGTCAAGGTAGCCATTTTATACTGCTAATTTAGGATTAACAATTTAAAATCTTAGGTTCCTCATTGGATTTGTGAGTTTCATCACACTTTCCCCAGCTACTCAATGTCACGTCTGCTAATTGATCCAGTCATACTGTAGTCCATGGGGAATGCCTATCACTGCATCCATATCTGGGAGAAAATGGCTAGAGCAGTCCTTGAAGACAGGCTCAAGTCCTTAAGCACATGCCAGACCATTCGCTTTAGATTTCCACCAAGCACTTCTACAATCACAGCAACAGTCAGTAGAATCAATTAACAACTAACCTGAAAGTAGCTGATGACCCCTGTAAGTTGCACTGGTATGTGGGCAGGGGGGGGTGCGAGGGGCTGGATGGGGAGGTGCACAGGGATCCTTCCTGCTGCTGGATGTGTCTTCAGCTGTCCATCTTTAAGGAACACTATTAGTTGGAGAGTTGTGCTCCAAAATGGCAGTGCTGGTATTGAATCATTATTAATCACTGATTGGTGTCACAATCCACCTACTCTGTATACTTTTGGTGTGTGCTCTCTGTGCGTACACTAATGCCCCCAAAAAATGGCATCTGGTGCTGCTCACATCAGATGTTTGTGCACGTGCCACGGAGGCATTTTGAAATCAGGATAGCACTTGCAGCGGTGAGAGTAAACATCCTTACAACATATGTGGACACTTCTACAATTCAATGTTCTCAGGACCAGAACTGAACATTGGCCTGCGGTAAGACTAACCATGGTCACCCAATTTGGATTCTCTCTAAACATGGTTGTCTGGTGGGAGTGTGGGAGTGCTAAATTATCTCATTAATTTATAAACTAAGTTCAGAAGGATACGCCTGAGAAATATTTTTTAAAATAGCGGATATTTCTATTGTTGCATCCTTACCTTAGTCCCCCTTCATGAGGTGTTTTTCCTAACTGCTCCCATACCTCCAATAGTGCGGCTCATCAGAATTTCAGTGACATCATCCCTATTTCCCTGATCAGCTGATGTTATTTTCAGAGGATTATCCTGAGCTTATTATCAGTCAATGGAATGAAATTCAGAGACAATAGTAAGATATTTCCTCTGTGCATAATGGGGAAATAAAGTTCAAGAAAAATATAGCAATTCACTATTGGTTTCAATGGTTCACTTAACATGGTCCATAACTGTCTTGACTTAGCATTGATTATTGATTTTTGAAGATAAGAAGTAGGAACAGCAGAAGGCCAGTCATCCCCTCAAGCTTGTTCCACTAATAGGCCTTCATCTGCATTTTAACTTTATGTACCCACCTCGGCTCCGTAACCCTTAATACTTTTACCAAACAAAAATTTGGTTTTGAAATTTCCAATTGACCCCCATCCTCAACAGCTTTCTGGGCAGAGTGCTCCAGGTTTCCACTACTTTTTGGGTGAAGATGAAAATTAGTAGAGAGCTTCCTTAATTGACCACTTGGAATGATTTGTTCCTGCCTGAATATTCCCATTCTCGCCAAATGACATTGACCGTGCTGGGGTATGAACATAGATAACCCTCCAGTCCCACCTCCAGATAGCCAATCTTCATGTGCCAGTCTAGCCAGTGAGTGCTAACGGCCTATTAAATTATGAAGGACATCACAGCTGAGCCCAACTTTATTCTCAGCAAGCACCATAACACGTTTACTTTTCAGCAATAGTCATTGGAGAGCTATCAGCAATGCAAGCTCTAGTTGAGTGCCCCCATCTCTTCTTTGATACTGAGGCAAATTAGAATGCTCTTCCAGAACTATAATTAAAGTCATTTAATGCTGAATTGTTAGTTATAAATTAACAAGGGGAATCAGGTCTGTCTGGATTAGGATTGCACCAGATGATGTCTTTATATTGGTCTAGAAAGTCTGAAAATTTTAACTTGGGTAGCATGATGTAAGAATGTGACATGAGAAAGAACTTGTAATATAGAGAAACCTTTCCTTCACTGCACATGTAGATTATTCAAAGAAGAGCAGATATGTCCTTGCTTGTGTTCTGGCCAACAGTTATCCCTCAAAACAAAAATGTCATCATTACAATGGTGTTTTTGGGATCTTTCTATGTGCAATTTGGTTGCTGCTTTTTCACATTAAAGTAGTGATGAGTCTTCAAATAGTACTTCACTGGCTTAAAACACTTAGCAATGTCCTGAGGCAATGAGAGGCGCAAAAGAAATGTAAGATTATACCCCCTTGTCCTAAGTTCCCCTGAAAGTGGAAACAGTTTCTCTCTATTAACCCCATAAAGTACTTTCTAAATCCTTAAACCTCCAATCCCTGAACCATTTATATTCCACATCTATTCCATCATCTATTAGTAATACCCTGTTTAGATGTCTCAGGTGACCACATTCATGACATTAAGTTCTCCAAGAGACAGTAGTCAAACAGGTTCTTACAATCCAACAAGTGTAATGAAGAAAACAAAAAGGCTAACCACATTTTCCTTTCCTGTGTCTCCTGTGGCTGCTGTATTTTAGGTCAGAGGCTGTGTGGCTAGAATTGAAGATGAGATTTAATTTAAGTTGACATCTGATTTAGATTCTAGCAAGTCATCTATTCACTGAATGATAATATAAGAATAGAATGATCCTCCGCAGCTCTGCTTTTCAAAGTCATTGTGAATATCAGCGACAATAAATGAAACTCCCTCTACTTCAGAGAACATCTGCATCATTTAGCATGATATCACATCCCATATTGATCATAGAACCACATAAGTTACAACATGGAAAAGAGAGCTAGCACTCTTCAAGGGATAGGAGGCTGTTAGGAACTGATGGCTGCCAAAGGGAGGAAACATGCTGCGACTAAATTTAGTGATGCCTCCCTCGAGCTCCTACTGGATGCAGTGGAGGCCCACCGCAAAGTCCACAACCCTCGCTCTGGGCAAAGACCAGCAAGCAAAGTCACCAATCCTGCATGGGAGGCAGTAGCAGCAGTGGTCAGCACCAATGTCCTGCAAAAGAGGACAGCCACCCATGAATGATCTCCTCTGTTCTGCCAGGGTAAGTCACTCTTCTCACCGCTCTCAATTCACACGCTCACAAACCCATCACACATCCACAGGGATCTCACTCACTGGCAATTCAAAGGACATCACCATTTATTCTCTCACACACTCCTTCATCTGCCCTGTGGATCGTGTCCTCATCTTGTCGATGGCACCACTCACCAACCACACATGCTAGGCATACTTCTCATCTGGCCTGCTAGGCTTTCTGCTTATGCTCTCTCCATCTGTGTTCATTGCAGGACAAGCTGTCACACAACAAAATGGAGAGGTCGCAGGCTGGTGGAGAAATGTCTGAGTTCAAAGTCCTCATGGACTTTGAAAATAGACTCATGCAGCTGGCTCGCGACTATCTGAACCGGTCCTGTGCTGACGGTGAGGTTGGCAGTGCTCAACCAAGTGAGGATCCAGCAGTGCAACATCCATCAGGCAACCACGCTGTGAGTCAGTCCTTCTGTTCCATAGTCCCCTACCATGCACTAGTTATCTCTCCTTGCTTTCGCAGGCACATCTGGGAAGCAGCTGAGGGGTCCAAGACCCAAGTTCCCAACTCAAGCACCGAAGACACCTTGGAAGAAAAATCTGATGACACCATCATTGAAGACCTGTCACAGCAGTCTCCTACACCCTCCATCAGTGCAGAGACACACACCTTGGTGGACCTAGTTCTAGAGTAGCCTTGGGGTCACATCTCACTGACTGATCCACAACAGGCGGCTGCAGAGACTTCCCAGGTCTCTGGCACCTGGAGGACTGCTGGAGGCCAGAAATCTGCTGAGTCCGAGACAGAAGGGGAGGCTCTGGACTCGGTCATACCTCAGTTGCTGGAGCTGCAATGGCAAGCTTGGGAACGTCAGGAAGGGATGTCTGCTGCAATCCTCAGATTGCAAGGCACAATGGAAGAGTCCATCCACCTTCAGTCTGAGGTGATAGTGCCAGCATGCCAACGCATCATGGTCAACACTGATAGGATGGTATCCGCCATGGAGACCTTGGTTGAGGACGTCGGTCCTGTACTGCTGTGTGGACTGAACTCCATCGCTGACATGGCACTTGGCCTCCAACAGTGTCAATATGAGAATGGTGCGGGGTAGCTTGTTCTCACTCCAGCTTCCCATTCTCCTCAAGGAGTCATCCAGGGGCCGTCAGGCAACCATAGGGAGGAGGATCAGCAGGTGTACACCCTGGGGCCATCCATCCAGGTGACTTTGGATGTGCCCGGCCCACCCAACTCCCCTCTTCCTGAGACCCCAGCAGCTCCAGCTCCACAGGCCGAAGAAGGTGCCACTGCCACACAGCAGGACTCTGAAAGCAGGCCGGGGGCCTCCAAGTCTCAGCCCTCCTGAGGACGCCTGTCAAGGTTATCGCAGACTGGTCGTAGCAGTCAGCAGGCTGCCTCCATCTCCGCTGTGGATATCGGTGGAGCACTAAGACAGAGTTAGGAAGGTTAAGGAGATGTAATTGCACAGCCTGGGCATGGATGTTAATCGCTTGTACATAATGTTCACTATTGTAACTAAACTCTCAAGAATGTCACCCTGTCTATGGCTCCTTGTTATGATTAGCAGTGTTCGCGTCAGTCAGAAGTGAAAGCTTGGTTCCTACACAAGATAAAGGCAGATGTCTCAGTCCAGGACCACCCCTGTGCTTTGTGCAACTTTCCCAGCTCACAAATAGTGCGCCTTCACAGTCACTGGACACATCAGTGATGCCTGTACCTTGATTGGGCTTTTCGTTATTACCAGAATGTCCTGAGCAGGTGCCCTTTTCGCTGTCTGCTCCCAGTACCTTTGAAGTGTGGCTGGTCCCCCATTTCATCAGCATCTGTGTCCGGTGACAGTGTGGTCCTGAAGGGTTCAGCTCATGAAGGATGCCATAGGATCAGGAGAACTTAAAGTTTCCCCACTGCATCTCCATGACATGACCCTGTCCACAGAGCGCAAGCAAGGTACCATCAGTCTGACAGCAGTCAGACATTCACATAAGCTATATGAGGATCTATGGAATGTCCCCACTGCATGTTGTCATCATCCTCCTGAATATAGGGACTATGGACATCCACTGTGTCTTCATGACAGGAGCCTTATCGCAGAGGTTATGTGCGCTGCCATCAGCTAGACTGGAGTCAAACGTTCACAGATGCAATGTGAGGATCTATGGAGTGTCCTCACTGCATGTCATCATCATCCTCCACAAATCTAATGGCTATGAAGGCTTCCCAAGCACGTCTGCCTTGTCTGGACAACAGGATGGCCTCAATGCCATCATCTTCACCTTCGAGGATCTTCTCACCCTCATCCCCATCAACATCCTCCTCATCAGAGGAGATGTACAGCTCTTCTATCTCCTCCTCAGGCAGGTCCTCCCTCCATTTCAGTGCCAGGTTCTGAAGGGGGCTTCAGGCAGTGACGATGTGTGAGTGTCATGGAAATATAATAATTTTCATAATATTATTGTGATTATTGTAAAAGTAGGTTAATAGTGGGGTTTGGATTAGTTTGTGTGTGTGTGAGGGACTTAACTGAATTAGAGACAACAGGATAGAAGTTCAACGATTGAAAAGGAAACTCTGGGTTTGGTGTTAGCATTGCAGCATTTTGAGATTTACGTTGCAAACAATTTATCAGAAACAATTGTTTATACAGACCACAACCCTTTAAAGTTTCTGGACAAATTTTGAGACAGAAGTGCAAAGCTATTCGGATGGAGTTTATTACTGCAAGCATTTAATCTACAGATTATACATGTGGCAGGATGAGAAATTCTAATTGCAGATGCATTGTCAAGAGTTTTAGGTTGAAAAGGGCGAATTGGACATTTTTAAACCTGGACACTGGACTGGAATGATTTCTGTTGATATGAAGGATTTGTATATAATATATGTATATGGTTGTGTTGATGTATGTAATGGATCTGGTAATATAATAGTGTGAGTATGTAAATAAGCATCAGTGGTAATGTAAGATTGGTTAAGAAAATGAAATTATGCCGGTTCATTTTCCAGTAAGGAGTGGGGTGTCATGAAAATGTAATAATTTTCATAACATTATTGTGATTTGTTGTCAAGTAGGTTAATAGTGGGGTTTGGATTAGTTTCTCTGTGTCTATGTGTGTGTGTGAGGGATTTAATTGAATTAGAGTCTGGAGCTCTTGGGTGATCCAGAAGGGAAGCTAGGTTTGAAATGCTAAATACGTAAAAATGGCTGAAGTCTTAGAATGTGAGGTGAGAGGAACATTTTCATTTTTAGATAAACCAGAGTTGTGAATTTCAAAGAGATGGTAAGGTGTTACGCCTAGACAAAAGAAGCTAAGCCAAACAGTGTGTTTATTTTTCCCAAAAGTTACTGATAATTTGAGGGCTATGAACGATTTATATTAAGGAAAAAGTAAAGTTGTAAGGACATATTGGAACAATGGAAATTAAATTAAAAAGGGAGAATGTATAAATGTATGAAGGAAATGAGGTCATGTGTAAGGGGGAAGGCATTCTAAGATTAACAAGTGTGAAGAGACTCCAGCTTTATGCATCAAGTTGCTGTCTACAGGAAACAAAGCTAAGAAAACTCACTGCGAATATTAATGTCCAGGGTATTGTGTGCTTTGCCTGGGTCTGTTGAACTTTATTTCTTTTTACAGTTGCCTTAATGGAGGTGTATAATGAAGATTAATTAGGGGAGCTAGGAGTTATCAAAGTAGTGATTTGTAGACCTATGTACGTGCTTCAAATCTTTTCTTCTATTAATAAATATTTAATTTAGTTTTGTAAAAGATCTTTGAGACTCTGTAGTCTTATTACTAATAAATTAAGGCACACATCTTGAAATAAAATACAAATTGCAAAGAACAGTTGTGGCAGCTGTTTCATGTCTCCCTCTGGGATTTGAGCAGCTCAGCATTTACTGACCACTGTGCCATAACAGTGATACCCACTGTGAACTGTATTGCAGGCCACCAGACCTGTCACCACACACCGGAACCTCACCTTTAATTTCCCAATGGATTGATCCACCAAAGTGTGAGTTGCAGCATGAGCCTTGTTGTGCCTTCTCTCTGCTGCACTCTGAGGCCACCGCATGGGCATCATCAGCCACGTCCACTGCAGGTAGCCCTTGAAGACACAAATAACTTCCCAGAAATATTAGGTAACCAGGGGGCTAGTAAGAAGGAAGAATTGAAGGAAATTAGTATTATTAAAACAATAGTGCTAGAGAAATTAATGAGACTGAAAGCCGATAAATCCCCATGGCCCAAAAATCTACATCCCAGGGTATTAAAGGCGGTGGCCATGGAAATAGTGGATGCTTTGGTTGTCACCTCCCAAAATTCTGTACATTCTGGAACAGTCATGCAGATTTGAGGGTGGCAAATGTAACCCCACAATTTAAAAAAGGAGGGAGGGAGAAAACAGCAAATTACTGACCGGTTAACCTAACATCAGTAGTAGGGAGTGCTAGAGTCTATTATAAAGAATGTGATAACAGGAGACTTAGAAAATATCAACAGGATTAGACAAAGTCAACATGGATTTATGGAAGGGAAATCATGTTTGACAAACCTGCTGGAGTTTTTTGAGGACATAACTAGCAGGATAGATAAGGGAGAACTAGTGGATATGGTGTATTTGGATTTTCAGAAAGCTTTTGATAAAGTCCCACATAAGAGGTTAATGTGCAAAATTAAAGCACATGGGATTGGGGGTAATATATTGGCATAGATTGAAAATTGGTTAGCAGACAGGAAACAGACAGTGGGAATAAATGGGCCTTTTTCGGAGTGGCAGGTGGCGACTAGTGCTTGGGCCCCAGCTATTCACAATATATATCAACAATTTGGATGAGGGAACCACATGTAATATTTCCAAGTTTGCTGACAACATAAAACTTGGTGAGCGATGAGAAGGGTGTTAAGAGGCTTCAAGGCGACTTAGACAGGTTGAGTGAGTGGGCAAACACATGGCAGATGCAGTATAACATGGATAAGTGTGAAGTTATTCACTTTGGCAGAAAAAACAGGATGTCAGAGTATTATTTAAATGGTGGTAGATTGGGAAATGTTGATGTACAAAGGGACCTGGGTGTCCTTGTGCACCAATCACTAAGTGCAAGCATGCAGGGGCAGCAAGCAGTTAAGAAGGCAAATGGTATGTTGGCCTTCATGGCAAGGGGACTTGAGTACAGGAGCAAGGATGTCTTACTGCAGCTGAGATCACACCTGAAGTATTGTGTACAGTTTTGGTCTTCTTACCTAAGGAAGGATATAATTGCCATAGAGGGAGTGCAGCGAAGGTGCAACACACTGATTCCTGGGGTGGAAGGATTGTTGTATGAGGAGAGATTGGGCGGACTAGGCCTGTATTCAGTGGAGTTTAGAAGAATGAGAGGCAATCTCATTGAAACATATAAAATTCTGACAGGGATGGACAGACTGGGTGCAGGGATGAAGTTTCCTCTGGTTGAGGGGTCTAGAACAAGGGTCACAGTCTCAGGATATGGGGCAGGCCATTTAGGACTGAGATGAGGAGAAACTTCTTCACTCAGAGGGTGGTGAACCTGTGGAATCTCTACCACATAAGGCTGTGGAGGCCAAGTCACTGAATATATTTAAGAAGGAAATAGACATATTTCTAGATTCTAAAGGTGTCAAGAAGTTTGGGGAGAGCATAGGAGTATGGTGTTGAGATAGAGGGCCAGCCATGATCATATTGAATGGCGGAGCAAGCTCGAAAGGCCGAATGACCTACCCCTGCTCCTCTTTTCTATGTTCCTATATTTGTCCCCGAGGAGCCAACGCTACAGCCTCTATGGAAGACGTCAGGGATCTGAGACCTACTAAGAATGTAGGAGTCGTAGACACTCCCAGGGAATTGTGTGCAGACCTGCAGGATGAGTTTTCTGTGGTCACTGACCAGCTGAACATTCAGCGAGTGGAAGCTCTTGCGGTTGATGTAGTTAACTTCTTGTTGCCAAGGAGATCTATGCGCCATGTGAGTGCATTCATTGGCACCCTGCAGCTGTGGAAAACCAGGGATCTGCGCAAATCCCAGCTCTCTTGCTTCCTGGCTTTCCTGTTCCTGGGCGAAATGCACAAAGTAGTGTGCCTTCTCGAATATGGTGTCAGTGACCTCCTGGATGCACTGTGCTGGAGGCTTGTGAGATCCTGCAAAGCTCACCTGTGGAGCCCTGGAAGGAACCACTGGCGTAAATATTGAGTGCAATGGTCACTTTCAAGGTGACTGGCAGTGGGTGCCCTGCAAGTCCCCATGATACCAAATCCTGCAGCACACATGCAGTGGCATATGTGACTGACCAGTTCCCTGGACATGCGCAATTTTCAGTGACACTGATTCTCGGTCATCTGCATGAATCTCAAGTGCCATCTGTAGACTCTGGGTCTAGCTAGGCACCAACCCACGATGGCTCACTGTGGCTCTTCAGCGGTATGCACAGGAACCCCAGCTACCCCTTATTCCTGAGAGTGCTGCTCCTTCCTCTGCCCAGCCAGGTGCCTCCGTCACTCTCTTCCACTTTCTCTCTGCTCACTGTATATCATGAGGCATAAAGCTAGGTCACCAGGCTCCATGCTCCTGATATACTCCTCCTGCAGGATGAAAGAGAGAGATGCGTGGATTAGCATGGGTGCACTAAGGAATCTCTCTTAGTTAAGTCTGAAGGCCCCTTAATGCATGCCGCAGAGTGCTGGATGGTGTTACGACTGGTCCCCGGGTGAAGTCCCCCCAATTTGTTATGATCGCAGACAAATCCCCAATTTATTACAACTGGTTCCTGGGTGAGGTCCCCCAAATTTGTTATTATGCCGGATGATATACCCCACATTATTAACTTCCCGAATGGGACCCCAATTCTGTTATGCTCCCAGATGAGGAGGAATGAGTTAGCTCCCCTTCTTTATTCAACCCCCTTGTTTGGTCACAACAAGATTAATTTAAAAGGGATTCCCTTCCCTTGTGGACACCTTTTTCCAGTCCAAATATATTTATGTTTTAGAAGGACCCAACTTAACCATGCTTTCTCGAGTCAAACAAAAAGCAAGTTTATTAGTTACTAAAAACCTGAGAAAAAATAATAAAAATGCAACACGCATACACACAGATCATAAATGAGAGGTTGAGTCCAAATAAAAGATAAAAAAGATATACAAATCAATTTTTGGCTTGTCTGTGAGGTGTAGATAATGAAATGTTGCAGCCATAATGTTTGGTGAGTCTGGTAGAGCTGATTTGGCAGTTTAGCAGTTGTTTCAGAAACACTTGGTTCTGCACTGAAGAAGCTGTCATATTTCCTTTTTTGATGTGGCTCTGCTGACTTGCCTCCAGCAACAGAGCCTTTGCCTACAAGCTACAAAGGGGTGCCTAATTGATCTTCTTGTGCTGTGACTCTCATTAGCACGCACTAGCACTGTAGAACTAGAACACACAGGTCAGGCCTGCAGCTAGCTTTATAACCCCTTTCCTTGTGTATTCCTGGAAGGTAAAAAACAAATGTGTTTTTCACCCAGAGCCCTTTTTCTTTCAACTCAGATCATTTCCACATTCTGAGATATAACTCAACTGGAGATGGTTTTGGATGTTTTGCTGAGATGAGGTAATCAGTTTTCATTGTCTCTGCAACCACAGCAGATTAAAGTTCAGTCTTTCACATTTCATCTCTTCCTTTCAACTGTCTCTGTCTGAAGTAGGCCATGAGACCTTTTAGGTGCAACATTCTATGGACTCTCTGGACTAGTCGGTCAAGTATAATCCACATAGGAATTTTCCAGAAAGTGGCTACTTTACATTCTCAGCCAGCTTTTGCTCAGTGTCTTTGCTTGTATTTCTTCTAAAAATACACGTCTTCCTCAAAAAGTTCAAAATGACCATAATTAATTTGAGGCTGTAATCCACTATCATGACAATGACCAGACGTTAGCACAGTGCACGGCTGCCCAAAACCCCATACACTTCCGCCCCACTTCACCTGACCAATTGACGGCAGCTTCACCCACTGGACTGCATGCTGTGCTCTCAGCTCAGGCACAGGCATTCCCCTAACATGCACTGCAAGGCTGTGCTGTTAGCTTGAACCATGGGGGAAGCTGGTCCAAGCCTGAGTGAAGACATTGCAGGGAGCTGTGAGCACCTCCACCGTGACTGCTCATGGCCAGCATTTGCAAGGAGATTGCACAACTTGCCCAGTCGTCCAATTGTTCTGTAGCCCCCCAAAACACTCATTAATTTATAGTCTGCACCCAAGAGATGAAAAGTTCAGGAGCATTTGGTGGCACTTTTATACCTTTGTGTTGTTTGAGCGGGCAGATGCTAAAGGCCCGACTCCAAGCATGTCAATGTAGTGGTGCCAGAACTATCTCAGAGGAATGGTCACTTTATTCAAGGTTCCCTAATGCGTGGCCACTTCCCTCCCCACCTCCCATACCTCCCCAGCCCCGCATGGGCTTGTGCACTAGCATCAGACCAGGCTGTCTTAACCCCCCACCTTAACCCAACTGCAATGCAGCCCTTGCCCCAGCATTGCACTGTCAGCCAGCTGGAAAAAAGTGATTTGCCTGTGCCCTCGCCTGAATGCACGGCACCTCTTCCTTGAAGTCGAATGGGTGGCCCTCGCAATTGCTGCACAACATTAGTATGCACTCACCTCCGAGTTCCCCTCAAAATACAGCTCGCCAGGTGCATGCCTTTTAAATGGTGTTGTGAAACACGTTGGCAAGTGCCTGATGATCCAGCTTGGGAGGATGATTCTGATGGACAGGCAAGATGATGAGATGCAAATATATTGAAATTAGGCTCTCGATGTTGCGCGGCCATCAATGGGTGAAGCAAACGATCGCAAACTGGTTTCATGATGGCGTAAAGCCGATTTTTGGCTTTCTCGCCATATTGTCCGCTCATGCCTGCCATGACGCCCGATGTCAATGGGGCCAGACAATTCCAGCCTAGGGCTTCAACACATAGGGCTGAATTTTGCCCTTGACAGGCAGGCGGGCCCGACCGACTCAGCGGCGGGCGGGCAGCCGATCGCCACCACTGAAACGGACCCCGCTGCCATTTTATGTGGGCGGGGCAATTAAGGCCCGCCCAGTGTGATGCCTGATGGGAAGCGCTATGCACTCCCTGTGCAGGCAGGGGGGATTCCCCAACTGTGAGAGTGCGCTCTTTCGCGTATGCGCACGAAAGAGCGCACATCTCCCTGAGACTAAGTGCTGCCTCAGGGAGATTGCTGGAAGGTTGTGAAAGTTTAAAAATAGAAAAATAAAAAAAATCATTAGTATGTCCCCCTCATGTGAAAATGTCACACGAGATGCGACATGTTAATAAAGTCCACAAAAGCTTCATTAAATTTTTTTAAAGCCAGTGGATGATGTTTGTTAAAAAATCACTTACCCGCCTGCCCGTTGGGCCTGTGCACCGAGCCGAAGTTCGCACGGGCCCCTCAAAATCGTCATCAATTGCCAACTTAAGTGCCTTAACAAGGTCTTTAATTAATAGCAGGCATGTGTCATGCTGCATAGCGCGCCCGCCGACCGAAACATCGCGATGCTGCACGCTGACATCGGGACGCGACGTCGCGCGACATTTTAAGCGCTGACGTGCGGGCTCCGCCACCCACAAGCCAGCCAGAAAATTCAGCCAACAATCTAAGTTGATGCACCAATGAAGTAGTGACGGAGTACTGTCTGTCATCTTCCAGGTGCAGTAGTAAATAGATTCGATCTTCCTTCTCAGATGGATATAATTAGACTGTTGGTATTATTTGGAGAAAAGCAGGAGAGTTCTTCTAGTGCCTTGGTCAATATTTATCTGTCAACCAACAAAACTAAACCGATTTAATTTGTTGTTCATCTTATTCCTGACTGTGGGACTGTGCTAAGTATACATTGGCTGTCACCTTTTTTTTACATTATAGCAGTAATCAGATTTATAAAGTGCTTCATTGGAATTGAAGCACCTTGGGCAGATGGTATATAAAGGCAAATCCCTTCTATGTTTATCTCTTTTTCTGTTTTTTTTCTTTCCTATCTTTTTTCTTTTCATCCTTCCTTTCCTCGCTTTCTGTCTTCTCTTTCCACTTAATTTGTTATTGGTTTTTTTCACTCTATCCACTACATAAGGGTAAATAAAGGGGAAATTATGTCTCAACTTAACTAGATAGATTAACAAAACATTTTCTGGGTTTCTTAGTAGTTTGCCAAAGGAAAGAACCAAGCCATTCAATTCAAGAACATGAGTGCTATATTATTTGGTTAGGTTTGCATCTAATTGACAGCTTTTTAAATTTAAGATAGCTATTTAACTCATGGTCACTATCGAACTATTGATTAGCCTACATTTTTCAAGTCAATGTTTGACCTGGATGCTTTAAAAATAATTAGATAACCCAGGCAACTTGCAGAGCTGGCAAAGGAGGAATGAAAGAACTTTAATGTAAAAAAGCAATTATAGCATGGCTTTAGCGTAGAGCTGCAAATTATTTTTTTAAATTTGAAATGCCACTGAAGACATTTACCAGGGAAATGCTCTGGGAACGTGGGTTCAAATCCCACCACAACAGCTGGTGAGAGTTAAATTCAATTAATATACCTGGAATATATAGCTAGTCTCAGTAATGGCGACCATGAAACTATCATCGATTGTTGTAAAATCCCATCTGGTTCACTAATACCCTTTAGGGAAGTAAATCTGCCATCCTTACCTGGTCTAGCCCACATGTGACTCCAGACCCACAGCAATGTGGTTGACTCTTAACTGCCCTCTGAAATGTCGGTGCAAGCTGGTTCAAGGGCAATTAGGGACAGGCAACAGACGCTGGCCTTGCCAGTGATGCCCACATCCCATGAACAAATAAAGAAGAGTTTCCAATGTTTAATGACTACTAAAAATTGTTATCTCCTTGCTGTCATTCATTTGTTCTGTCACTCTACAATACGTTTGTTTGACAGTTAAAGTCTGGTGTCACTTTCAAAAAAACATTGAGAATCCTGTGGGATACAAGCAATAGTTGAAATAATTTAGCAAAGGATTCTCTGTTCATTAACTTGGGTGTGCTGCAATATTCCATCGAAATATCAATGGAAACATTCTCGAGGACATGGTAAATCAGCGATAGGTCTTTGAAACACATAACATCACAATTGATGTTAAAATAAATGTGTTAAGATCAACAATACCCTTTCCAGAAATGGCAACCACAAGCTCTTAAGCTAAAGTGCTTCTTAAAAGAAGAGGCTCACCCACTGAAGTAATGCCAGCCATAACACCAAATAAAAAGAGCAAATCTAACTAAGAAGTAAGTCTGTGTACATAGCACACATTGAAACTGTGTATTGAAGCTAGATGAGAACACTTGTGAAATAATCTCACTATCTATTTCAAGCAGAATCAAGAAGACTCATCCCAGAACCATTATCTAGAAATACCTCTATTCATTTATAAAAGGAAATTATATCTTTAAAGCAAAAGCCAGGGGAAATAGGGATGACCAGTTTCATTGATGGCCTTACTGCAAATCATTGAATGGGGGAAAAGTCAAAAAGATCCTTTGCCACTTGTTGGGAGCATGGAGTGAATAAGACAATTAGCTGGTTAAGTTTGAGCAGCAAAGCTTGTCTAATGAGGTATAATTCAATTATCACAAGCCAACAACAAGTCTGCATCTCCTGAGTCCTGTGGAAGAGTTGGTTCCCCACATCATTGGGTGCTGTAATAGGTCCATATCACCTGGCATTGGTCAGAACATTGAGGATGATGGCATCTTCTTGCCTTATGCCCTTCTTAACTTTCAGTACACCCACATCATGCTGTCCAACATGATGAGCAATCTGTTAATGATGTGATCATGGGCCACTTGCTTCCCCTTACACTCCCTTTCCTTGTCCTTTCGATTTCCTGTTTTCAGACACCCAAGAACTGCTAGCACCTAGCCACAGGAGCCACAGGAGGAGGAAAGAGAGCAACAGCACAGCACTGATGAAGAAACCCTGTCACTTGAAGGCACTCACAGCCACCAGCTCAGATACTGGCACAGCGTGTAACTTGGATGGCTAGCATAGAATTGGGATCAGCAGGTGATGAGTCATCTGAGTCCCCGAGTGACCTGCAGACAAGCCAAAAGTTAGGGATGGCTTGTAAACCAGTTCACAGACATGTACTGCTACAGGGGACTCAGATGAAGACTTCAGTGAGGTGGTAAAGAGGAGAGTGCTGATGGACATGTGCACTAAGATACAGGGTGCATTGACTGTCCTGACAGACAGTCTCCCACTGTCAAGGAGCATAGAGGTGTCTGGCTCCAAATTGGCCAAGGGAGTGGCGTGGAGCTTGCCCTCTCTACAGTTCCATCCCTCTGGCATGCTGCAAACACAGAGGCAATGCCACTGTTGCACCTTTTGTGTGCACAGATTACCCACTCCTCAGCCCCCTGCCTCCCTCACTGTGAGGATAATGCAACACCCCACAGCAAATCCAGTAACTCACTGAAACACCTCCAAAGACATTCACCCCTGATATTTTGCAAAATAAAAAGTCCCAAGAAAGTATTTTACCTCTAATAGGGTGCCTGCATTCTACATAATGTTAGTACAGGATCCAATCTTGCAACTTCACTTTCATTTTCTCTTTTGTGAACAACAAAGAGGCTGCATGCATATGCATTGCCCAAATTGGTGATCCTGGCATCACAAATCAGCTGGTTGGGCTGGGCGACATCGGGGTAGGTTTTCCAAATCTCCAGGATTGATCTGGAGGGTCTCCAGGAATTGAAGATAAATTTCCAGGACACTGCTGTGTGCAACCCTGGAGAAAAATCATTGGAACATAAAAAAGGATTGTTAATTTTTGGCATTTTCCTTGAACATTTCTCTTTACCAGATACAAAAATATTGAAAATGGGAAATAATGGCTTTTTGGCAGTCACGCATCACTCAATTGGGCAATGAGCCTTTTGCTTTCCAAATGGTATCGGAAGGCAGTGGGCACAAGGATGGCTATATTGGCCAACTAATAACTTGTGTACAGGGGCAAGTCATGTGACGAAACCTCCAGAAATATATTTAATCATAGTTGGCAACCCTACATCAGGGTAGCATTAAATCAATGTAGTATAAGGGTCTGGCATAGAAGGGTTACTATGGGACTGGGTACATTTCCCCCACACTGCAATGTAAAGGAACACATGACTCAAGTCTAGGGAGCTGTCTTGTACTGGCCAAAGGCATGTTAGAGGAAACATGGAAACAGCTCCTACCTTAGAACTTATAGGGTAGAATTTTCTGCCTCTCGGGTGGGCGGGCATAGAGGCCTTTTGAAAAAATTAATGGGCTTGTCCCAGCTCATGTGACAGTTTCACATGAGGGGACATGTCCTTAAATTTTTTTTTAGCTTTATTACATTTTTCAAGGCTTAAACTAACCTCCCTGAGGCACCTCCGTGCCTCAGGGAGATTTCTGAGCTCTTTCGCTCGCATGCGTGTGAAAGAGTGCAGGCCCCGACTCAGGGAATCCCCCCGCCCGCACAGGGAGCGCACATTGCTTCCAAGTGTGCGTCACACTGGGCAGGCCTTAATTGGCCCGCCCACGTAAAATGGCAGCGTGCACCCAATTGGGGCGCTGACCGGGTTTGCGCTCATTCCTGCCCGCTCCCGCACAACCCACCCCCCCCCCCCCCCCCCCGGACGGGGGGACAATTCAGCCCAAGATGTTCAGATGACTTACAGGGATGGACCCCAATGCTGTATCAAACAAAACCTCTAAGGTGAATCCAAGACATGTAATAATGTATGAAAATGAATCTCAATGCTTTAGCTAATTCCAAATAGCGAGGCTTTAATTGTGTGTTGGTAAATTCTATTCATCCTTGGCTTGTAATATTGCAGTTCTCTGGATAAGAGTGGTTATAAACTTTACTCTTTGTCCTTTTCAATATATCTGCTAATGCAGTAGAATTTGCCAACATTTGGCTAGTTGCTCAGTTATTAAAAATATGAGATGGCACATTATTCAGGGTGGGATCACTGCCTGGAATATTAGTCTGAACGATCCTAGTACAGTCTTTAGTAAACAGCTGGAGGGAATCATATTTCCTCTAGAAATATTGCTATCCTGGCCTTGGAAGGGGTATAGTGCAGATGCATCAGAGTGAAACCAGGACTTAAAGGGTTAAGTCGTAAGTACAGATTACAAAACATGGTTTATATTTCCTTGAATTTAAAAAGGTATAGAGATGTACTGATTAAGAGATTAAAAATGATAATGGGTTTTGACAGGGTAGATTCTCAGTATCTATTTCTTCTGGTAAGAAAATCCAAAATAAAATGGCAGAATCTTAAAATTGGATCTAAGCCTTTCAGGAATCAAATCAGGAAGCATATTTCCCACTCCCTCTCCCCAAAAGGCTGCGGATACTGAGTGAATTGATGCTTTCAAGTCTTAAATTGCTAGATTTATATTAGTTAAGGGTTTTAAGGTATATGGAAAAAAGGTGGGGAAATTCAGTCAAGGTACAATACACTCTGGGCAGGATTTTGAGGTCGTCTGGCGGACAGGCCTGGGAGTAGCTGGGAAATGGTCTACCGCCCGCGATCAGGCTCCGACCATGATTTCACGTTGGCTGGCCAATTAACGGCCAGCCAGCATGAAATGTACGCCAAGAACCTCAGCGCTGCCGGGGTGGGGGCAGGAAGATGGCAAGCGCTAAAGTCCGTACATGCGTGGCGGAGTGCGCATTGAAAGCTCCCTGAAGGCACAGAGCACAGAGAAACAAAATTAAGGATTTTTAAATTCCAGAAAAAATGTCCGCACAGTGGACTCACGCACCTTTACATGGAGATTCTAAAAATCCTGCCCAAACATTTATTAAAATTCAATAATCCACCCGTGGATGAGGTTTCCTCAAAAATCGAAAGGCCGCCTGGCCAATTCGCCTGCCCGCCAACCATAGCGTTGGACGGGCAGGGGAAAATACGGGTTAATTAATTGATTAATGGCTTTAACAGGTCTCTTAATTGTTGGTGGGTCTGCTGCCAACTCTTATGCGTGCCCACCGACTGAAATATTGTGTGAGTGCGCAATGATGTTGGGACGCTTGCCTGATGTCAACTCACGATATTTCACGCTCGGGCATGTTGGGTGCGTGCCCGCACACCGAGCTGAAAATCCTGGCCATAATCTGATTAAATAATGGAACAGGCTTAAGGGGCTGAATGGCCTACTCTCGTTTCTGCAAATTAAATTCTGACCCTGGCTATTCTATTGATACAGTTATCAGAAAATCCTCCCTAGAAACAAATATAATAACAAGTTATAAGGTACTGGACAGCAGTGGATACGTCCTAATATCTATTCTTTGGTGAAAGTTATACGATGGGTGGTAAGCAAAAGCAAACTATTGAAATGATCATACAGTGGTGCTTATGCCAGAAGTATAGCTTCAGCCAATGGGAAAAAGGCCCATTCAAGCAAATTAAAAGGACTTGGGTTACAACAAGTCACATTTTTCTGATATCTACATCCATCCCACCATGCTATTTAAACAAACAACTTGAGTTCTGCTTTATTAAGGACGGTTTGTGTGGGAGAGGGGATTTCTCATGGCTAATGTCCTCATAATTGCTAGAATGAAGCTAACTTCTAACAGTGATCAAATTTCATTTGGCCTAAGCAGTCAGGCTTCCCATTCCTGCCCACTATCTTGTGGGCACGTGTTGACAGCAGGATTGGCCTTGCTTGGCATATTTGTCGATAATCGCTGTCCGCATGAACTCACGCACAAAGAATGGCCACTAGATTGAGGAAGCAGAGTGTTGCTGGGACCTGTAGGCCTAGAACTCAGCCAGGTCTCAGTGCATGCAGGGGAGGAGAAGAAAGGAAAAAATGATTGGTTTTGAAAATAAAATATAAAAAATAATAATAGTAATTAGGCTTTGGAGAGGGCACAGAGATTTACTGGAATGATACACAAACTGAGGGACATCAGTTAGGTGGAGAGATTGGAGAAGCTGGGATTTTTTTTTACCTTAAGGTACAGAAGGTTAAAGAGGGATTTAATATTCTGCAGACTGATTCCATGAGAATCCACAACCTTGAAATAATGTGTGATATGAATGTACAAACACACTTGTATGAAGTTCCTACTTCTATTAATTCACTGGAGGTGCTTACCATTTAAAATAATTGGGTTGGCACCTATGTTAAGAGTGGAGGAATGTGTTTCAAACAAAAATACTAATTGAATGCTAATGTCTCACGATATAACTTGAAAACCTAAGAGTTGGCTCACAACCATCCACATATGGAACAGAACGATATTGTTCCTCTGTCGGATGGAGTTAAGTTTATTGTCCTTTCCTTTTTCCAGTTCAAGCAATCAAGTCATGTACAATTAAAAGGAGATGATCTAACCCATTTTACCCCATGTCTTCCTTTCTACTTTTGTTTTCCTCTTTAATAAGTACCAGTCTTTAATCAGTTGGGTTGGAGATGATTGCAGTTATAAATCTTCACAAAAGCTGTCAAGTATCAGTTGTAACAAGTTCCAATTAGGAGTCTGCCTAGTAACTGTAATCGATTACAGATGGCATGGAAACATTGCTATTTGACTTAATGTAGCAAACGTCTTATAAATTTCACTTTTACAATCATTAGCTCACAGTTCCATTTATAACTTTAAGTTTTATGGAAAATAGACTATTATAACGTTATACAGAATTGTGATCAATGAACAATGGAACACTGGTCCTTTTTTCTGTTAGGAATTGTGCACAAGACAAGGAGTTTGATTTTTCTTTTATATATGATTACTACAAGTGCTGGCTCTTGTTCAGTTTATATTAATCCATGCACTCAGTGGTTGATGATGCACAGAGTATATTCTGGTAATGCTATTTAAAGGTGACAAATTTAATTGTTTAATTTCTACTATTAACTCTTCTTTGAAAACTGAGGTGTTAAGATCCAATGGAACACAGAGATCATTGCAGCAGTAAGTCCACCACAAACTTCAAGGGCAGAATTTTGCCCTTGGCGGGTGGGCTTGGCGGGGGCTGACAGGGGTGGTCGGGAAGCTGACCACCACCCGTGATCAGCGCCGCACCATGATTTCATGCTGGTGGGCTAATTATGGCCTGCCCAACATGAAACGTGAGCGGCAGCGCTAAGCGCTGCCTGTGCCG